>NC_092713.1:74001502-74301686 GCF_047496885.1 Scyliorhinus torazame
AAGCAAAAAGTGCAGAGGATACCGGAAGTCTGCAGAAGGATTTGGATAGGTTAGGTGAATGGGCTAGGGCCTGGCAGATGGAATTCAATGTTGCCAAGTGTGAGGCTATCCATTTTGGGAGGAATAACAGCAGAATGGATTATTATTTAAACGGTAAGATGTTAAAACATGCTGCTGTGCAGAGGGACCTGGGTGTGCTGGGGCACGAGTCGCAAAAAGTTGGTGTGCAGGTGCAACAGGTGATTAAGAAGGCTAATCGAGTTTTGTCTTTCATTGCTAGAGGGTTGGAGTTCAAGACTAGGGAGGTTATGCTGCAATTGTATAAGGTGTTGGTGAGGCCACATCTGGAGTATTGTGTTCAGTTTTGGTCTCCTTACCTGAGAAAGGACATATTGGCACTGGAGGGAGTGCAGAGGAGATTCACTAGGTTGATCCCAGAGTTGAGGGGATTAGATTATGACGAGAGGTTGAGTAGACTGGTACTGTACTCATTGGAGTTTAGAAGGATGCGGGGGGATCTTATTGAAACATATAAAATTATGAAGGGAATAGATTGGATAGATGCGGGCAGGTTGTTTCCACTGGTCGGGGAAAGCAGAACTAGGGGGCATAGCCTCAAAATAAGGGGAAGTAGATTTAGGACCTAGTTTAGGAGGAATGTCTTCACCCAAAGGGTTGTGAATCTCTGGCATTCCTTGCCCAGTGAAGCAGTTGAGGCTCCTTCTTTAAATGTTTTTAAGAAAAAGATAGATAGCTATCTAAAGAATAAAGGGATTCGAGGATATGGTGTACGGGCCGGAGAGTGGAGCTGAGTCCACAAAGATCATCCATGATCTCATTGAATGGCGGAGCAGGCTCGAGGGGCCAGATGGCCTACTCCTGTTCCTAGTTCTTATGAACACATCTGCCAGCTGGTCCAGGCAGGCTCTTAGGACCCGTTGCCTTCCGAGGGTTCACTTTCAGGAAACCGATCTGACTTTGGAAGCATGTGATGGTGGGTATGTGTGTGTTATGGGCTGCTGGGACACTCGACAGCGGATCGTTGGTTTCCAGCTCGAACCGAGCATAGATTTCATCGGGTAGGTGTTCACTGCTGCTGGAGATACTGCTGAGCTTCGCTTTGTAGCCCGTTATGTTGTTTAGGCCTTACCACAACCGCCGAGAGTCTGTAATGCTAGTCTGTGACTCTAGCATGGTCTGATATTCTCTCTTGGCATCTCGGGTGGCTTTGCGGAGGTCGTACCTGGATTTCTTGTATAGGTCAGGGTTGCCTGACTTGAACGCCTCAGCTGTGTCCTTCAGTCAGGAGTCAATCTCGCCATTGAGCCATGGTTTCCGGTTGGGGAACGTACGTTTTCTTTGGCACGCAGTCGTCCACACATTTGCTGATGAAGTCTGTGACGGTGGTGGCGTACTCATTTAAGTTGGTCGCTGAGTTCTTAAATATGGACCAGTCCACTCTCCAAGCAGTCACGTAGAAGCTCTTCTGTTTCCTCGGACCAGCACCGCATGACCTTCTTAGCTGGATTCTCCCACATTGTCATGCGTTCATCCCTTTGAGCATTCATTCCTTCTTTCACCAGCTGATTCTGCAGACTTTTTGTGAAAAAAATAAGGAAGAGTTGAATTTGTGGCATGAGAACAAAGAGATTGTGTAACAAGACATTGTGCTAGGAGGAAAGGGGTGAGGGCGAGGAAGGACTGCTGACATATGTTGCAGAAAGAAAGAGGGTTAAATGATCATGCTCACTCTTGCTATATCAGTGCAGTCATTGAATCTGCGATCTGGGTTGCGAAGTTGATAATGTCAAATTTATGAATGCAGTGGTTGACGATCTTCCTGACATTCATGGAAAACAACGTTCTCTCCTGACCCTCACCTCTTCCTGTAGGATGTCCAGGGAGGAATCCTTTGAGTACTTTATGATCTGTCTCTTACACATTTCTGAAAACATTCTTTGGAAATAAAGCCTGCCACAAGGGATTGCACCCTTGTTTTAAACTATACATTGCTGTTTGGTAGTGAGATTATAATGAAATCTAGAGATTGAAAATATAATATCTGTTTTTGGCTGTAATAGATGAGGTTTAAACTGAAAAAGTTAACTCACCCACTGAAAATTGACCCAGAATTAAATTCAGAGCCTTGGTCTTGCATCATATGATCCGTTTTGTTTCCAATCATGGTGTTTTTGCTTCAATTGTGAAAGATGTTGATCTAGTCCACGTTTTTACAATCTTTGACAAAGGAAACAGGATTTTAGGTTTTAATAGCAGGAACTGTCAGAAAGCCACACAAAGATTACATTTGTAAAAGGAGACAGTATATGTTTGCTGTCAATAAAGGAGTCCCAGATCCATTTGAAAAACGTGAATGCATTATTAAAGAAAACATAAGTAAACGGAAGAAGAAAAAAGTTAAGTCAACAAACTGGTTCACGCACAAAGAAATGTAGCTAAGCTATATCATTGATATCCACTTTTGTTTATCAGTGTAGAAAATCTCAGTTTTGTCAGTTTGAAACCTTAATCTTTTTCTTAAAAATACAATTAATACCACAGTAACAGCACCACAATCTTGGGCTGGTTTAGCACAGTGGGCTAAATCGCTGGCTTGTAATGCAGAACAAGGCAGCAGCATGGGTTCAATTCATGTACCGGCCTCCCCAAACAGGCGCCGGAATGTGGTGACTAGTGGCTTTTCACAGTAACTTCATTGAAGCCCACTTGTGACAACAAGCTATTATTATTATTACAATCTTGTAAATTTAACTTTTGATAATTTATGAAGCACACCTTCAAGTCCCTTCATCTGACTTTCAAGAAAGCTCATTGTAACATTATTGAACAAGTTACTGATTTGATATTGATATGGAGGGGTGATTTTGCGAAATTTATATTAAATTATGAACTGCAAAAGTTATACAATCTGGCATAAGTATAGCGAACAAAACAAATATGAGCTCAGCTTTAATTAACTCCAAGGAACCAATAAATTAGATGAGTTTTGCTGGGGTTTGTATTTCTCCAGCAGCATGCAAATTCAAACCTTTGCAGTCAGGTCCAGCAAATGGAAATGTCTCAATTTTGAGTTTGTGTAGGAGTACTTCACACTGGAAAGCTTTGTACAAAGATGTTTAAATTGCCAGATGATTGATACCTTAGTGTTGCATGACAGACCACAACATTTTTGAATTTGTCACATACAAAGCTAATGAGTAGATACACATAGTTGACCACAAGTATTGGAACTTAGCACACCTGTCTTTTGCTGTCTGACTCTTTTGCCTGAGGATTAGACTATTCTATGGATTACAGTAACTCTTTCTGACAAGTTTACTGGGTGGGGTTCATTTTAAAGACAGCAGTATTTGATAATATCTCCACAGTGCATTCTTCTATTTCAGCTGTCAAAGTTTATTACTGTAAAAATGGTCACTGTTGCACAACTGGCAGCCCTTCTTGAAATTGAAATTGCTTTTCAGTGGTATAAACTTACTGGATTTTTGGAAACCCAGTATTTTTAATTTAACTCATAAATAAAATTATGAACATTCATCTAAAATAATGCCTTAATTTTCAAATTAAAATGATCGAAAGCTATGTTTTACAATTGTTAATTCATCCCCCTGAACTGTCTTTCTACTTTCAAACTATGCTTTTCAATTGGGATTGAGAAACTGTACACTGAATTTATGGAGGACAATTTTTACTTTAATAAAACAAAGTGAACCCGAAAGTGAGGTTAGTTGCCTTACTACCCTGTTAAACATGACTATCAGCCCACTCACTGCAACTTTCACAATATATACTACTGGGCAGCTGAAATACCTGCTGGAAATGAGTGACGAGCCTCTTCCTCATGCATACGGGGATCCCAATGATATAGTTAAGGCACCGATTTAGAAGCATAGAAAAGAGAAGCAGGAGGAGGCCATTCGGCCCTTCGGGCCTGCTCGGCCATTCGTTATGAACATGGCTGATCATCAAGTTCGATACTCTGATCCCGCCTTGCCCCCATATCCCTTGATCCCTTTAGCCTCGAGAGCTAGATCTAATTTCTTCTTGAAATTACACAACGTTTTGGCCTCAACTACTTTCTGTGGTAGCGAATTCCACAGATTCAAAACTCTTGAGTGAAGAAAGTTCTCTTCCCTTCAGTCCTAAAAGGTTTACCCCTTATCTTCAAACTATGACCCCTAGTTCTGGACTCCCCCACCATCATTCTTTCTAAATCAATCCTGTTAGAATTTTGTACGGTTCTATGAGATCCCCTCTCACTCTTCTAAATTCAATGAATATAATCCCAACCGGCTTAGTCTCTCCTCATATGAGAGTCCCGCCATGTCATGAATCAACCTGGTAAACCTTCACTGCACTCCATCCATTGCAAGGACATCTGTCCTCCGATAAGGACATCAAAATTGCACACAATACTCCAGGTGTGGCTTCACCAATGCCTACACACATTTGATGCGCATTTGATAAGGTCCCTCATGGCAGGCTGGTGCAAAAGATTAGATCACATGGGGTCAGGGGTGAACTAGCTGGATGGATCCAGAACTGGCTTGGCCATAGAAGACAGGGTAGCAGTGGAAGGGTGTTTTTCCGAATGAAGGTCTGTAATTAGTGGTGTTTCGCAGGGATCAGTACTGGAACCTCTGCTCTTTGTAATATATATAAATGACTTGGAAGAAAACGTAACCGGTCTGATTAGCAAGTTGCAGATGATACTAAGATTGCAAGAGTTGCGGATAGTGATGAAGATTGTCAGAGAATACAACAGGATATAGATAGGCTGCAAAATTGGGCAGAGAAATGGCAGATGGAATTTAACCCGGACAAATGTGAGGTGATGCATTTGGTAGATCCAATTCAGGTAGGAGCTATAAAATAAATGCAGAACCATCAGGAGCATAGAGACACAGAGATCTGGGCGTGCAGGTCCACAGATCCTTAAAAGTGGCAGCACAGGTGGAAATGGTGGTCAAGAAAGCATATGGCATGCTTGCCTTCATAGGACGGGGTATCGAGTATAAAAGCTCAAAAATGATGTTACAATTATATAGAACGTTGGTTAGGCGACATGTGGAATACTGTGTCCAATTCTGGTCACCGCACTACCAGAAGGACGTGGAGGCTTTGGAGAGAGTACAGAAAATATTTACCAGGATGTTGCCTGGTGTGGAGGGTATTAGCTATGAGGAGAGATTGAATAAACTGGGATTGTTCTCCCTAGAGAGACAGTGGCTGAGGGGCGACCTGATAGAAGTTTATAAAATTATTAGGCTTATAGATAGGGTGAACAGTCGGACGCTTTTTCCCAGGGTAGAAATGACAATTACGAGGGGGCACAAGTTCAAGGTGAGGGGGGAAAGGTTCAATGGAGATGTGCTGGGGACTTTTTTTTACACACGAGGGTGGTGGTGGCCTGGAATGCACTGCCAAGTGAGGTGGTTGTGGTAGATACGTTAGCAACCTTGAAGATTTATCTGGGTAGGCACATGAACAGATGGGATATAAAAGGATACCGGCGGTTGGTCTAGATAGGACACGTGATCGGCACAGGCTTGGAGGGCCGAAGGGCCTGTTCCTGTGCTTCTTTGTTTATACAATTGCAGGAAAAGATCTCTATTCCTTTACTCGAATCCTCTCATTATGAAGGCCAACATACCATTTGCCTTCTTTACTGCCTGCTGTACCTGCATGCTTACTTTCAGTGACTGTGCACGAGAACACCAAGGTCTCACTGAGTATCCACCTCTCTCAATTTACACCCATTCAAATAATAATCTGCCTTCCTATTTTTGCTACTGAAATAAATAACCACATTCATCCACAGTATACTGCATCTGCCATACATGCACCCACTCACTCCGCCAATCCAAATCCTGCTGAAGCATCTCTGCATCCTCCTCACAGCTCACTCTCCCATCCAACTATCATCTGCAAATTTGGAGATAATACATTTAGTTCCCTTGTCCAAATCATTAATATATAATGTGAACAGTTGGGGTCCTAGCACAGATCACTGCGGTACCCCACTAGTCACTGTTGCCAAGCAGAAAAAGACCCATTTGTTCCAGCTTTTTGCTTCCTGTCTGCTGACCATCTTTCTATCCATCTCAAGATACTACCCACAATCCCGTGCGCTTTAACTTTACATATTAATCTACAATGTGAGACCTTGTCGAAAGCCTTCTGAAAGTCTAAATAAATCACATCCACCGGTTCTAGATCAACTCTACATCCTCAAAGAATTCTAGTACATTTGTCAAACATGATTTTCCTTTCGTAAATCCATGCTGACTTTGTCTGATTACACCACTGCTTTCCAAATGCTGTGCTTGAAATCCTTGATAATTGACTCCAACAACTTCCCTACTACCGATGTTAGGCTCACTGGTCTATAGTTCCGTTTTCCCTCTGCCTCCCTTTTTGAAGAGTGGGGTTACATTCACTACCCTCCAGGAACCATTCCAGAGTCCAAAGAATTTTGGAAAATGACCACCAATGGATCTACTATTTCTAGGGCCACTTCTTTAAGTACTCTGGGTTGACGATTATCAGTCCCTGGAGATGGTACACCTTCAATCCCAATAATTTCTCCAAAACAATTTATTTAGTAATAATTTCCTTCAACTCCTCACTAAAACTTACGCTTCTCAGAACTTCCGGTACATTATTCATACCTTCCTTTGTGTAGACAGAAGTAAAGTACAAATTTAGTACAAAGTTCCTCAGCCATTTCTTTGTTCCTGTTATGAATTCCCCTGTTTCTGACTGTAAGGGGCCAACATTAGTTTTTCCCTTTACAAACCTATAAAAACTTTCACAGTCAGTTTTTATGTTCTCCGATAGTTTACTTTCAAATTGTATTTTCCCCTTCAAATTGCAATGCAGCTGGAGTCCTGAATTGTAGCTGTCTCTTAACCCTCCCAGAACAGTTGGCTGTGCTGCACACTGCCAGCCAACCACCCAGAAGTTAAAATTGATGCCTGGCTTCCATCACATGATAGAAGGAATGATTTGTGCTTTGCAATCCTTCTCTAGCATTGAAAATTGTGCAACACTACAGTCAACATTTTGACTCCTCTGCATTTCAAGTCATGAATCACAGAGCTGTCAGCCCATCAAACAACCTGTCTTTACAGAGCTGTCTTATCTTTCACCAATCAGTAAATGTGTATACTGTTGTGCAGCCCTCATGTTGTTAAGTGGGTAGGAAAGATGATGGGAATGCTCATAGGATATATAACTTTATGCTACAAAATAGCACCAATGACACATTAGTTGTGGCTGGCAGGGCTTTACATAATTCCTTTTTCCTGAGATCTGCACCACAACATGTACAGTGTTGACTTCCGGGTGCGGCGATGACCAGCTAAGTCGCACGTTTCGGCAGCTCCCGGTGGAAAGGACTTTTGGGCTCTTGATAGGAGCCCCAACGGCAATTTTAACGGCTAAAAACACTGCGGTAAACCAGAAGGGAATCCCCCCTGGACACGGATGGAAAAAGGAGAGGAAAGTGGCCGGATTGCGGTGGATCCTCTAGAGCAGCGGCCAGGAAGGCAGGCACAAAGCAAGATGGCATCAGAAGGAGGCAGTTTAATATGGGGCCCTGACCAACAAGAGTTCCTGCGGCGTTGCGTGGAAGAACTTAAAAAGGAGATGAAGAAGGAGCTGCTGGCCCCGATATTACAGGCGATTGAAGGGCTAAAAGAGGAGCAAAAGACCCAGGAGCAGGAGCTTCGGGTCGTGAAGGCAAAGGCTGCTGAGAATGAGGACGACATACAGGGCCTGGTGGTGAAGACAGAGATGCACGAGGCACAACACAAAAGGTGTGTGGAAAGGCTGGAGGTGCTGGAGAATAATGCGAGGAGGAAGAATTTAAGGATTCTTGGTCTTCCCGAAGGTGCAGAAGGGGCGGACGTCGGGGCATATGTGAGCACGATGCTGCACTCGTTAATGAGATCGGAGGCCCCGACGGGCCCGTTGGAGGTGGAGGGAGCCTATCGAGTTATGGAGCGAAGACCGAGGGCTGGAGAAATTCCTCGAGCCATAGTGGTGAGATTTCACCGATATAAGGACAGAGAGATGGTCCTCAGATGGGCAAAGAAAACTCGGAGCAGTAGGTGGGAGAACGCGGTGATCCGCATATATCAAGATTGGAGTGCGGAGGTGGCGAGAAGGAGGGCAAGCTTTAATCGGGCCAAGGCGGTGCTGCACAAAAGGAAGGTTAAATTTGGAATGCTGCAGCCGGCAAGACTGTGGGTCACACATCAAGGGAAACACCACTACTTTGAAACGGCAGAAGAGGCGTGGACACTTATTGTCGAGGAGAAACTGGAATAAGCGGGCTAGAAAAAGAACGTTTGGGACAAAGTGGTGGGGCGAATATGTGGGGTGAAGAGGGGGAAAAGGGGGAAGAGATGATTTCCCAAGTTGTCAATCCTGCGACCCTGTAACT
This sequence comes from Scyliorhinus torazame, assembly GCF_047496885.1. Classification (NCBI taxonomy): domain Eukaryota; kingdom Metazoa; phylum Chordata; class Chondrichthyes; order Carcharhiniformes; family Scyliorhinidae; genus Scyliorhinus; species Scyliorhinus torazame. The sequence goes on from NC_092713.1 coordinate 74,009,973, forward strand.
TTTCTCTCTTCCCCATGTCGTGGGGGAGGGGGGTGGGAGGATGAGGAGCTGGGGGCGCCAGCCATTGGGGGGGGGGGCCAAATGGGAAGCGCGGGCTTTGTTCCCGCGTTATGGTAATCATGGCGGGAACAGGGAAGCAGGAAGGAGGGGGCCTCGCACAGTGGGAGCCGAGGTCACGGGGGGAAGCCGAGGTCGGCCAGAGTTTGCTGACTTCTGGTAGCAACATGGGGGGTGCAATTACGCTAGTGAGGGATCTAGCGGGGGGGGTGGGGGGTTAACTGGGTTGCTGCTGCTGGGGAGAGGGGGGGAGCTGGTATGGGGTGGGGCGGGAGGGCGCCGTTGGGGGGAGATACGGCTACGTGGGAACCGGGTGAGGAGCTGGATTGAAAAAGGAGATGGCTAGTCGACAAGGGGGGGGGGGGGGGGTAAAGAGCCCCCCAACCCGGCTGATCACGTGGAATGTGAGAGGGCTGAACGGGCCGATAAAGAGGGCACGGGTACTCGCACACCTAAAGAAACTTAAGGCAGATGTGGTTATGCTGCAGGAGACGCATCTGAAACTGATAGACCAGGTCAGATTATGCAAAGGATGGGTGGGGCAGGTGTTTCATTCGGGGCTAGACGCAAAAAACAGGGGGGTGGCTATACTAGTGGGGAAGCGGGTAATGTTTGAGGCAAAGACCATAGTGGCGGATAGTGGGGGCAGATACGTGATGGTGAGTGGCAAATTGCAAGGGGAGGCGGTGGTCTTAGTGAACGTATATACCCCGAACTGGGATGATGCCAACTTTATGAGGCGTATGTTAGGACGTATCCCGGACCTAGAGGTGGGGAAGTTGGTAATGGGTGGAGATTTTAACACGGTGCTGGACCCAGGGCTGGACAGATCGAGGTCCAGGACCGGAAGGAGGCCGGCTGCAGCTAGGGTGCTTAAGGACTTCATGGAGCAGATGGGAGGAGTAGACCCCTGGAGATTTAGTAGACCTAGGAGTAAGGAGTTTTTGTTTTTCTCCTATGTCCACAAAGTTTATTCACGGATAGACTTTTTTGTTTTGGGAAGGGCACTGATCCCGAAGGTGACGGGGACGGAGTACACGGCTATAGCTATTTCGGATCACGCTCCACATTGGGTGGACCTGGAGATAGGGGAGGAAAAAGAACAGCGTCCACCCTGGAGAATGGACATGGGATTATTGGCAGATGAGGGGGTGTGTTTAAGGGTGAGGGGGTGTATTGAAAGGTACTTGGACCTCAATGATAATGGGGAGGTTCAGGTGGGAGTGGTCTGGGAGGCGCTGAAGGCAGTGGTTAGAGGGGAGCTGATATCTATTAGGGCACATAAAGGAAAGCAGGAGGGTAGGGAAAGGGAGCGGTTGTTGAAAGAACTTCTGAGGGTGGACAGACAATATGCGGAGGCACCGGAGGAGGGACTGTACAGGGAAAGGCAAAGGCTACATTTAGAATTTGACTTGTTGACTACGGGTAATGCAGAGGCACAATGGAGGAAGGCACAGGGTGTACAGTATGAATATGGGGAGAAGGCGAGCAGGTTGCTGGCCCACCAACTGAGGAAAAGGGGAGCAGCGAGGGAGATAGGGGGGGTGAGAGATGAGGAGGGAGAGATGGAGCGGGGAGCGGAGAGAGTGAATGGAGTGTTCAAGGCATTCTATGAAAGATTATATGAAGCTCAGCCCCCGGATGGGAAGGAGAGAATGTTGTGCTTTCTGGATCAGCTGGAATTTCCTACGGTGGAGGAGCAGGAGAGGGCGGAACTGGGAGCACATATTGAGACGGAGGAAGTAGTGAAAGGGATTGGGAGCATGCAGGCGGGGAAGGCCCCGGGACCAGACGGATTCCCAGTTGAATTCTATAGGAAATATATGGACTTGCTGGCCCCGCTACTGATGAGAACCTTTAATGAGGTGAGGGAAAGGGGGCAGCTGACTCTGTCAGAGGCAACGATATCGCTCCTCCTAAAGAAGGAAAAAGACCCGCTGCAATGCGGGTCCTATAGGCCTATTTCCCTCCTGAATGTGGACGCTAAGATTCTGGCCAAGGTAATGGCAACGAGGATAGAGGATTGTGTCCCGGGGGTGGTTCATGAGGACCAAACTGGGTTTGTGAACGGGAGACAGCTGAATACAAATATACGGAGGCTGCTAGGGGTAATGATGATGGCCCCACCAGAGGGGGAAGCGGAGATAGTGGTGGCGATGGATGCCGAGAAAGCATTTGATAGAGTGGAGTGGGATTATTTGTGGGAGGTGCTGAGGAGATTTGGCTTTGGAGATAGGTATATCAGATGGGTACAGTTGCTGTATAGGGCCCCGATGGCGAGCGTGGTCACGAATGGACGGGGGTCTGATTATTTTCGGCTCCATAGAGGGACGAGGCAGGGATGTCCTCTGTCCCCGTTATTGTTTGCACTGGCGATTGAGCCCCTGGCCATAGCATTGAGGGGTTCCAGGAAGTGGAGGGGAGTACTCAGGGGAGGAGAAGAACACCGGGTATCTCTGTATGCGGATGATTTGTTGCTATATGTGGCGGACCTGGCGGAGGGGATGCCAGAGATAATGCGGATACTTGGGGAGTTTGGGGATTTTTCAGGGTATAAATTGAACATGGGGAAAAGTGAGTTGTTTGTGGTGCATCCAGGGGAGCAGAGCAGAGAAATAGAGGATTTACTATTGAGGAAGGTAACAAGGGACTTTCGGTATTTGGGGATCCAGATAGCCAAGAATTGGGGTACATTACATAGGCTTAATTTAACGCGGTTGGTGGAACAGATGGAGGAGGACTTTAAGAGATGGGACATGGTGTCCCTGTCACTGGCAGGGAGGGTGCAGGCGGTTAAAATGGTGGTCCTCCCGAGATTCCTTTTTGTGTTTCAGTGCCTCCCGGTGGTGATCACAAAGGCTTTTTTCAAAAGAATCGAGGAGAGTATTATGAGTTTTGAGTGGGCCGGGAAGACCCCGAGAGTGAGGAGGGGATTTTTGCAGCGTAGTAGGGACAGGGGGGGGGATGGCACTACCGAGCCTAAGTGAGTACTACTGGGCTGCCAATATTTCAATGGTGTGTAAGTGGATGGGAGAAGAGGAGGGAGCGGCGTGGAAGAGATTGGAGAGGGCGTCCTGCAGTGGGACTAGCCTACAAGCTATGGTGACGGCACCGCTGCCGTTCTCACCGAAGAAATACACCACAAGCCCGGTGGTGGTGGCTACATTGAAAATTTGGGGGCAGTGGAGACGGCATAGGGGAAAGACGGGAGCCTCGGTGCGGTCCCCGATAAGAAATAACCATAGGTTTGTTCCGGGGAGAATGGATGGAGGATTTGGAGCATGGCAAAGAGCAGGGGTAGCACAATTGAGGGGGGAGGGGGAGGGGGGGAAGGGAGGGAGGGGGGGAAGGGAGGGAGGGGGGGGGAGGGGGAGGGGGGAGGGGGAGGGGAGAGGAGGGGGGGGTGGGGAGAGGGGGGGGTGGGGGGGGAGAGAGAGGGGGGGAGAGAGGGGGGGGAGGGGAGAGGGAGGGAGGGGGAGGGGGGGAGGGAGGGGGAGAGGAGGGAGGGGGAGGGGGGGAGGGGGGAGGGGAGGGGAGAGGAGGGGGGGAGGGGGAGGAATCGGACGGACTCTCAGGGATGTTATTGTATATGTATAGGCACTTGTTTTAGGTAATGTATATTGGACTGTTGGATTGTATCTTTGGAGAGTATTTATTCTTGACCAGGCAGTTGCCATTTACTTTGGTTTTTGTTTCTGTTCATATATTATTTATTTATTTGTTTAAAACTGGCCACTGTTATTTATATTGCTTTATTGTTGTTTAAAAGAAACACTACGTACTGTTATGTTTGGCCAAAAAATCTTGAATAAAATATATTTTTAAAAAACATATACAGTGTTTGGGATTGCCGCAGAGCAAGTGTTTCATGCTTGTTTCCCTGTAACAGCTATCGGCCTTCTTTACCCATTTCCCATCAAAGCTGATCATTCTCATACTCCCGAAATGACGTTACATAGCTAATTGTATACTGAACATTCCTAACACTTGCATAATAAAAACAGAAAATGCTGGAAGAATGCAGTAGGAGAAGTTGTCCTGTTGGATCAAAATGTTAACTCTCCACAAATGCTGCCAGATCTGATGAGTTTTTTCAGCACTTTCTATTTTTATTCCAGATTTTCAGCATCCACAGTATTTTGTTTTTATTATTATGTTGTCATTCAGTCAGATCATGACTGAAGATTGTTCCAGATTTATGTTACCCTTTTATGGAAAGAGGTATTTGTTGATTCACTCCTAAATGGCCTGGTTCTGATTTTACGATCATACCTCTTATTCTGGATGCCAACACCACAGAAAATAGAATTCAATTGAACATATGAAGAGGAACTATTATTACTTTAAACAGCTCAATTAAACACTCTTTATTCTCAAGGGACTACAAGCAGGTTAATGCAACTTGATGTCATAATGTAAACCCTGATATCATTCTGATAAATCTGCGTTGCACCCCCACAATGGAAAATATGACCCTGAGGTGCAGTACCTGGAACTGAGCCAAATTCTCTAGATGGGAACCTACCAAAGCTTTACACGATTGAAGGATAACGTCTTCCCCATATGTTCCAACCCCCCTTGTGATAAAAAACAATGTCCCATTTTGTTGTCTTGTGTAACTTTGCACTTGCTTTTGGTGGTTGGTGAATGTGGATGCCCAAATTGTTCTGCTTCTGAATAGTCCCTAGTTACCATTCAGAAAATACTAAGTTTATCCATCTTTGATCCCCTACCTCCAAAGCAATTTTCAAATCCTGTTGCAAGGTTGTTTCCAAATTGGAGCACTTTTTATATATATTTATATTCCACCATATTAACGACCTCACAAAATTCTACTTGATTAGTTAGCCATGACTTTTCACACATATATGGTGACTCTCTGATCAGCTTAAATGTTTCCAATTACCACTGACTCTTCCCCAGAAATAAAATCTAGTAACTTCCCTACAAATTATATTAAACTTGCAGCCCTATAGTTACCCCCAATCTCCCACTCTTTTTAAGTGGTGGGGTGACTTCTGTAATCCTACGTCACAATTCCCAAATCAAGAGAGCTTTGGGAGGATATCGCTAACACATCTGTAATCCCCTTACCCTAAAGGAGGAACCATCTGGTCCTGGAAATTGTTGTGTCTCAGTTTGATTATTATTCTAACATTTCTTTCATTATTTTCTCCATTATCCCATTTTACATTTGTATTAAATCTAATTTCCTCACCATGAGTTTTTATTTTGGCTTGTGCTGCAAGTAGTTTGTCCTCTTCATCTATTGTAAAGTGAGATGCAACGTATTCGTATAACAATTCTTTCATTTCCTTATTGCAGATTACAGTATCATCTACATCAGTCTTTAATTTGTACCCTGATTTTACTTAGCATTTCTACCTTTTCAGTGCACCTGCAATGTTATGAAACTGTTTAAAATTTAATTACAAGTTATAGATTATATGGGAAAATGTTTCTACACTTGGCTTGAGACCTGTAAGTTTTGTGTTTTATGTAGCTTTTCCAGAATTTTTTTTCTGAAGTTGGACAGGACGCACACTCCAATATCTCTGACACAGCTACTTTGCAATTGCTTGCTGGGCAGGAGCGACCTGACATAAATTGTTCGCAAAGTTTTCCTCCCTCCCTTCAGGGAAACACATGCCTTCTCCTCAAAATCTGCCACGGTTGGGAATTCCTCGGTAGGGAGTAATACTTACCCTCCTCTCCAATTTAAAATTTAACCTGAGAAAATAATCTGACCACCAAAACATTGTTAGGAAAGTGAGAGTAAGTAATGCCGAAATGCCCCCTTGTCCTCCTATCAGGGATTTGGAAGGTTCTGTCAAAGGAAGCTTGACGAGTTACTGTATATGGTACATGCTTTGACCAGTGTGCGCCAATGGTGGAGGAATTGAATGTTGAAGGTGATGGATGGGGTGCCAGTCAAGCAGGCTGCTTTGTCCTGCATGGTTTTCAGTATCTTTGAGCATTGTTGGAGCTGTATTTGTTCAGATAAATGAAGCGATTTCCATCACACTCCTGACTTGTGCCTTTTAGATGGTGGACAGACCTTGGAGAGTCAGGAGGTGAGTTACTCTGCACAGAATCCCCAGCCTCTGACCTGCTTTTGTAACCATAGTTGAGAGTTTTCCTCCTGATTTCCATGACTTCAGTTTTGCTTAGGTCCCTTTTTTTAAATTTGTTCGTGGGATGTGAGTGTCACTGGCTGAGCTAGCATTTATTGTCCATCACTTAATGCCACGCCCAGTCAAATGCTGCCTTGATGACAATGACCGTCCCTCTCACCCCACCATTTGAATTCACTTCTTTTGTCCATGTTTAGAGCAAGGCTATAATGAGGTCTGGGACCAAGTCGCCCTGTCAGAACTCAAACTGAACATTGGTGAGCAGGTTTTTGCTGAGTAAGTGCCACTGTCCACAACACATTCCATCACTTGGCTGATGATTGAAAGTAGACTGATGGGGCAGTATTTGACAGGACTGAATTGGATTTGTCCTTTGTGGACTGGACATAGCTGGGCGATTTTCCACATTTCCAGATAGATGACCGTGTTATAGTCATACTGAAACATTGTGGCTAAGGTTATGGCTAGTTCTGGAGCACAAGTCATTAGCAGTACAGCCAGGATATTTTGTGGGCCCAAAGTCTCTTCCAGTGCCTTCAGTCTTTTTTTGATGATATATGTACTAAATTTAATTCTGAAGATTGGGGACTATTGCTAGGGTCCACAGGAGGAAGCTGAAATGGATCATCCACATAGCACTCCTAGCTAAGGATGGTTGCAAATGCTGCAGCCTTGTTGTTTGCACCAACATTGTGGGCTCCATCAGGAAATGAAATGAAATGAAAATCGCTTATTGTCACAAGTAGGCTTCAAATGAAGTTACTGTGAAAAGTCCCTAGTCGCCACATTCCGGCGCCTGTTCGGGGAGGCTGTTACGGGAATTGAACCGTGCTGCTGGCCTGCCTTGGTCTGCTTTCAAAGCCAGCGATTTAGCCCTGTGCTAAACAGCCCTTGGAGGCATTTGCAGAACCACCTCCTGTGTTAAGTTGTTTAATTGTCCACATTCTGCTGGACTGGCATGGTGGCACAGTGGTTAGCACTGCTGCATCACAGCTCCAGGGTCCCAAGTTCAATTCCGGCCTCGGCTGACTGTCTGTGTGGAGTTTGCACTTTCTCCCCTGCGTGGGTTTCCTCCGGGTGCTCCAGTTTCCTCCCGCAGTCCAAAGATGTTCAGGTTAGGTTGATTGGCTATGCTAAATTGTCCCTTAGTGTCCAAAGGTTAGTTGGGGTTACTGGGTTATGGGGATGGGGTGGAGACATGGGCTTAAGTCAGGTGCTCTTTCTGAGGGCCGGTGCAGACTCGATGGGCCGAATGGCATCCTTCACTGTAAATTCTATGACTGCAGAATTTTGATCTGATCGTTGGTTGTGTAATTGCAAAGCTCTATCTATCACATACAACTTCTCCTGTTTAGCCTGCGTTGAATACACCTGTGTTGAAGCTTCACCAGTTTGGCAGTTCATTTTCAGGTATGCCTTATGCTGCTCCTGGCATGGTCGTCTGTACATCTCATTGAAGAAGTGTTAATCCCCTAGCTTGATTGTAATGTTAGAGTGAGGGCCATTAGTTTACAGATTGTGGCTGAATACAGTTCTGCTGATGGCCAGAGTGTCAAATTCAAATGTTATCTCCGTTCTATTTACATGCCTCATAGGTAGTAGTGCCCTTCAACACAGTGAACAGTATCCTCAGTGTGAAACAGGAATTTCATTTCTACAAGCACTGTTCAGTGGCTATTCTTACCAATACTGTCATGGAGAGATGCATCTGCAACAGGTGGATTGTTGAGAGAGATTAAGCAAATTTCCCTTTTTGTTGGTTCCCTCACCACCTGCCACGGGCCCAGTCAAGCATAAATGTGCTTCAGGACTTGGCAATCTTAGTTAGTAGTGGTGCTGCTGAGCCACTTTTGGAGCTGGACATTGAAGGCCCCCATCCAGAAAATATTGTGTGTCCTTACTATCCTCAGTATTTTCACAAATGGTGTTCAACATAATTCAGATGCTGAGGAAGGGCATTCAGTGCAAAATTAGCAGGAGGCCCAAATTTCACCTGATACCATGAAGTTTCATGGGGTCAGGAGTCAATGTTGAGGACTCCCAGGACTTCCTCCCTGACTGTATATCACTGTGCCACAACTTCTTGATGTTGGTGGAGGAGCCTGGAACATTGTCTGTAAGTTATGATTCTGTGAGTATGACTATGTCAGGCTATTGCTTGACTAGTCTGTGGACCAGCTCTCACAAGTGTGTCTGATGTTCCCAGCTGTTAGGAAGGAGGACTTTGCAGGGTCAAATAGGCAGGGTGTTGTTTAAATGCCAAATGGTGTGTCTGCTTTTATTATTTTTTGATTCTTCTGAAGCAGTTTGAAACAGTGGCTTGTTGGGCCATTCAGAGGGCAATTGAGAGGCTACTTATCCTGTGGTTCTGATGTAGGCCAGACTGTGCAAGGGTGGCAGATTTCCTTCCCTAAAACAAATCACAGAAATAGATAGGTTTTCGCAACAACCCAGTAGTTTCATGATCACCACTAATGAGAATTGTGGATTTTATTAATTTTTTTTTTAATTAAATATTTTATTGAAAATTTTTGGTCAACCAACACAGTACATTGTGCATCCTTTACACAATATTATAACAACACAAATAACAATGACCTATTTTATAAACAAAAAATGAATAAATAATAAATAACAAAAATGAAAACTAGCCCTAATTGGCAACTGCCTTGTCACAAGTAACACTCTCCAAAAATATAATTTAACAGTCCAATATATAATTATCTGTAGCAACGACCTATACATACTATACAGTATATATTAACAACCCTGAGAGTACTTCTGGTTACTCCTCCTCTCCCCCCCCCCCCCCCCCCCCCCGATCCTGGGCTGCTGCTGCTGCCTTCTTTTCCCCATTCCGTCTATCTTTCTGCGAGGTATTCGACGAACGGTTGCCACCGCCTGGTGAACCCTTGAGCCGACCCCCTTAGGACGAACTTAATCCGCTCTAGCTTTATAAACCCCGCCATGTCATTTATCCAGGTCTCCACCCCCGGGGGCTTGGCTTCTTTCCACATTAGCAATATCCTGCGCCGGGCTACTAGGGACGCAAAGGCCAAAACATCGGCCTCTCTCGCCTCCTGCACTCCCGGCTCTTGTGCAACCCCAAATATAGCCAACCCCCAGCTTGGTTCGACCCGGACTCCTACTACTTTTGAAAGCACCTTTGTCACCCCCATCCAAAACCCCTGTAGTGCCGGGCATGACCAAAACATATGGGTATGATTCGCTGGGCTTCTCGAGCACCTCGCACACCTATCCTCCACCCCAAAAAATTTACTGAGCCGTGCTCCAGTCATATGTGCCCTGTGTAATACCTTAAACTGAATCAGGCTTAGCCTGGCACACGAGGACGACGAGTTTACCCTGCTTAGGGCATCTGCCCACAGCCCCTCCTCGATCTCCTCCCCCAGCTCTTCTTCCCATTTCCCTTTTAGTTCATCTACCATAGTCTCCCCTTCGTCCCTCATTTCCCTATATATATCTGACACCTTACCATCCCCCACCCATGTCTTTGAGATCACTCTGTCCTGCACCTCTTGTGTCGGGAGCTGCGGGAATTCCCTCACCTGCTGCCTCGCAAAAGCCCTCAGTTGCATATACCTGAATGCATTCCCTTGGGGCAACCCATATTTCTCGGTCAGCGCTCCCAGACTCGCGAACTTCCCATCCACAAACAGATCTTTCAGTTGCGTTATTCCTGCTCTTTGCCACATTCCATATCCCCCATCCATTCCCCCCGGGGCAAACCTATGGTTGTTTCTTATCGGGGACCCCCCCCCCCCCCAAGGCTCCAGTCTTTCCCCTATGCCGTCTCCACTGTCCCCAAATCTTCAGTGTAGCCACCACCACCGGGCTTGTGGTGTAGTTCCTCGGTGAGAACGGCAATGGGGCTGTCACCATAGCCTGTAGGCTAGTCCCCCTACAGGACGCCCCCTCTAATCTCTTCCACGCCGCTCCCTCCTCCTCTCCCATCCACTTACTCACCATTGAAATATTAGCGGCCCAATAATACTCACTTAGGCTCGGTAGTGCCAGCCCCCCCCCTATCCCTGCTACGCTGTAAGAATCCCTTCCTCACTCTCGGGGTCTTCCCGGCCCACACAAAACCCATGATGCTCTTTTCAATCCTTTTAAAAAAAGCCTTCGTGATCACCACCGGGAGGCACTGAAACACAAAGAGGAATCTCGGGAGGACCACCATCTTAACCGCCTGCACCCTCCCTGCCATTGACAGGGATACCATATCCCATCTCTTGAAATCCTCCTCCATCTGTTCCACCAACCGCGTTAAATTTAACCTATGCAATGTGCCCCAATTCTTAGCTATCTGGATCCCCAGGTAACGAAAGTCCCTTGTTACCTTCCTCAACGGTAGGTCCTCTATTTCTCTACTCTGCTCCCCTGGATGCACCACAAACAACTCACTTTTCCCCATGTTCAATTTATACCCTGTAAAATCCCCAAACTCCCCAAGTATCCGCATTATTTCTGGCATCCCCTCCGCCGGGTCCGCCACGTATAGTAGCAAATCGTCCGCATACAAAGATACCCGGTGCTCTTCTCCTCCCCTAAGTACTCCCCTCCACTTCTTGGAACCCCTCAACGCTATCGCCAGGGACTCAATCGCCAGTGCAAACAATAATGGGGACAGAGGGCATCCCTGCCTTGTCCCTCTATGGAGCCGAAAATATGCAGATCCCCGTCCATTCGTGACCACGCTCGCCACTGGGGCCCTATACAACAGCTGCACCCATCTAACATACCCCTCTCCAAAACCAAATCTCCTCAACACCTCCCACAAATAATCCCACTCCACTCTATCAAATGCTTTCTCGGCATCCATCGCCACTACTATCTCCGTTTCTCCCTCGGGTGGGGCCATCATCATTACCCCTAACAACCTCCGTATATTCGTGTTCAGCTGTCTCCCCTTCACAAACCCAGTTTGGTCCTCGTGGACCACCCCTGGGACACATTCCTCTATTCTCATTGCCATTACCTTGGCCAGGACCTTGGCATCTACATTTAGGAGGGAAATAGGTCTATAGGACCCGCATTGTAGCGGGTCCTTTTCCTTCTTTAAGAGAAGCGATATCGTTGCTTCAGACATAGTCGGGGGCAGTTGTCCCCTTTCCTTTGCCTCATTAAAGGTCCTCGTCAGTACCGGGGCGAGCAAGTCCACATATTTTCTATAGAATTCGACTGGGAATCCATCCGGTCCCAGGGCCTTTCCCGCCTGCATGCTCCTAATTCCTTTCACCACTTCTTCTACCTCGATCTGTGCTCCCAGTCCCACCCTTTCCTGCTCTTCCACCTTGGGAAATTCCAGCCGATCCAAGAAGCCCATCATTCTCTCCCTCCCATCCGGGGGTTGAGCTTCATATAATTTTTTATAAAATGTCTTGAACACTCCATTCACTCTCTCCGCTCCCCGCTCCATCTCTCCTTCCTCATCCCTCACTCCCCCTATTTCCCTCGCTGCTCCCCTTTTCCTCAATTGGTGTGCCAGCAACCTGCTCGCCTTCTCCCCATATTCGTACTGTACACCCTGTGCCTTCCTCCATTGTGCCTCTGCAGTGCCTGTAGTCAGCAAGTCAAATTCTACATGTAGCCTTTGCCTTTCCATGTACAGTCCCTCCTCCGGTGCTTCCGCATATTGTCTGTCCACCCTCAAAAGTTCTTGCAGCAACCGCTCCCGTTCCTTACTCTCCTGCTTCCCTTTATGTGCCCTTATTGATATCAGCTCCCCTCTAACCACCGCCTTCAACGCCTCCCAGACCACTCCCATCTGGACCTCCCCATTATCATTGAGTTCCAAGTACTTTTCAATGCACCCCCTCACCCTTAGACACCCCCCCTCATCTGCCATTAGTCCCATGTCCATTCTCCAGGGTGGGCGCCGTCCTGTTTCCTCCCCTATCTCCAAGTCCACCCAGTGTGGAGCGTGATCCGAAATGGCTATAGCCGTATACTCCGTTCCCCTCACCTTCGGGATCAATGCCCTACCCAGCACAAAAAAGTCTATTCGCGAGTAGACTTTATGGACATAGGAGAAAAACGAGAACTCCTTACTCCTAGGTCTGCTAAATCTCCACGGGTCTACACCTCCCATCTGCTCCATAAAATCTTTAAGTACCTTGGCTGCTGCCGGCCTCCTTCCAGTCCTGGACTTCGACCTATCCAGCCCTGGTTCCAACACCGTATTAAAATCTCCCCCCATTATCAGCTTTCCCATCTCTAGGTCCGGAATGCGTCCTAGCATCCGCCTCATAAAATTGGCATCATCCCAGTTCGGGGCATATACGTTTACCAAAACCACCGTCTCCCCCTGTAGTTTGCCACTCACCATCACGTATCTGCCCCCGTTATCCGCTACTATAGTCTTTGCCTCGAACATTACCCGCTTCCCCACTAATATAGCCACCCCCCTGTTTTTCGCATCTAGCCCCGAATGGAACACCTGCCCCACCCATCCTTTGCGTAGCCTAACCTGGTCTATCAGTTTCAGGTGCATTTCCTGTAACATAACCACATCTGCCTTAAGTTTCTTAAGGTGTGCGAGTACCCGTGCCCTCTTTATCGGCCCGTTCAGCCCTCTCACGTTCCACGTGATCAGCCGAGTTGGGGGGCTTCCTACCCCCCCCCTTGTCGATTAGCCATCACCTTTTTCCAGCTCCTCACCCGGTTCCCACGCAGCTGTATCTCCCCCAGGCGGTGCCCCCCCGCCCATCCTCTCCCATACCAGCTCCCCCCTCTCCCCAGCAGCAGCAACCCAGTAATTCCCCCCTCCCACCCCCACCGCTAGATCCCCCGCTAGCATAATTACTCCCCCCATGTTGCTCCCAGAAGTCAGCAAACTCTGGCTGACCTCGGCTTCCCCCCGTGACCTCGGCTCGCACCGTGCGACGCCCCCTCCTTCCTGCTTCTCTATTCCCGCCATGATTATCATAGCGCGGGAACCAAGCCCGCGCTTCTCCCTTGGCCCCGCCCCTAATGGCCAACGCCCCATCTCCTCCACCTCCCCTCCTCCCCCCATCACCACCTGTGGGAGAGAGAAAAGTTACCACATCGCAGGATTAGTACATAAAACCCCTCTTTGCCCCCCACATTCGCCCCACCACTTTGTTCGAACGTTCTTTTTAATAACCCGCTCATTCCAGTTTTTCTTCCACAATAAAAGTCCACGCTTCATCCGCCGTCTCAAAGTAGTGGTGCCTCCCTCGATATGTGACCCACAATCTTGCCGGTTGCAGCATTCCAAATTTTATCTTCTTTTTATGAAGCACCGCCTTGGCCCGATTAAAGCTCGCCCTCCTTCTCGCCACCTCCGCACTCCAGTCTTGATAAACGCGGATCACCGCGTTCTCCCATTTACTGCTCCGAGTTTTCTTCGCCCATCTAAGGACCATTTCTCTATCCTTAAAACGGAGGAATCTCACCACTATGGCTCTGGGAATTTCTCCTGCTCTCGGTCCTCGCGCCATCACTCGGTATGCTCCCTCCACCTCCAACGGACCCGCCGGGGCCTCCGCTCCCATTAACGAGTGCAGCATCGTGCTCACATATGCCCCGACGTCCGCTCCCTCCACACCTTCAGGAAGACCAAGAATCCTCAGGTTGTTCCTCCTTGCGTTGTTTTCCAGTGCCTCCAACCTTTCCACACATCGTTTCTGATGTGCCTCCTGCGTCTCTGTCTTCACCACCAGGCCCTGTATATCGTCCTCATTCTCGGCTGCCTTTGCCTTCACGACCCGAAGCTCCCGCTCCTGGGTCTTTTGTTCCTCCTTTAGCCCTTCGATCGCCTGTAGTATCGGGGCCAACAGCTCTTTCTTCATTTCCTTTTTGATCTCTTCCACACAGCATTTCAAGAACTCTTGTTGTTCAGGGCCCCATGTTAAACTGCCACCTTCCGACGCCATCTTGGTTTTTGCTTGCCTTCCTTGCTGCTGTTCTAAAGGATCCACTGCAATCTGGCCACTCTCTCCTCCTTTTTCCATCCGTATCCAGGGGGGGTTCCCTTCTGGTTTACCGCACAGTGTTTTTAGCCGTCAAAATTGCCGTTGGGGCTCCTATCAAGAGCCCAAAAGTCCGTTTCACAGGGAGCTGCCGAAACGTGCGACTCAGCTGGTCATCGCCGCACCCGGAAGTCTCTGGATTTTATTAATTGTATTGAAGTTCCTCCAGCTGTCCTTGTAAACCCATAAACTTCATTTGCATTCTCAACAAGAAATATATTCAACTATTCTGAAAAAGTTAATAAGCATTGCTTTTAATTGTTTTACCAGAGAATCTAGTCTTATTTAATTTTTTCATAGATCACAATTGAATAAAATCTTAGTTATGGAAGTTCAAAAATAAAATTGTGATATGACTTTACGAGTGTGTTAAAACTGTATTGTATAGCTCAAAGAGTAAAAGCAGGTTGTCATATTATTGAAATACAGAAATGTTACTTGGAGCTTTAGAGGCTTGAATGACTGACTCATTCAGTGTAATTACTGCGATTCATGGGAAGTCTGCTTTACACAAGATGAATGGAGTTGATCTTAAATAGTTTTGACTTGCCACTGCACCTGATTGAAAAATTTGGGTTGCATGCATTGTCAGTTACCATAAAGCTATCAACCAAGTTCAAATGTGTCACTGGCTTGGGTGAAACATTTACAGAAATTAATGTGTGTAGTTTATAATCATGACATGTGATTAAAATTGCAATCTGCATATCTAGCTTTATAATCTCAGTTGGCAAATGTCTAGTACTATTGTGTGTCATTTTATAGAAATAGCTTGTCAGAAAGAATTATTTCTTCACATAAATGAAAATATTTGTGACAATTCCCATTCATTCAGAAACAAAAACTATTTTTGAACATCATCTACTTGGTTTAAGAACCTTCATGGTTCCTCTTTATCTCAGCTGCTTTGCAAATGAGGATGTTTTAATCAAGAGAATATGGAAATGTACTTCCATCAGAGCTAGGATCTTAACTCAAGTTCAGACTGTAAACCTTGCAAGTTATTTTTGAAACTTTTGATAAATTTTATTTCACAAAAAGGATTTTGGAACAGTTATATTTAACTCTATTTTAAAGTAAATTACCAAAAAATTGGAAAATTAAATAAATGGACAAAACTGTAACAATCAGTTTGGACAAATGTGAGGTGATCCACTTTGGATACAGAAGGAATAGGACCAATAGGATAAGACTAGATACTTTTTGAAATGCCCAAAACGGTGACAGTCCAAGGAGACTCGGGGGGTGTAGATATATAGGTTATTAAAATGTTGTGAACAGTAAAGAAAACGATCACAAAGGCAAATGGAATACTGGTCTTTATATCTAGAGTAAAAGAGTGTTAAAGGTATGTCACCACTACCCAAAACCCTGGTTAGACCGTTACCTGAAACCTAATGAGCAATTCTGGAAACTTTACCTTTGGAAGTATATTGACTTTGGATGGAGTGCAGCCTAGGTTTATCTGAATGATACTTGTACTTCAAGGGTTAAATTACAAGGAGAGATTGAACAAACTAGGGTTCTATTCCTTGAAATTTAAATGGTTAACGGACAATTTAATCAATGTTTTCAAGATATTAAGGGAAACAGATGGGGTAGATTGGGAGAAACTATTTTCATTGCGTAGGGAATCTCTCACTTGGTATGGTCTTAAAAATTAGAGCCAAACCTTTCAGGAATGAAATTAGGAAACACTTGCATACGCAAAGGGTGGCAAAAGTTTGAAACTTTCTTCTGCAAATGATAATTAATGTTAGTTCTATTAGAAATTTTAAATCTGAGGTTAATCGATTTCTAATATCCAGACGTATTATGGGACTTGGCACAAAAAATATTTTTGTGTGTCACCCACTTGGTTTAAAAACTTTCATGGCTTCACAACTTTGGTTCCCATGATATATGTAGAGTTAGGCATAGATCAGCTGTGATCCCATTGAATGGGCGAGCAAGTCAAAAGGCTAATTGACCAAGAGCGCATTCTATTGGCCTCATCGCGCCCAATGCGGGATACAATGAGGCCGGTAAATCTCGCGGGATTTAACGGCGTCGTCATGCTTCACGAGATCTTGCAAGGTGTCGTGACCTGGATCCTCCTGCCCTATGAAGTCAAGATCCAGATTTGCATATTCAAGTGAACAATTAGTCTCACTTGAATATATCTGTGCCGGTTTTACCCAGCACCCGGGATCGAACAGGGTCTCGCTTCGGAGACCCCGAGTGGGCGCCTTTTAGCACTGGTTTCCACAAACGTGAACCAGATGTACTGGTACTTTGGGGGAGGTCTCCCAGGTGATCAGGAGCCCCTGAGTGGTCAGACTCTGGGAAGGGTGATACACTGGCATCCCTGATTCCACATGGGTGCCCTGTCAGTACCACAGTGCCATGGCGCCAAGCTGCCCGTGACACAACACCCAGGCTGGCCGTGACACGGCGCTTAGGTAGCAATTTGCCCGTGCCGGGGATCGGGCCCTGGGGTGCCCTGCCCTTATGAGGTGGGGTGCGGGGAGGCTCGATGACCTCCTAATTGGCGAGTTCAGACGTTGGGGGTGATTGGAGGCTGTGGTGGAGGGTTGTGCTAGAGATTGGGGCACCATATCTTCCTGCACTGACGAGCAGAGCACGTTAGCGCGGGAAATGGGATTGAATGCAGCCTCGGCAGGGCGTTCCTCACCCAGGCTCAGAAATGAAGCAGAGTCCCTTTTAATAGCAAGGTCATTCTCATAAACACCTGGCTGAACACGCCCGACATGAGACACTCTTTCATTTCCCGTTAAATTGCACCCCTACTCTTGTTTTAAAACACCATGATGAAAGTTAATTCAAATGCTAAAGAGCCAAGCATTAAATTTGTTTCCAGAAAGGTAATAGAAGCAGTTTATTTCCTCATCTTGGTATAGCTAAACACATCACAGACATTGTGATCGAAAGTCCTGATCGCTTGGCAGGTTGTCTGGCACACTCACTCCTCTGGTTATGAGCACGGAGATTAAAGGTGCTCTAGGGTGGGTTTTCATTCAGACTCAGGAGATTTAAGTGTGAAGGAGGGTAGTTAGAAGTACATACAGTAGCTTATGTGAAGCATTGATCCATTTGTGGGAACGTCTACCATTTTCATTATTTTGTATCCCTAAATAAGAACTGCGTGTACTGATTTAGTCTGATCATTACTTTCACTGTGTACGCATTTGCTATCTAAGGCATAAAGAATTTACAATTAATGACTGACTACGCCTCAGGTTTTCTCAGATTGTCTTTGAAAGATTGAAGATGGCACAAAAGCTTCAGCTCATAAGAGGGCCCTATCGTTACTTGCTTGAGTTATGATGTGGAGATGCCGGTGTTGGACTGGGGTGAGCACAGTAAGAAGTTTTACAACACCAGGTTAAAGTCCAACAGGTTTGTTTCGATGTCACTAGCTTTCGGAGCGCTGCTCCTTCCTCAGGTGAATGAAGAGGTATGTTCCAGAAACATATATATAGACAGATTCAAAGATGCCAGACAATGCTTGGAATGCGAGCATTAGCAGGTGATTAAATCTTCACAGATCCAGAGATGGGGTAACCCCAGGTTAAAGAGGTGTGAATTGCTTGAGTTAGGTTGTGGTATAGTTGAATACTGTGGAATATGGGCACACTGCTAAATGGCAGATGCCCAAACTCCATGCAAAAGTGACTAGCACTGCTGGAAACAAATTTAACAGCAGTTTTATTAACATGGTAATAAAGAAAATTTAAATACTGCCAATAACCACCTTGACATAATTAAATAATTGACTTTTGGTGAGCAGATTTAAAATTTAGTCAAATCATGTTGTTAGTTTGACCAGTAGTTGGTGAAATTGAAAATGAAATTGAAATGATGGGGATTGATGATGGTTGCACCAATGACACAATGCTGAGAGGGCAAGAATAAATGATTAATAACTGAAATACATACATCTCTTGTGAAAATGATGTTATGTACATGATATCTAACATCATTTTGATAGAAATTGTTTGCCCAAAATTACACATGTAAAGGAGACTGAAATTGTTTAATAGCTTTGATTACCCTTAATTATTGCTCTTAGTATTTGAAAGCAACAACTTGGTGACAAAACCAGGTGATATTGACATTAGACACTTGTACAAAACACAGCATTACGTTCAAGAGGTTTGTCTAATCTGTCGCAATAATAGAAAAATATGTTAAATTCAGGCTTTCTCTCAGTTACTTTTCTTCTGTGGTCATGGCTGCAAATTATGTAATTCTTCTATGTATGCCATGAATACACTAAAGTACCTATGTGACTAACAATGACTATGATGAAATTATTATTGTATACTTTATTCCAAGAGGTGGTTACACCCCTTTAGGATAAGATATTCTGATTTGGTCAGGGACAGGAAGGTGTGACTGCAAGTGAGGCAGTTAACAGGTAAATATCTGAGGGTATCAAACTATTCTGAAGGACAGAGTGGATGGTAAGGGAGGTGGTGTAGCTCTGTTATTTAAGAATGACATCTGGGCAATAGTAAGGGATGACATCGATGCTATGGAGGATAAGGTTGAATCCATTTGGGTGGAAATCAGGAATAGTAAGGCGAAAAAGTCACTGATAGGAGTAGTCTATAGGCCACCAAATAGTAACATTATGGTGGGGCAGGCAATAAACAAAGAAATAACGGATGCATGTAGAAATGGTACAGCAGTTATCATGGGGGATTTTAATCTACATGTCGATTGGTTTAACCAGGTCGGTCAAGGCAGCCTTGAGGAGGAGTTTATAGAATGTATCCGCGATAGTTTCCTAAAACAGTATGTAATGGAACCTACGAGGGAACAAGTGGTCCGAGATCTGGACCTGTGTAATGAGACAGGATTGATTCATGATCTCATAGTTAAGGGATCCTCTCGGAAGGAGCGATCACAATATGGTGGAATTTAAAATACAGATGGAGGGTGAGAAGGTAAAATGAAACACGAGTGTTTTGTGCTTAAACACAGGAGATTACAATGGGATGAGAGAAGAACTAGCAAAGGTAGACTGGGAGCAAAGACTTTATGGTGGAACAGTGGAGAACCTTACAAGCGATTTTGCACAGTGCTCAGCAAAGGTTTATACCAACAAAAAGGAAGGACGGTAGAAAGAGGGAAAATCGACCATGGATATCTAAGGAAATAAGTGAGAGTATCAAATTGAAGGAAAAGCATACAAAGTGGCAAAGATTAGTGGGAGACTAGAGGACTGGGAATCTTTAGGGGACAACAGAAAGCTACTAAAAAAGCTATAAAGAAGAGTAAGATAGATTATGAGAGTAAACTTGCTCAGAATATAAAAACAGATAGTAAACGTTTCTACAAATATATAAAACAAAAAAGAATGGCTACGGTAAATATTGGTGCTTTAGAGGATGAGAAGTGGGATTTAATAATGGGAGATGAGGAAATGGCTGAGGAACTGAACACGTTTTTGGGATCGGTCTTCACAGTGGAAGACACAAATAACATGCCAGTGATTGATAGAAATGAGGCTATGACAGGTGAGGACCTTGAGAGGATTGGTATCACTAAGGAGGTAGTGATGGGCAAGCTAATGGGGCTAAAGGTAGACCAGTCTCCTGGCCCTGATGGAATGCATCCCAGAGTGCTAAAAGAGATGGCTAGGGAAATTGCAAATGCATTAGTGATAATTTACCAAAATTCACTAGACTCTGGGGTGGTCCCGGCGGATTGGAAATTAGCAAACGTGACACCACTGTTTAAAAAAGGAGGTAGGCAGAAAGCCGGTAATTATAGGCCAGTGAGCGTAACTTCGGTAGTAGGGAAGATGCTGGAATCTATCATCAAGGATGAAATAGCGAGGCATCTGGATGGAAATTGTCCCATTGGACAGACGCAGCATGGGTTCATAAAGGGTAGGTCGTGCCTAACTAATTTAGTGGAATTTTTTGAGGACATTACTAGTGCGGTGGATAACAGGGAGCCAATGGATGTCGTATATCTGGATTTCTAGAAAGCCTTTGACAAGGTGCCACACAAAAGGTTGCTGCATAAGATAAAGATGCATGGCAATAAGGGTAAAGTAGTGCCATGGATAGAGGATTGGTTAATTAATAGAAAGCAAAGAGTGGGGATTAATGGGTGTTTCTCTGGTTGGCAATCAGTAGCTAGTGGTGTCCCTCAGGGATCAGTGTTGGGCCCACAATTGTTCACAATTTACATAAATGATTTGGAGTTGGGGACCAAGGGCAATGTGTCCAAGTTGGCAGACAACACTAAGATGAGTGGTAAAGCAATAAGTGCAGAGGATACCGGAAGTCTGCAGAGGGATCTGGATAGGCTAAGTGAATGGGCTAGGGTCTGGCAGATGGAATACAATGTTGGCAAATGTGAGGTTATCTATTTTGGTAGGAATAACAGCAAAAGGGATTATTATTTAAATGATAAAATATTAAAACATGCTGTTGTGCAGAGAGACCTGGGTGTGCTAGGGCATGAGTCGCAAAAATTTGGTTCACAGGTGCAACAGGTGATTAAGAAGGCGAATGGAATTTTGTCCTTCATTGGTAGAGGGATGGAGTTTAAGACTAGGGAAGTTATGCTGCAATTGTATAAGGTGTTAGTGAGGCCACACCTGGAGTATTGTGTTCAGTTTTGGTCTCCTTACTTGAGAAAGGACGTACTGGCACTGAAGGGTGTGCAGAGGAGATTCACTAGGTTAATCCCAGAGCTGAAGGGGTTGGATTACAAGGAGAGGTTGAGTAGACTGGGACTGTACTCGTTGGAATTTAGAAGGATGAGGGGGGATCTTATAGAAACATATAGAATTATGAAGGGAATAGATAGGATAGATGCGGGCAGGTTGTTTCCACTGGCGAGTGAAAGCAGAACTAGGGTGCATAGCCTCAAAATAAGGGAAGTAGATTTAGGACTGAGTATAGGAGGAACTTCTTCACCCAAAGGGTTGTGAATCTGTGGAATTCCTTGCCCAGTGAAGCAGTAGAGGCTCCTTCATTAAATGTTTTTAAGATAAAGATAGATCGTTTTTTGAAGAATAAAGGGATTGAGGCTTATGCTGTTTGGGCCGGAAAGTGGAGCTGAGTCCACAAAAGATCAGCCATGATCTCATTGAATGGCGGAGCAGGCTCGAGGGGCCAGATGGCCTACTCCTGCTCCTAGTTCTTATGTTCTTATGACCCAGGAGCCAAGAGTGCAGGACTGTCGGTTCTTGAAATTGTCTTAACTGGTTTTGAGTTTATTTCCAGCTTGTTTAGATAAGAGTGGGGGAGGCTACAGGATGGATGAACTGTAGCGTGACGATTCTCCGCGATCGACCGGCCGAGTTCCACCGGCGTGGTTCCAACCTGGTTCCACCTGGCGGGAGCTCGGACTCGCGGCCGCGCTGGCCGTCCTGGTGTGGGGGGGCCTCCACGATGGCCAGGCCCGCGATCGGGGGCTACTAATCGGCGGGCAGGCGGGATCCAGGGGGGGGGGCCTATCTTCTTCCGCGCCGGCCCGCTGTGTAACTCCGCCATGTCGCGTGGGGGCCAGCGTGAAAAAGGCTGCCACGCGCATGCGCGGACCCACGGCAGGGCATGCAGGGCCCCGTATCAGCAGCAGGAGCTGCGTGGCGCACACCTGGGCCCTGCTATCCCACTTTAAATCAGAGAAATACTCCGGACTTTTTGAAAAAGCCTGGAGTGATTCGCGCCCGTTTTCCGGCAGGCGTGGAGACATAGCCCCATTTTCGGAGAATCCCGGCCAATGTTTCTGAAGTGGCCATTCGCTCTTCAATGTCTCTCGATGCCTACTAATCTTGCTACTGAGCAAATCGCATCTCATTATTCTTCGAGTCGTCTGTTAGTCTTATTACTTGTCTGTTATTTTGTTATCATTTCAAGCTCACTATTAACCTCGTGCATTCCCCTAATTTCTAACATGGCGATAATCATGGCCGATTTTAATCTACATATAGACTATAAAAGTCAGATGGGCAAAGGTAGCCAAGATGAGTTCATAGAATGTTTGCAGGTAGTTTCTTAGAACAGCACATTCTAAAGCCAGCCAGAGAGCAGGCTATACTTGACCTGACATTGTCCAACAAGATAGGATTAATTATTGATCTCATAGCGAAGGCGCCCTTTGGTAGCAACGACCATAAAATGATTGAAGTTTACATCCATTTTGAGGGAGAGGGGAATAGGTCTGAGACTATGGGTGACAATCTCCCATCTGGGACTCAGTCCTCTGGCAGGGGCTAGGAACGTGGTGTTTTCCACTGTGGTGGCTGGTGGGAGACGACATATCTTCTGACTCCGACCTCATTAATTATGCAACCGGGTGTTTTGAACTGCATTCTGTGGTGGGTGGGCCTGATGACACGTAGTCTGTTGCAGGTTTCTGCTTGGCCTTCATGTAGCTGAACAGACTGAACCTTAACACGCAGATCTTAGGGCAGGACATTCCATGGGATAGTGGGATCCTGGAGTGCAGGATCTGCTTCCTTTCTTTCTTTCTCTGCTGCCACTCTGCCCCATCATTAAGGTGTTTGGACTCAAAGTATGATGCAGCTTGATGGACAGGTTGTCACCATTTTGAATAATTGATAGCAAGCTCCTCCCAGTCATTAATTTTTTTTAAATAAATTTAGAGTACCCAATTCATTTTTTCCAATTAAGGGGCTATTTAGCATGGCCAATTAATCTACCCTGCACATCTTTTGGGTTGTGGGGGCAAAACCCACACCAACATGGGGAGAATGTGCAAACTCCGCACGGATAGTGACTCAGAGCCAGGATCGAACCTGGGATCTCGGCACCGTGAGGCAGCAGCTCTAACAACTGCGCCACCGTGCTGCCCTCTCCCAGTCATTAATGTCAATGCTGCCACACATCAAGGAGAACTATAGAGAGTCTTTGAACCATTTTACTTGTATTCCTCTGGAACACTGGCCATTTGAGAGTTGAGAAAACAGGACCTGTCAGTGGAGACACTTTTCAGCCATCTGGACAGTGTCCATTCATGGTGGTTGATTTTACGGAAATTTTGCCTGAATGCATGTGGGCCTGGCTTCAAGAACAGCACTAGAATTAGTTTGATAGACCTCCCAATGAATCCAACGGACGCAACGGAGACATTATTGGAATTTCCCTAGCACTCTTATGTGTCACAAGTCAACACAAGTCCTAGTGTACAGGACAGTTGTCATCACCGCGCTCCTGTACTACTGAGAGACCTGGACTGTGCACCTTTATTTAAAAATTCATTCACAGGATGTGGGTGTTGCTAGCTGGGAAAGCGTTTATTGGTCATCCCTTTTCGCTTACCACTACCTTCTCAAATGCAACTAGGGATGAAGACAGCAGAACAGGTAGATAGGGTGGTTAAGAAGGCATATGGAATACTTGCGATTACTAGCAGAAGCATAGAATATAAGAGCAGGAGGGTTATGATGAAGCTGTATAAAACGCTGGTGAGGCCACAGCTGGAGTACTGTGTACATTTCTTGTTGCTATTGGAAGGAAGTGATTGCACGTGAGAGGGTGCAGAGGACATTCACCAGGTTGTTGCCTGGGCTGGAGTGTTTCCACTATCAAGAGAGACGGATAGGCTGGGGCTCTTTTCCTTGGAGGAGAGAAGGCTGTGGGAGACTTGATTAAGGTGTATAGGATTATGAGGGGCATAGCTAGGGTGGATAGGAAGGAACTATCCCTTTAGCAGAGAAGTCAAAATCAAGGTGCATAGATTTAAGGTAAGGGGCAGGAGGTTTAGAGGGGATGTACGGAAAAAATTTTCACCCAGAGAGTAGTTGGAATCTGGAACTCACTGCCTGATAGGGTGGAAGAGGCAGGAACCCTTCCAACATTTAAGTATTTAGATAATAATGAACACTTGAAATGCTGTAGCATACAAGGCTGCGGGCCAAGTGCTGGAAATGGGATTAGAGTAGATAGGTTCTTGATGGCCGGCGCAGACACAATGGGCCAAAGTGCCTATTACTGTGCTGTAAAACTCCTTCAATATATGGGATGTGGGCTATTTGACTGACTAAGACTGGGTTGATATGAATTTTGTTTTGGCAACATTCGAGATAAGGCCAAGTCTCTTGTATGCAGAATTGAAGAAATCCAAAGTGACTTGCAAATTTGGTGTCGAATGGACAGTGACACTGCAGTTACTTAGAAACTGTAGATCATGAATGTCTGTGGTGGCCAACTCAGTTTTTGCACTGAGTCAACTGAGGTTAAAGGGTTTTCTTTTTTTTAACGTATTTATATTCAAATTTCCAACATTTCTACAATACAAAGCAACCCCACAAAATAACCCCCAGCCCATCCAAACCCCCCCCCCCAAACAAACAATGGTAACCAACTCCCGAAAATGCATGATGAACAAGCCCCAACAATTGTAGAACTCATCACTTGCTCCCCTCAGACTTTTCCAGAGTCAAAAACTCCAGCATGTCCCCCCATCACGTCAAGGCACAGGGTGGAGAAGCTGACCAACTAGACCTGACTATGAGCAATCAGCGAGGTGCCCACACTCGCCTGCTACTATGGCAGGTCCAAAACCCCAAATATGGCTTCTAGGGGGCCGGGCTCTCGTCTACATGTAGAACCTCCAAAATAATGCTGAACACCGTCCTTCAAAACCTTTCCAGCTTCGGACAGGACCAAAACATATATAAATGATTCGCAAGGCCCCTCCCACATTGTTCGCAGACATCCTCCACCCCTTCAAACAGCTGGCTCATCCTATCCTTGTGAGATGCGCCCTATACGCTACCTTCGGCTGTATCAGCCCCAGCCTCGCACACGAAGCCGAGGCATTTACCCTCCGCAGCACCTCGCAACACAGACCCTCCTCCAGCCCTACCCCCAACTCTTCCTCCCACTTCGCCTTAACCCCCTCCATGGACACCCCATCCTCCTCCAAGATCCTCCCGTACATTGACGAGACAAGCCCCCTCTCCAAATCCCCCGCTGACAGCACCTCTGCCAACAGCGAGGAGACGGGCACTATCTGGAAGGTCAGGAAAACCTTCCTTGCAAAGTCACACAGCTGCATATACCTGAAGCTTTCGCCCCACACCAGCCCAAACTTCTCAACCAACTCCCCAGACTCGCCAATCGCTCTCCCAGAAATAAATCCTTCATTTCCTTAATCCCTCTCTCTTCCCATCCCTGAAACCTTGCTTTCATCCTCCAAGACTCAAATCCATGATTCTTCCTAATTGGCATCTCCCCCAAACCAACTCCCAACCTAAAGTGCTGTCTAAACTGCCTCCAGATCTTCAGTGTATCCACCTCACCGGACTCGCCGTATACTTCTCTGGGGCCATCAGGAGTGCGCCATTGCCAGCGCCCACAATCCCGACCCCTGAAGAATCCGCCTTCATCCTCACCCACATAGTTTCCCCCTCCCTGCGCTAACCCCAATCTTCTCTGCATTTTCCGCCCAATAATAAAATAACATATTTGGGAGGCCTAGCCCCCGCCCTCCCGTCCGCCGTGCCCTCTGCAGTATCACCTCCCTAATCCTGGCCACCTTCCCTGCCCAACCAAATAAAAGACCAGCCTGTCCACCCCCCTAAAAATGCCTTGGCAAAAGACTAGCAGACATTGAAACCAGAACAGGAGTCGCGGCAAAACATTCATCCTTACTGCCTGCACCCAGCCCACCAACGATGGAGGGAGATTGTCCCACCTCAGCAAACATGCCTTCAACTTCCCTACCAAGCTAGTGAAGTTTTTTTTAAAAAAAATATTTTTATTGAAGTATTTGTAAAATTTTATAACAATAACAGGAAAAGAACAGTAAACATTAAACAGTAACATGGTGAAAAAATAGACATTTCCCCAATCGGCTCTATCTTCACAGACTACATAACTGAAATAACCGAAAACAACACTTTACCCCCCCCCCCCCCCCCCCCCCCCCTCAGAAAGCTGCTACTGCCGACATTTTACATTTCTCCAAGAAAGTCGACGAACGACTGCCACCTCTGGGAGAACCCTTGCATTGATCCTCTTAAGGCAAACTTTATTTTCTCGAGGCTGAGAAACCCAGCCATGTCATTGACCCAAGTCTCTACACTCGGGGGTTTCGAGTCCCTCCAATCAAAAGGATCCGTCTCCGGGCTACCAGGGAGGCAAAGGCCAGAACGTCGGCCTCTTTCACTCCCTGAACTCCCGGGTCTTCTGACATTCCAAAGATCGTCACCTCTGGACTCGGCACCACCCGCGTACCTAGCACCTTGGACATTGCCTTGGCAAACCCCTGCCAGAACCCTCCAAGCTTCGGGCATGCCCAAAACATATGGACATGGTTTGCTGGGCTTCCCGCACAGCTCGCACATCTGTCTTCTACCTCGAAAAACTTACTCACCCTCGCCACCGTCATGTGTGCCCGGTGGGCCACCTTAAACTGGATTAAACTGAGCCTAGCACATGATAAGGAGGAATTGACCCTACTTGGGGCTTCTGCCCACAGACCCAGCCCTAACTCTCCTAACTCCTCCTCCCATTTTCCCTTAAGTTCCTCCACCGGGGTTTCCTCCGCTTCCAGCAGTTTCTGGTAGATGTCCGACACCTTCCCCTCCCCCACCCAGGTACCGGAAACTACTCTATCCTGTATCCCCCGTTGTGGCTGAAGCGGGAAGGCCACCACCTGTTTTCTCAGTAAGGCCCGCATTTGTAAATATCTAAAGCCGTTCCCTGGCGGCAGTTTAAATTTGTCCTCCAGCGCCTGCAGGCTGGGAAAGCTCCCATTTATAAACAGGTCACCCATCCTTTTGATACCTGCCCTCTACCAGCTCTGGAACCCGCCATCCATCCTGCCCGGTAGAAACCTGTGGTTATTACATATCAGGGTCCAGACCGACGCGCTTTCCACCCTCTTGTGTCTCCACCACTGCCCCAGATCTTCAGTGCCACCACCACCACCGGACTTGTGGAGTAACAGGCCGGCGAGAACAGCAGGGGTGCCGTTACCAGCGCTCCCAGACTGGTGCCTTTACAAGACGCCGCCTCCAGCCGCTCCCGTGCCAACTCCTCCCCCAATACCCACTTCCTAATCATGGCTATGTGGCCGCCCAGTAGTAGTTGCAAACGTTCGGTAACGCCAGCCCACCCTCCCCCCGACTGCGTTGCAGCAGCTCTCTCTGTACTCGTGGGGTCTTATTCGCCCACACAAATCCCGAGATGATCACCCGCTTGAAAAAGGCCTTCGGGATGAAGATGGGAAGGCACTGGAATACAAATAGAAATCTGGGGAGGACCGTCATTTTCATGGTCTGTACCCTCCCTGCCAGTGACAGCGGGAGCATGTCCCATCTTTTAAAATCCCCTTCCATTTGTTCCACTAGCCGGGTCAAATTAAGCTTATGCAACGACTCCCACTTCCGAGCCACCTGTATTCCCAGGTAGCGAAAGCTCTTCTCTACCCTCCTCAGCGGCAGCTCACTCAGTCTCTTCTCCTGTCCTTTAGCCTGGATCACGAACAACTCGCTCTTCCCCGCGTTCGGTTTATACCCCGAAAAACTGCCAAATTCCCTCAAGATCCGCATGACCTCCCTCATCCCCTCCAGTGGGTCCGAATATACAGAAGGAGATTATCCGCGTAGATCTTCAAGACCAAGTTACCCTCTTTATTCTTTACTCCACCAATCTCCCTGGCCGCCTCTCTCTTCCTAAGCTGGTGCGCCAGCATCCTGCTCGCTTTCTTCCCATACTCATAGACCACCCCCTTAGCCTTTCTCAGCTGTTCTACCGCTTGATCCGCATGACCTCCCGCAACATCGAGAGCCGAAGCGCCTGCACTGCGCTGTAATGTTCTATGTTCCCTGTGGTCAACAATTCAAACTCCATCTGTAGCTTGCGCCACTCCCTCAGGAGTCCCGCATCCGGGGCCTCTGCATATCTCCTATCCACCCGAAATATCTCCTCCACCAATCTCTCCCTCTCCACCCTTTCCCTCTTTTCTCTATGAGACCGGATCGATATTAGTTCCCCTCTAACAACTGCATTCAGGGCTTCCCAGACCGTCGCTGCCGCTACCTCTCCCGTGTCGTTTGTTTCCAGGTAGTTCTGGATACTCTTATTTACCCGCCCGCAAACCACCTCATCCGCTAACAACCCCACATCCAGTCTCCACAGCGGACGCTGCCCTCTTTCCTCCCTAAGCCGCAAATCCACCCAGTGCGGGAAATGGTCCGAGGCTGTAATCGCCAAGTCTTCCGTCCGCCACCTTCGGGATCAACGGCCTGCCCAGAACAAAAAAGTCAATACGGGAATAAACTTTGTGCAAGCTAGTGAAGTTAAACGTCCAAAGCCCTGCCCAATCCTGGGCCACCAGCACCCCCAAATTCCTAAAATATGACGTCGCCAAGCGAAATGGCAGCCCCCCCACACCCACTCGCGGTGGGGAAACCACAAAATACTCACTTTTCTCTAAATTCAATTTGTACCCTGAAAACACCCCAAATCTCTGGAGCAACACCATTATGCTCCCCACTGAAGAACTCAGCTCCGAAATATACAGCAGCAAATCATCTGCAGAAAGGACACCCTTTGTCCAACCCCCCCATTCCCCGGTGCAATGCAAAATGCCCTGAGTTCATGTTATTTGTGCGCAAGCTCACCACCGGCTCCTTTTATAGGAGCTACAACCACGCCACAAACTTAGGCCATCCCAAATTTCTCCAATACCACCATAACTCCACTCCACCCGATTGTATGCCTTCTCTGCACCCAGCGTCACCACCACCTCCGTCTCTCTCCCCTCTGCCGGAGAAAGCACCACGTTCAACAACTTCCTCACATTCCTCACTGTCTTCCCTTTGTGAACCCCATCTGATCTACCCCGATCACCTTTGGGAAGCACCCTTCCACCCTTCCAACCTTAACACCAACACCTTTGCCAGTATCTTGGCATCCACATTCAGCAGAGATATGGGCCCATATGACCCACACTCCACTGAATCCTTGTCCTTATTTAGTAACAGTGAGATGGAGGCCTGCCCCATTGTTTGCGGCAAGGCACCCCTAACCATCACATCCTCAAATATTCTCACCATCAACGGCACCAGCCTATCCTTAAATCTTTTATAGAATTCAACCGGAAACCCATCAGTCCCCCAATCCCCTCATGTTCCGCATCGCCATTCTGACTGAGGGTCTCTCACCACCCCCTGCCCCTCCTATCCGCCATAACCATTTTCCTGAGCCCTGTCCATCCGGCCAGGCCCACTCCATCCTTTTGTTACAGTCGATTTACCCCTCCCCGGATCCCCCCCCACCCACGTCCTCTTGCAAACACCTCACCAAGTATCGATCCCCTCCCCACCATTAACATCTCCCAGGTCCATCGTAACCTGCTCAACGAAGCCCAATGACCACGGCCCCACCCCCCACCACTCTCCTGTTCACTAACCAACCTTTGTTTGCTAGTGCGGTGACCCCCTACCAGTGTCTCCTTCTCCCTCCTCAGTAACCTGGCCTCACATGCTCCCAAAACTCACCTCCTTTAAACCAAGAAACAATACAGAACCACACCCATAAGGAAAAAAGAAAACCAAAACCCAAAAACATAGAAACAAAACCCTCGTTCAAGAAACAGAAAACAAAACCCCAATCAAATAGTAAACACCCAATAAGAAAAGCGCCACCCCTACCCCTACCAATCAAGTCCAAATCCCAACTCTCATCTCAGTCTCAGTCCTTAACGAACGCTTTCGCCGCCTCCACTGTCTCAAAATAAAAATTCCTCAAATTGTGCGCCACACTCAATTTCGCAGGGTAGGCCACTCCAAATCTCACTCCAATACCATTCATTGCCACCTGCTGCCATACAATGCCGCCTTCACCCATCCAAAGGCCACCCGTCTTCTTGCCAGCTCCGCCTTCAGGTCTTAGTATATTCGTATACCAATGGCTTCCCACTTCAAATCTTGTCTCTGCTTTACCCAGCTCAAGACCTTCTCCTTCACGTGGATCCAATGAAACCAGATTATAACTGCCTTTGGTGGCTCATTCGCTTTGGGCTTCGGCCTGAGAGACCAATGTGCCATGTCCAACTCGTAGCGGGAGGATTCTTCCCCCTCCCCATCAACTCCACAAACATCTTTGCAAAGTACTCGGTCGGCCTCGGGCACTCCACCCCTCAAGCAGACCCACGGTTTTCAGGGCTGTACACCTCCCTGCAGGGGACTTGGGGTTGAAACAGTTCCTAGATGGAATGGACATACCAGTTGTAGGGAATGATAGGAAACGGGGACTGGAAGCACCATTAGAACTGGGAGAAATCACAGAGAGCATCATCTCTATGCAGGTGGGGAAGGCGCCGGGACCAGATGGAATCCCGGCGGACTTCTAAAAAACATTCGCGATAGCACTGGCCCCGCACTTGCGGGAGATGTTCATGGACTCGCTGGTGAGGGGCACCCTGCTGCCAAACTTAGCACAAGCCTCAATCTCACTGATAGCCAAAAAGAAAAAAGACCCAACAGACTGCAGGTCCGATAGACCCATTTCGCTGCTAAAAGTATTCGCGAAATACTGGGCAAGATCCTAGTCAAGCAACTGGAGAACTGCGTACAAGGGGTGGTGGCAGAAAACCAGACGGGCTTTGTCAAGGGTAGACAGCCAGCATCGAACATCAGGCGCTTGCTGAACGTTATAATGACCCCACCCAGGGAGAGAACACCAGAGGTGATCATTTTCCTGGACGCAGAAAAGGCATTTGACAGAGTCGAATGGAGGTACCTCATGCGATTCCGACTTGGAAAGGGTTTTACCACCTGGGTGAAACCCCTGTACAGTGCTCCCATGGCAAGCGGACGGACAAACACCACCAGCTGCACTGAGGCACAAAGCAGGGATACCCGCTGTTCCCGCTACTGTTCGTCCTAGCGATTGAACCACTAGCGATCGCATTCAGGGCGGCAAAGAATTGGAAGGCGATCCGGAAAGGAGACAGAGAGGACAGAGTCTCGCTCTGTGCGGATGACCTGCCCCTCTACATCTCAGACCCGCAAAGCAGCATGGAGGGAATCATGGCGCTCTTGAAAGAGCTTGGAACCTTCTAGGGCTACAAACTCAACCCGAGCAAAAGTGAGATCTTCCCAGTGAACCCGCAAGGGGAAGGACCGAGCTGGAGGGACTGCCATTTAAACAGGCCCAAAACAAATTCTGCTACCTGTGGATCCAAATCGCCCATGACTGGACACCGTCCACAAGTGGAATCTGCCTGGTGGTGGAAGTCAAAAAGGACCTGCAAAGGTGTGACACACTCCCACTCTCCCTGGCAGAGATGGTGCAGACGATCAAGATGAACACACTGCCCAGGTTCCTCTTCCTGTTCAGATCCATACTGATCGACACCCCCAAGGCCTTCTTCAACTCAGCAGAAAATTTGATCATGGCATGTGGGGGACGGCTAGGATCCCCCAAAACATCCTGCACAGAACAAGAAGCATGGGGGACCTAGCTCTCCCAAACCTGCAATATCATCACTGGGCAACAACAGCGGAAAGGGTAAAAGGGTGGATAATATAGCCGGAGACCAAATGGGTAAGAATGGAGGAGGGCTCCTGAGCGGGGACCTCCCTCCAGGCCCTGATCACGGCAGCACTCCCACCCCCACCAACCAGGCATTCAAAGAGCCCAGTGGTGATATCCACACTCCGGTCGTGGAACCAACGACGACAGCACTTCGGTCTAACTGAGATGTCCATTAAGGCCCCCATCTGCAACAAACGCAGGTTTGCGCCAACCAAAATGGATGCCTCCTTCAAAAGGTGGAGACCGGACCGGGGGGGAGACGTTTACAGTCAGGAACCTCTACACAGAGAACAGACTGTCAACACTAGACAAACTAACGGAGAGGTTCCAAATGACCGGGGAAAACTAATTAAGATATATGCAGGTCAAAACCTTCTTAGGTAGAAGAACAGAGACATACCCACGGCCCTGCAACAAAAGCTATTAGAGGACCTACTGGACGCGGACACCATAGGGAAGGGAAACTGCAGGGACCTGTATGGGTGACTACTGGGAAGGGCACTCTCACCACTGGATGAGACAAGGGAGAAATAGGAGGAAAACCTAAGGTTTGAAATAGGGTGGGGACTCTGGAGCAAAACACTGCACAGGGTCAACTCCACCTCCATTTGTGCAAGGCTAAGCCTAATGCAGCTGAAGGTGGTACACAGAGCTCACATTACCAGAACCCGAATGAGTCGGTTCTTCCCGAGGTGGAGGACAAATGTGAGCAGTGCCAAGGAGGCCCGGCCAACCACGCCCACATATTCTGGCCATGTTCCAGATTTGTCGGGTTCTGGACAGTATTATGGGCCAGAGTTTAGAGAACACCAAAGTATATCATGGAGTTCACCTGACCCACAACGTTTAATAGATTTTGGTTATGGGGAGCACAAGGGCCCACTTTACAGGTGTGATGCAACAGAGATCTAAAGTATTTTTAAAACAAAACAATGTTTAGTCTATGAATCCAGTTAATATTTTATAAACCCACAGTAAACATCTTACCAACTACCAATACTGATAACCCCCAAAAAAGATACTGTACTCTATAGATAACCCTTGATAACTTTCCAAACAACATCCATAAGTCAAAAAACCCTTTTGAACAAACACAGTAGGTTTGCATTCCTTACAGAAACAGGTATTACTTTGAAATCATCAAGTGATATGGAGACATTCTTTAGTTGCAGAGAGAGAGATCAATACAAACATCTGCTTGGTTTGACTGCAGCTCTCCCAACTGAAAGCGAAACTAAACACAGAGCCAAAACAGCTATCAGCACAAAACAAAAGTAAAAAGCAGAGCAGAGCCCAGCTCCACCCACACAATGACATCACTACAGCCATTTGATAAAACACATTTTTCTTAAAGGCACATTCACATGACACCTCCCCCACCCCCCCCCCCCCACCCCCAAGAAAAACAATAAACAATCAACTTTAATATGGTTTCATTTTTCACCTTTTCACTTTCCTTTAAGAAATATTGACAGTGAATATACTTTTTTTTTAACAAAACAATACACGCAAACATTTATAATAACATAGTCCGTTTTAGTTCTTCTTCCTCCAACTGGAATCCCTCTTGATTGACATTCTCTTTGGACATGAACGTCTCTGCACAATCCATCCATTTCTCTACACCTTGGCATTTCTCTTTAAGGTCAGATACTTTAGTTCAATCCAATCACAGAGCCCCTTGTAATTCTCTAACACTGGAGCATCGGTTAACACAGCCTTCAGGCCATCAAATGCCTGTTGACAATTCGCTGTCCACTGAAATTTTTTACGCTTCTTTAGCAAGTCCGTCAGTGGAGCGACCACACTGCTAAATTTCGGCACAAATTTCCAGTAAAATCCACTCGTGCCAAGAAATCGCATTATTTCCCTTCATGTTAAGGGTATTGGAAACTCCCCAATAACATTGTTTTCACATCCCGTGGGACCATTCTACCCCGTCCAATTGTATGGCCAAGGAAAGTGACTTGGGCATTTCCAAATTCACTTTTGGCTAGGTTTACCACCAAACCCACCTCCTGAAGTCAATCTAATAACTCCATCAGATGCTTTAAATGTTCTTTCCCTATCTGACTGAAAATTAACAGATCGTCTATGTATACTGCACAATTGGGTAATCCTGAAACAACTTTGTTAGTTAACTATTGAAATGTGGCTGGGGCGTTTTTCATGCCAAATGGCATAACTTTGAATTGGTATATACCATCTGGAGTCACAAAATATGAAATTTCCTTCACCCTTTCGGATAAAGGTGCCTGCGAGTAACATTTAAGTAAATCCAGTTTGGAAATAAAAGCTGATTCTTCCACCTTCTCAATGCCTTCTCTCTAAACACAGAGCCAAAACAGCTTTCAGCACAAAACAAAAGTAAAAAGTATCCTGGGCGTCATTCTCCGACCCCCCGCCGGGTTGGAGAATCACCACGGGCTGCCGTGAATCCCGCCCCCCGCCGGTTGCCGAAGTCTCCGGCACCGGATATTCGGCGGGGGCAGGAATCGGGCCGCGCCGGTTGGCGGGGCCCCCCGCTCGATTCTCCGGCCCGAATGGGCCGAAGTCCCGCCGATAAATTGCCTGTCCCGCCGGCGTGGATTAAACCACCTTTTGAACGGCGGGACAAGGCGGCATGGGCATGCTCCGGGGTCCTGGGGGGGGGGGGGCGGGGTGATCTGGCCCCGGGGTGTGCCCCCACGGTGGCCTGGCCCGCGATCGGGCTCCACCGATCCGCGGGCGGGCCTGTGCCGTGGGGGCACTCTTTCCCTTCCGCCTCCGCCACGGTCTCCACCATGGCGGAGGCGGAAGAGACTCCCTCCATGCGCATGCGTGGGAAACTGTCAGCAGCCGCTGACACTCCCGCGCATGCGCCGCCCGGAGATGTCATTTCCGCGCCAGTTGGCGGGGCAACAAAGGCCGTTTCCGCCAGCTGGCAGGGCGGAAATTCCTCCGGCGTCGGCCTAGCCCCTCAATTTCCTTTCAATCTGATAAGGTCACCAAAACCTTGCTTTTAAAGGTTCACCTACCACTGGTAACAATACTAAAACTTTACCTTCACTGGCAAAACTACAAACTTTTGCTTTCTTGTCCGCTACCCGTTTCATCACACGTTGTGCAACTTTTAAATGTTGTCTAGCCAATTCCCCTGCTCAATTTAATCGTTCCCTAAAATTTGACACGTAATCCAATAATGTAAGTTCCGACTGCTCACTCACCAATTTTACCTTATTCAATTTAAGTGGTCCTCTTACCTCGTGATCAAAAATTATTTCAAAAGGACTGAATTTGGTTGACTCATTAGGTGCATCCCTAATTGCAAACAGTACAATTGGAATTCCCTTATCCCAATCCTCTGGATAATCTTCACAATAAGCCCTCAACATTGTCTTTAATGTCTGATGCCACCTTTCTAATTCTCATGGCGATTCTGGATGGTACGCAGTTGATATAAATTGTTTTATTCCTAAGCTATCCATAACTTCTTTGGATAACCTTGAGGTAAAATTTGATCCTTGATCTGATTGTATTTCTGTGGGTAGTCCATATCTGGTAAAGAGTTTAAGTAACTCCTCCACAATCTTTCTAGCTGTAATATTGCGTACTTGAATGGCCCCTGGAAACCTAGTAGACACATGCATTATAGTCAAAAAATGTTGATTCCCACTTATCGTTTTAGGAAGCGGTCCTACACAATCAATAAAGACCCTTGTAAAGGTTCCTCAAATGCTGGAATGGGTATTAAGGGTGCTGGTTTTATCACTGCTTAAGGTTTCCCTATCACTTTACATGTCTGACATGATCGGCAAAATTTAATTACATCTTTATGTAGTCCAGGCCAGTAAAAATGTTTTTGTATTTTAGCTTTCCTTACTCCCAAATGACCCCCCACTGGTACCTCATGTGCTACTCTCAACACCTCCTTTCTATACGCTACCGGCAATACCACTTGATGAACCTCTGCCCACTTTTCATCCGCCTGCATATGTAAAGGTCTCCATTTTCTCATCAAGACATAATTTTTACGGTAATAACATTGGTATACACTCGGATTCCTCTTCCATGTATGCTTTCTGATACATCCGTTTTATTTCCAAATCTTTCTGTTGTAACTCTGCCAATTTTCCTCAACTAAAAATATCTGCCTCATCCTTCACTTGTTCTTTTCCAACCATCTGATCAAAAATCATTTCTGATTCAACTTTATCTTCACTCTTTGTTTTCTCCTCTTGTGTTAACCTGTGACTTTCCGACCGTGTTACTACACAATCCGGAAAAATCCCAGGATATTCGTCCTTCAACACAAAGTTGTCTGATTTTCCACTGGCTTATCAACCACAGTAGGCATCACTCCCACCTGCGATCCAGCTATATCATTACCCAAGATAAACTGTATTCCTGGACAAAATAGTTTCTCTATTACTCCTACTACCACTTCACCACTCTTCACTGGACATTCCAACATCACCTTATGTAATGGAACACTACTCTTCTCACTCTGAATTCCACATATTACCACCTTTTCTGGCAATATTCTTCCCAAACTACATAACTCCTCATCTCATACCATTAAAGATTGACTAGCTCCCGTATCTCTTAAAATTGTGACTTCTTTACCTACTCCTGGTACACCTGAGTAAACTTTACCCACACAAGTAAATTCTTTAAAGAGATCTGACATCTTCTTATCAATTACCTCTTGATCAGGCTGTACAATCTTTTGTGCCTCCTATGCTTCACATGGGCTTTCCTTTACCACTTTAACAAACCCCACTGACTTATTCTGTTTTATCACATCAGCCTTCCCAGTGCTTTTCTTCAGTAACCAACACTGTGACTTTACATCGCCTAGTTTATTATAGTGAAAACATTTGAAACTTTTCATTTCTCTTCCACCCTCCTTATTATCTCCAATCAGATCTCCTTTATCTCTGCCACTTGAGTATTTCTCTATTCTCCAGTTTCTATCCCTCACAGTCTGAAACTGATGTCAGAAACCAAACTTTGATTTATGAACTAATTTGTTGCTCGTTTTAGCCTTAGTTTAATTGCTCTTGTTCTGTCACCTTTGCTCTTGAGTCGCCAGGTATCTTTCTGATACCGCCACGTGGTTCAAGTCCGAGTAATGATTAATAATCCAACACACCGCTTAGTAAGAGTTAAATCAATGCTGATTTATTATATACAGCAATCAATACTTGTACATTAATTCTACCTCTAAGCTACTTCCTACAACTAACAGGCCAATACTTAACTTTGGAAATAGCCCACCAGGTCAGGGAAACAAATGGCCTTTCGTATGGGTTCTGAGCCTGCGGGATTCAAAGCTGGTACAGGTCAATAGTCAGGAGTGTCTATCTGGTAGCGATCGTTGGAGTAAGACTTGCGTTTCTTTCGGCTGTTGTTGGAGAGAGTGAAGAAGGGTGCAGCCGGGAGGAGAAGGGAAGAAGGGTCAATTCGAACTTGGCCCCTATTCTTATAGTCCCCAGGGGCTTCCCGCCTCTCGGGGCGGACCTTGTACCTGGTTCCAAGTGATTGGACTTGGTCCCAATCACTTGGTTCGATATTCTCCAATGCTGGAGCGATTCCTTGATCAAGGGGTGGTCGTTTACCTCTCTTTGTGTCAGCTCCTGCTGGCGCCAAAAAGTCTGGGTCGGCTTTGTGTTACTAATTTATAGCATATTGTTCCCGGGATTGCTACTTTATATGCAGATGGCTGGGGTGTTGTTATGTTGATGGCTGCAGGTATCGATTCGGTCTGACTTCTCCAGAGGTGAATACACTGTTTTACCTGCAGCTGTCTGTTTGAGTCCTGTTGGCTGATTTTCCCATCAGCCTCTTCCGTTCGCCATTTTAAATTGGGGTTTGGCCATTCTAATCGGGAGTTAGCCATTTTACATGGCTACAAATTCATAATCATCTGCCATTTCTGCTGCTAATCTCGCAGTTTTAACCCTCTGTTCTTCCACACGAGTTCTCACTATATCAGGAATTTAATTTTTAAACTCCTCCAGATATAGAATTTCTCTGAGAGTTTCATAGGTTTGGTCTATTTTCAAATCCCTTATCCACCTATCAGAATTACTTTGTTTGATTCTTTTAAATGTATGTTTGACCAGGTTCTTTCCTTAAATTTCTAAACCTTTGTCTGTGGGCTTCAGGCACTAGTTCATATGCACCTTAGATGGATTTTTTCACCTCCTCATACAACCCAGATACCTTCTCTGATAGTGATGCAAACACTTCACTAGCCCTACCTACCAGCTTTGTTTGAATCAGTAATACCCACATGTCCTGTGGCCATTTCATTTGTTTAGCCACCTTCTCAAATGAAATGAAAAAGGCTTCTACCTCCTTCTCGTCAAACCTTGGCAATGCGTGGACATATTTAAATAGATCCCCACCAAGCCTTAGACTACGACGCTCTTTCTCTTTATCCTCATCACTATCCTCCAACTGTAGGTTTCCCTTTACATCCGCCAATTTTAACTGACTGTCATGTTCAATGGCCATTTTCTGAAGTTCAAACTCTCTCTTTTTCCCTTTCCTCTCTCTCTCTTTTTCCCTGATCTGTACCTCCCTTTCTCTTTCTTGTTCTGCTCGGGCTATTCTTTCTTTTTCCCTCATTTCGTATTCGAGTTGCTTTAATTCTTTTTCATGTTCCAGTTGTTTAATCTGTAACTGAATTTTTGCCATTTCTAATGAGTCAGACTGTATCTCGGGCAACTTTCAATGCTCAGCTCCCGCCGTAAGTACCTCTTCTTTTCGTATGCTGTCAGGTACCGTTAACTGCAATGTTTTTGCCAAATCTAAAAGCCTTTTTTTAGTCACTGTTCGTAAGGTACTGCGTGTGACCTTCTTCACCCCAAAAAATTTCCGAGCCTCTGAAAGAGCCATTGTCCACAACATACTCCCTACGTAAACTGGAATACCACACCTGAAAAGCAAACAGAAATATGCTCACCGCTCACTGTCTTTAAATTCACTAAACCAACCCAATCACGAAAGATAGACTTTTATCCGGACGAGCCCCCAATTTATTATGGGCCAGGGGTCAGTGAACACCAAAGTATCATGGAGTTCACCTGACCCACAACGTTTAATATATTTTGGTTATGGGGAGCACAAGGGCCCACTTTACAGATGTGATGCAACAGAGAACTAAAAGTATTGTTAAACAAAAACAATGTTTATTCTATGAATCCAGTTAACAGCCTGGTATGGCAACTGGTCGGTCCAAGATCGCAAGAAACTGCAGAGTGTGGTGAACTCAGCCCAACGCATCACACAAGCTTGCCACCCCACATTGATTCTGTATACACCTCCCGCTGCCTCAGGAAGGCAGACAGCATTATCAGAGACCCCTCCCACCCAGGCATTACCTTCTTCCAGACCCTACCATCAGGCAGAAGGTACAGAAGTCTGAAGACTCGCACATCCAGACATAAGAACAGCTTCTTCCCCACAGCCACAATACTCCTCATTTACTCCCCCTCGGACTGACCTGTTCCCTGGAAGAACACTATTCACGACGTCCTATGCTGCTCTTGCTCATGTATTTG
The DNA here is from genome assembly GCF_047496885.1 of Scyliorhinus torazame. Lineage (NCBI taxonomy): Eukaryota > Metazoa > Chordata > Chondrichthyes > Carcharhiniformes > Scyliorhinidae > Scyliorhinus > Scyliorhinus torazame. The sequence continues at coordinate 74,049,278 of NC_092713.1, forward strand.
CTTTGTTTGGCCCCTTGTTCCGCACTGTAACCAATCACTGTTTGTCGATGTACCATTTGTCATGTTCTCTGTTCATTATTCTTTTGTCTACTATGTACGTGCTGTGTACGTTCCCTCAGCCGCAGAAAAATACTTTTCACTGTACTTCGGTACATGTGACAAATCAAATCAACATTTTATAAACCCACAGTAAACATCTTACCAACTACCAACACTGATAACCCTCCAAAAAGATACAATACTCTATAGATAACCCTGAATAACTTACCAAACAACATCCATAAGTCAAAAAACCCTTTTTAACAAAGACAGTAGGTTTGCATTCCTTACAGAAACAGGTATTACTTTCTTTAGATTGCAGAGAGAGATCAATACAAACATCTGCTTGGTTTGAATGCAGCTCTCCAACTGAAAGCGAAACTAAACACAGAGCCAAAACAGCTTTTCCCACAAAACGAAAGTAAAGAGCACAGCAGAGCCCAGCTCCACCCACACAATGACATCATGGCAGCCATTTGATAAACACCCATTTCTTAAAGGAACATTCACATGACAACAGCCTTCTTCGAGGCGATGCCCAAGGTTGAGGGTGGAGCTATGCCCGAGAGTGGCAGTCTTTGGGGTATCAGAGCAGTCAGAACTCCCTATGTGCTCTATGGTTCCACATTCATATCCTCATGTTTTATTGAAATCAACTTGTGGGAACCCTTCTGTAGACTAGAAATGGCGGACAAAAATGTGATTTACTGCTGCAAATCAAGGGCAAAAATAATTTTACTCCATTACATTTAATTAAAGCCTAAGATAAGCAAAATAAGAATCATAATCATCCAGTTTCTTTACAATCATTGAAAAAATGTGTTTTCTTTGAAGCCATCTTTCAAGTTAATTAGACCATCGCTGAAGGATGGGCTGATGTATATTCCAAAGAAATTTCTCCTTGTGCTTGGCTGGAACTATAAACCTCTTGTTCTGTTTGCAATACATTAATGGCAAGAATGAGTTATAGAATTGTTGTTAATTCACAAAAATAAAATAAAGTAGGTGTTGAAAATCTGGAATAAAAACAGAAAATATTTGAAATACTCAGCATACCAAGCAGCATCTATGGAAAGATAAATACATGCTATGCTTCAAGTTTCATCAGAATTGTCAAAAGTTAGAAAAGCTATAAGCAAAGAAAAGAGGGGAAGGATGAGAAAAAGAACAAAAGGGAGATTAATTGGCAAAAGAGTTGCTGGTGCAAGGTAAAGGGAATGGTGATAGGACCAATAAAGGAACAGAAAATGTGCCCTGAGAAGATGTGAATGGCAAAATGGTGAACAAATGCCACCCAAAAGCAAAAACCAGAGAAAAACAAAAGTAAAACCAAAATTCTCAGAGAGAACGGAAACACCATGGGGGCAGAGGTTACAGTTGTGAAATTGTTGATCCCAACGTTGAGTCCAGAAGCCTGTGAAATGCTGACTTGAAAGATGAGGTGAGGTGTTGTTCCTCCAGCTTACATTCAGCTTCTTTGGAACACTGCAGGAGGCCGAGTTCTGGCACTATCTTAAACTTAGTGCCTGCACAGCAGGTGGCGACTGAATATTGAATCCATCATAATGCTGATTGTTACCAGAATTGGGTAGAGCTTTATCACTAAACTACTCCCTTTAAGGTTGGTCATCTCCCTCATATTAATTGGATTTGATGAATTGTACAATCTTGATAGGGGGCGGGAGGGGGGGAGGTTTGATGTTCCAAAGTGGCCATCTTCTACATTTTGTTGAAGGTAAGATGTCGATTTGGAATATCCCCAAAGAAACAGGTGCCCTTCAAACAAAATATGTCTTCTGTCTGCTTTTCATTGCCAGCCTTTTTGTTTTAGTGGAATCCTGTCGTAATTTTTTATAGTTTATGATTTCAATGAAGCATTAAGGCCATGACATACATTGACAACTGAGGCAACACAACTTCCAGGGTATTTCTTGGCATTTCATATTTAGCCAGAATGAAGCTGGATGCTTCCTGGAGACTACTGTAATTGCAGGAAGACTCTTAAAGCTGTATGGATGTTTTTATATTAATTTAATCCAAAGAAGGTCTGTGCAATTCTAGCTGTTCCAATATTAATATATTATAATATAATGCATTGTCTTTGTACCTTAATAAGTTTAATCATTGAAATTGAGATATTAAATTGTTCACAAAACCTCAGTACAGGGCAAACCCACAGCACCGATGTTCATCCTAGAAATTAAGAATGTGCTGTGCATGGGATAAACCGGGCATTTACAAATAACATTTCCTTGAAAATGCGTGCTTGCGCAACGGCAAGTCAATTTTAAAGGTACTTCAGAAGCCGACCAGCCAGATGCACACAGCAAACTGAAGTTAGAAGGAACTTTTCATGTTACAGAGCCAATTAAAGCATTTTTATATAAAGTATGATTTTGTTACCACTAATTTTGTTCAATGTGTTACTTTTGTAAGGATGAACGTGAAGCAAGGGAAAAGGTGAAACGAGAGCAGGATGAGGCATACAGAGTTTCTCTAGAAGCAGATCGTGCTAAGGTTTGTTCATGTCTTGTTTATTATTCATTTTAAAGGTGTCTACTGGAGTTATATTTCAACTGGAATTAAGATCTTAATTTTTTTTAAAACAATGTCAGTTTGACCTCCATAATGGAGCAATATTTATTGTACCAGGAGAAATGTAGCTTAGTGTTTCATTATCTCACAATATAAGACCATCAGTCAAATGTGCCCAGTTACAGAATTTTACTAAATTGCTTTTTAAACTCATTTCACAATTTATGCAAAAAAAGCTTTAAAATATGTTGTCAAAGGCGATTAATCTGGTAAGTAAAAACATGTTTGGAAAATATAATGCTGGTCTTTAAAAAATAAATATTTTTCATTATTTGTTCTTGGGATACCAGAATAGGGAATAAATGTTGGCCATGCTATTAATGCTGACATCCCAAGAACGAATAAACATTTATTTTTGAAAGGCCACTCTGATATTTTCCGCATTTTCACAAATGTTGCTGGGTTTTTTTAACGCAACGCTGTTCATGGTGCAGAAACAGATATGAAGAGTAATTGTGAATAAAAAAAATGTGGAAGTTCTCATTTAGTTAATTGTTGAAATATAAAGAAGCCTGTTAATTTTGATCCAATTTTAATTGATTACAATGGATTTTGGAGCAAGGATTTTAATGTTTGTGCTTTTGACCATATGACTTATGTGATTTAGTGTTTATAGTCCAAAAATGTGTTGAAATCTTTTCACCTTAAGTCATTGATTGTTCATTTCACAATTCAGCCAAAACAGTGAATGTGACAACCTAGATTTATTGTATTGTAATTAATGAAAAAGATATGAAGGGGCCATTAAAAGACTTCAGGGTTATATATAAAACCTTAGACTACTGGGAGGTTCAGCGGTTATACCAGTCTTCCTGGTCTACCACTGAAATAAATCCTAATATTTAGCTTCTTGGATCTAAACATCTATAAAATTCCAACAAACACACAGGTTTACTCTGAAGCCCTGTGTCCTGTCAAACTACCAGCCAATTTCCAGCTTCCCTTGCGTTTCAGGTTCTGGAAAGCAGCATCTCTACCCCAATTCTTTCAGCTCCCCCTTAATCCCTTGTCATGAATCCCTTTTATCTGGTTTCCATTCTTCCTCTCTACTGCCTGATCAAAAACATTCTGGATGACTGTGACCATATGTTATCCCTTCTTGATGCCTGTGTCTGTCCTATTCTATTTTTTTCTAAATCTTTTTAAACATTTAAAATAGTTTATTTATTTGTTTTCCTCAGTCTCCCATATTTCATCATTCATTTTGGAGGAAGTGTCCACACTAGAAAAATTGACTTCTGACTGGGATAAAAACAAGCTCCAAAGAATCTTTCCAAAACCACTTACTGAAGGTTGACATGGCTGCCAACCAGGAAAGGTTCCTGCAGCAATGTTGGAATTATCCGTTAAGTTGACAGATTGGTTGCATCCAAAGTAAATTGTCCATGATGCAGTAAAGGTAAATAATTGTTCCAGGTCCCATTTACCCATAACCCCTGTGCTCACTGACCTACATTGGTTCCCAGTCCAGTAATGCGTCTTTTTTTGTTTAAGTTCTCATCCTTGTTTTCAAATCCTTCCATGGCTTTTCCCTTTCCTTTTTCTGAACCTTCTAGAACCCCCTTGAGATATCTGCAATCCTCCAGTTTTGGCCTCTTGAGCATCATGGTTTTAATCACGTCGCCATTGGTAGGGCTGTGCCTTCAACTGCCTGCCAAAATCTCCCTCCCTTAAACATCCTGAATGCTCCTCATTCAAGGCACTTTTCAAAACCTACCTCTTTGACCAAACTTTTGGTCAGTAGACCAAATAGGTTGCTTAATGTCACAATTTATTTGATAATGCTCTTGTGAATTACCTTGAGCCCTTTTACAACCTTAAAGGCATTATAAAAATAAAAATTGTTTGTGTGTCAGGATTTAATGAAATCCACCCCTACTGTTTTATCTTTTTTTAAGCATTTCTTTCAAATACACGATGCAATCAAGGGGACATTTTTATCTTTTGTATTAGAAATGTATACATATTAAATAAATTAATAAATTTTATCAAGGAATACGTGTACTTTTTTTTCATTAATAAGAAATAGATCTTGAAAAGATAAAACAGTGCTCTTCAACTACTTTTTTAAAAAAAATTATTTCCTCAATTGCTTTTAATTTAGTGTGTTCAAATTCCAATGTATTTATTTTTTTATAAATCAAGAGGGAAGCACAGGAAAGAGAAATAGCAGAGCAGGTGCGTCAAGAACAGATTAGAAAAGAACAAGAAGAAGAACGTGAGGTAAACCTTTATATTAACTGAAATTTTGATATATTTATGTTTTAAGCACTAATATTTGTTACCTTCATTAAGGTGGTCTCGCCATTAACACTCCATCAAAATCTTAATTGAGAAGAAGCACGATTAACTTTAATGCATCGTATTTTTTTTTGTATTTTTAAATTACTTTTGCTTAAACAATGAGTATCCTATGCTCCACTTCGATTAATAATTGCATCTCTCTCCACTTTAAAACAGCAACAACTTACACTGATTTTGCACCTTATCGTAATGAAATGTCCCAATATACTTCACAGGAATGTTATAAAACAACGTATGACACTCAGCCACATAAGATATCTTCACAGCATTGTTCTTTTCTTTAAATTTAATGCCATCCCGAACTTGCTCAGTTAGCCAGACAGCTCACCCTTTTCGTAGAGTCTTCCTTTCTCAACGTATCTTTGAAAGTCAACTGTCTGCTACTGCTTCTCTACCGTCTTACCTTTTAGACTATTTTCCCAGTCCACTGTAGCTAACTCTGTCTTCCCTATGTAAGTGCCTTTATTTAAGTTTGGAACGCTAGTTTCAGACCCATATTTCTCACCCTCAAACAAAAAATCTCATCCCATAATCATTCTTGCCTCAAGGATCGTTTACTGTGAGATCATTAAATAACCCTGTCTCATTACACATTACAAAGTCTAAAGTAGCTAGTTCCTGTTGGTTCCAGCATGTATTGTTCAAAGAAAATGGAATACTTTATGAACTCATCCTCAAGGCTACCTTTGCCAATTTCCAAAATGTTAAAAAACATTGAATATTTAGTTCCCAGCCTTGGTTGCCTCGCAGCCAATACTCAATGGCTATCATATCATTCCCCTTTATTTTGATTTATGCTATCAATTCATCCACCTTGCATACATAGAAACTTACATAGTTATAGAGGCTGGTTTAGAACAGTGGGCTAAATAGCTGGCTTGCAATGCAGAACAATGCCAGTAGCGCGGGTTCAATTCCCATACCGGCCTCCCCGAACAGGTGCCGGAATGTGGCGACTAGGGGCTTTTCACAGTAACTTCATTGAAGCCTACTTGTGACAATAAGCGATTATTATTATTATGACATAGAAAATAGAAAGAGGAGGAGGCCTTTCAGTCCTTCGAACCTGCTCTGTCATTCACCATGATCATGACAGATCATCACGTTCAAAACCCTGATCCGGGCTTCCCCCCCCCCCCCCCCGCCCCACAATATCCCCTTAGCCCCAAGAACTATATCTAACTCCTTCTTGAAATTACACAACGTTTTGGCCTCAACTACTTTCTGTGGCAGTGAATTCCACAGATTCACCGCTCTTTGAGTGAAGACATTTCTCCTCACCAAGTCCTAAAACGTTTACCCCTTATCCTCAAACTAAGGCCCCTAGTTCTGGACTCCCCCACCATCGGTAACATTCTTTCTGAATCTACCCTGTCTAATCCTATTAGATGTTTATAAGTTTCTATGAGATCCCCTCCCACTCTTCTGAACTCCAATGAATATAGTCCTAACCAATTTAGTCTCTCCTGATATGACAGTCCCACCATCCCAGGAATCAGCCTGGTAAACCTTCGCAGCTCACCCTCCATAGCAAGAACATCCTTCTTCAGATCAGGACACCAGAACTGCACATGATTCTCCAGGTGTGGCCTCACCAATGCCTATACAATTGCAGTAAAACATCCCTATTCCTATACTCAAATTCTCTGGCTATGAAGGCTAACATGACATTTGCCTTATTTACTGCCTGCTGTACTTGCACGCTTACTTTCAGCGACTGATGCACGGGGACACCAAGCTTCCACTGAGAATCCACCTCTCTCAATTTGCACCCATTCAAATAATAGTCTGCCTTCCTATTTTTGCTACTAAAGTGGATAACGTCACATTTATCCACATTATACTGCACCTGCCATGCATGTGCTCACTCACTCAACCTGTCCAAATCCCGCTGAAGCATCTCTGCATCTTCCCCACAGCTCACCCTCCCATTCAACTTTGTAACATTTGCAAATTTGGAGATAATACGTTTAGTTCCCTCGTCCAAATCATTAATATTTAATATGAACAGTTGGCCCAGATCTCTGCGGTGCCCGACTAGTCATTCACTGCCTGCCAATCGGAAAAAGACCCATTTATTCCAACGCTTTGCTTCCTGTCTGCTAACCAGGCAGAATGCTGCGAGCATTCAAATAAAGAGCCTTTAATTTATGTCTTTTTACCAATTTTTCCCTACCCTATTTGCTGGCTAATTCTTATGATTCTACTCTGTCCTTTTCTGTCACACTCTGAATATCATTTGCCATATCACAACCCTGCCATAATGTCTTGTTCTTTCTCATTAACTTTATAACTGTTCCCTCACGTGAACCCTCTTCCTGCCCAACCACCCCCCACTATGTAGCTTAAAGCCCTCTGTACAGTCCTGGTTATGCAATTTGACAGGACACTGGTTCCAGCATAGTTCAAGTGACTGCCTTCCCAATGGTCTAATCCCCTCTTTGCGCAGAACTGGTGCCAATGCCCAATGAGTCAAAACTCAGCTGACCGACATCTGTGACTTCTGATGCTCTACATCATTTCAACAGTTTCCAGTTGCATGGCGCTAACTTGTCGTCTTTTCACCATAGATGGCTAGTCCCTCTACACCTTCACCTCGCAACATGGACAGCCTGAAAGCTTTGTGCTTCTCTCTTAAACTTCCACTTGGCTGAACGAGTAACTGAACATCTCCTTCAACTTCCTCCAAATAAAATGTGTTGTTTTGGGTAACTGCGTGGGTACCTATCAGCCTGCCTTTTTGTGAGAAATGTGGAGCTTCCCTTTGTTCCAGTTCTATGCAGTACATTGAGGGATTGGTGCCTCTTCTGTTCTCAACCAGAACTAGAAAGTTTAATCAACTTTGTTTTTGATTTCCACCATTCTCTCTCTCTTCACCTGGTCCATCTCTGATTCTTCCCTTCTTGACTTCTCTGTTTCCATTTCTGGCAATATTCACTACAAGCCTATAGATTCCTGCAACTACCTTGAGTACACCTCCTCACTCCATTTCCTGTGTTACGGACAGGGGAGAGGCAGACTGAAATTCCTTTATTTTTCCCTAAGCAGGGTATTTTAATTTTCTGAAACAGGCTGTGTTCCTCCGAACTTTCTGTTTGTGAATTTAATTTTAAAATGACTCACAGCGTTCCTCTTTATGGTTAAATCAGAAGCAGTGTTTATTCATGCAGTGAAACCCGGAGGATGGTCATCGCACCATATACACGCACACAAGTAGGAGTTGAAAAGAAAAACGTTTTACAGCTAGGAATAATTTGGAACAAAAAAAAGTAATATTATTTTCCATGAATATTAGAGTCCAGAATGTCAAAGCCCAGTGAGGGTTCCTTCATGCTTTTCCCTGCAGTCTATTTTTAAATAATCAGACAGTAAGATTTGATTTAAACAGAATGTCAGAGCCCAGTGAGGGTTCCATCACGTAGGAATTAAAGTTCAGACAGGTTCAGCTGACTAAAAGCAGGAGTTGCCAAATTCCTTCAAAGTTGGTGATGACGCAGCAAGATTAGGTTGGCATGCAGAGTCCTGGTCCACTTTACAAGCGATGGCAGGAATCTTCTGGGGAACCAGGTTTCAAGGAGGATTAGACTTGACACAGGCTTTGTTGTCAGCCTAGAGTCCTACTTGGTGTTGGATGTTAACAGCAGATTGCCCTGGGTGTCCAGGAATGTAACATTAAAACTTTCCAAAGGCCAAAGGAGCTTGCGTCCTGTGGTGTTGCCCATTGATGAGTAAATTTCAGGTTAATAATCAGTTTTCATGTCTCTGGTCCAAATCCATAGTTCACCTTAGGAGATAGATGGTGGCTATTAGCCTCTGCAGGTATAATGGGTTTCAATGCCTCTCTAAGTCCAGGCTGGGGGAACAGACCATCTGCTGTTCCCTTGTTTGATTGATTGTAATGGGTCCACACAATGATAGGTGTGAGATTCCACAAAGATGAGGGTTGAGTTTTGACCTACAAGTACTGTTGGAAGTTTCTAGAGCTGTGTCCAACTTGCAAATCATGTGACCTATAGCAACATGTCCTTGGTCCCAGAAAGTCCATTTTTAAATAAGCAGAAAGTAAGTTGATTTAAACAGAATGACAGAGCCCAGTGAGGGCTCCTTTACATAGGAATTAAAGTTCAGACAGGTTCAGCTGGCTAAAAACAGGAGTCGCCAAATTCCTTAAATGTTGGTGATGATACAGCAAGATGAGGTTGATGTACAGAGACTTGGTCCCCTTTACAGGCAATGGCAGAACCAGGCTTCAAGGAGGTAGGCTTGATGTCGGCTTTGTGTCAGCCCAGAGTCGTGCTTAGTGTTGGGTGTTAACAGCAAATTGCCCTGGGCTTCCAGGAATGTAACATGAACATTTCCAAAGGCCAAACAAGCTTAGGATCTCTCGGTGCCTGAGCGAACATAGATTTCAAAATGCTGGAAAGCGTGAAGGGAACCGAAGCCTTCTTTCCCGACCATGGAGTACCTTTTTTGGTGATTGCTGAGATTTTTGGAAGTATAGCCAACTAACGCTCAATCCTGGAATCATCTTCCTGGAGTGGGATGGCTCCTACCCATAGATGGCCTCCTAAAAGGTTTGGGTCAGCTAGTTGAGGCTCATTTACCAAGATGACTTTCAATTTTATAAAAGCCTCTTTGCACACCTCTTGTAAACACCACCTTTGAGTTTCTTTTTAGTGTGGCAGCTTACGTGCTGAAGTTCAGGACAAGCTTTTGGTCAAACCCGCACATCCATCCCTCGAAAGCATTTGACTTCCCTCTGGTTTTTGAGAGTAGGGAAATGGACCAAGGCACATAATCTGGCTTTGCAGGGTATTACGTTTCTCTGTCCCACTACATGTCCCAGGTAAGTCGCTTTGGTCTTTGTGATCTTGCTTTATGCCAACATCACAACAAGGTTTGCCCTTTTCAGACCCTGGAATACTGCCTCCAGGTGGTCTAAGTGATCCCTCACGGTGTTGCTGTAAGTGGTAAGTCATCCAGGTACACTGTACAATTGCTGAGTCTAGCTGCTACCTGGTTTCTCAAATTCTGAAGGGTTGCTGGGGTGTTTTTAAGGCCAAAAGGGCCTTAGACTGGTGTAGGTCACCTAGTGTGACAAAGGCTGAGATTTTTCTCGCCCTGGGATGCATGGAAATATACCAGTAGTCTTTTAAAAGTCCAATTTTGCTGAGGTAGGCCGAGTAGTCCACCCTGTCTATACAATCCTCAAGGTGTGGGATTGGACAGAAATCGACCCTGGTTATTGCCTTTACATTCAGTTTGTCAATGCAAAGCCATTTTTATCCATCTGGTTTGGATTCAATGGGGGGAGCTCCAGCTACTCGAGCTAGACTCAACTATATCATAATGCAGCATTTTGGGGATTTCCTGCCTGACCCCAGCCAGTTTGTCAGGATTCAGCCAGAAGGGCTTTAGTTTTATCGGTGGAGTATCTTCGACGACCACATTCTGGACTATTAGGGTGATATGCCCTAGCTGATCATTTTAGATTTCTTTAAGTTTTCTGAGCTGGGTGGCCAGCTGCTCTCAGGTTGGGAGAGTTAACTGAGCACCTGGTGTTTGCCAGCCTGGTAGCCAGGGGTTTAAGCGGGGGACCGTTCCCGGAATGTGGAGACGTACTCTAACATGGAGGTGTCCTCCTTGGGCTTCAGACACTTCTCTTTTAAAAGCTTCTGGAAATCCCTCATTTCATGCCTGTAAATTAATTCAAAGGGGCTGAAGCCAGTGGACAGTCCCTTTGCCAGGATTACAGAAACGCATGTCCGGGTTAGCTTTGAGCCCTCACAACACTACCAGACATTCACGTTGCAGGTGAAAATCGGCCAAGTCATATAAGGCACCTCATAGCCATCCTAAGAGATAATGACTACCCTGATCAGTCATTGCTTGTGCGAACTAATGAATGGGCCTAAGACTGCCACTTTTCAGTCCTGGAAAGTGCCCAGTCTATCTCTGGTTACTCTGGAATGGTAAGATATCTTAAACATTTGAGCAACAGGTTTCATGTGGCTACAATGAGTGGTGTTCAGTGCCAACAGAATACTGCCATCAATCTAAAAATATGTTCTGCCTGTCACACAAATGAATAATGCGGGATATAAATTTCAGTGCCAGTGTAATGTTAGGTATGTAAGCTGCACATCCCAAAGACTGGCGGATGGTATCAAACAGCATGTCCCTTCAGTTGTTCTTACCAGGCAAGGTGCCAACCATACCCAACCAGCCTGTGCTTGCATAACACAAAGCATGGTCTGACATTAGATGTAATTCCATAATTGGACAACATGTGATAAACAATCTTGAGTGTGCTAAGCATTATGCTGACAACCAGTTTAAGACTATCGGTCAGTTTCAGTGTGGTACACTTGCATGTGCTGGAAGCTACTTATGTTAATACACGACCCTGTTCTTTGCATGCAAAATGTCCATGTGCACACATTGCGCCTGATGCAACTAACCAAAATATGACAGCCATTCTCTGGTTCATTTCCCAGAGCAATGCATTGACCAATCAGTCAACCTGCCTAGTTTGAATATAAACAAAGTTTGGCAGTTGGAGCTGTCAGTCATCTATTAATTCTCTAGGGCAATGGCTGTAACGATCAAGTGTTCACTTGCCAACCAATCAGCAGTCGCTTCTCCTAAAGTTTAAATTGATGTACCTTTTGCATTTTATATTCTTACAAGTTGTCCTGATGAGTGCAAGACAAACAGCTTTGGCAACATGTATTTTCTCAGCAGTACACAAGTTTATTTTCTATCTCCAAACGCTAACTCACAGTTAGCACTAAAACACCATCAGTAAAAAAAAACTAAATACTTATTACACCATGTTTACATGAACCACTGCAAGGCAAAGAGCAGCAGACCTCTGTTCATTTCGAGCCAAAGTCCCTATCTCACTAAATTCTCAAAGTTTATACTATTTACGCTGCACTCCTTTTACTGACTACTGTGTCTGTTTTCATTTAGAAACATTTTTCAGCCACACTCAAGTTACGGTTACTCAGAATGCTTCCTGCTCACTGTGTTTTGAACCCATTATTTTTTTCACCTTTTTAAAAAATTTGTTTTTTATAAATTTAGGGTACCCAATTATTTATTTTTTTCCAATTAAGGGGCAATTTATCGTGGCCAATCCACCTAACCTGCACATCTTTGGGTCGTGGGGGTGAAACCCACGCAGACACGGGGAGAATGTGCAAACTCCTCACGGACAGTGACCCAGGGCCGGGATTCGAACCTGTGTCCTCAGTACCACAGTCCCAGTGCTAACCACTGCGCCAAGTGCCGCCCCTATATTTAGATCCTGTTCAAATCATTTGCAGCTTCTTGACAGTGTTCACTGTCACTAACAGCCAGCTTCTGTTAAGTAGTTTGAAGTTTCTTTCAAGTTTTAAAGTATTAAACTAATTTCAATTTATGATCAATTCACCAATACTGCAGAGAACTTCTACTCTCAAATTTCCAACTTCACTCTTTACATTGAATTCCTTTTACGACAACTCTGTGTATCCCAATACCTTTCAGAATTTCAGAGTTCATGTGCATACAGTTTATATTTCACAAGATAATTATGGGTTAAGAAAAATATTCAGGAATGAGAACAAGAAACCAAGAGCCATATCACTGTCCAAGCTAATGCGAAAGCAGTTTGCCTCCTTACATTGAGGAAAGCCCCATACCCAGTCTTGGACAAAGTCGAGGGTGAAATTGAAAAGATACAGCAACAAGGGGTTAGTTCGCGAGTCACCATGCCAACAAAATTGTTTTCAGAAGTAGTTACAGTCCCAAAGCCAAGAGGCTCTATCAGAATCTGCTTAGATTTAACTCTACTAAGCTCCTTGCCAAACTAGCCAAAAATACTTTATTTACCAAATTGGATGCAATCAGTGGATTTTGGCAGTTGGCTCTGGCCAAAAGAATCCAGATTGCTGATCATATTTGGAACAACATTCAGTCGTTATTGTTTTAGTAAATTGTATCTGAACAAAATATTTTCCACAGAACAATTTCTCACACTGCAGAAGGCATGGAAGGAATAATATGCCATTTGGACAATATTTAAACATGGCTCCATGATTGCAGAATCAGAGCAGTCCTGAAAGTCTTACAGGATGTAGGTCAAACATAAGAATTAGGAGCAGGAGTAGGCCATCTGGCCCCTCGAGCCTGCGCCACCATTCAATGAGATCATGGCTGATGTTTTGTGGACTCAGCTCCACTTTCCGGCCGGAACACCATAACCCTTAATCCCTTTATTCTTCAAAATACTACCTATCTTTATCTTAAAAACATTTAATGAAGGAGCCTCAACTACTTCACTGGGCAAGGAATTCCATAGATTCACAACCTTTTGGGTGAAGAAGTTCCTCCTAAACTCAGTCCTAAATTTACTACCCCTTATTTTGAGGCTATGCCCCCGAGTTCTGCTTTCACCCGCCAGTGGAAACAACCTGCCCGCATCTGTACTATCTATTCCCTTCATAATTTTATATGTTTCTATAAGATCCCCCCCCCTCATCCTTCTAAATTCCAACGAGTACAGTCCCAGTCTACTCACCCTCTCCTCGTAATCCAACCCTTCAGCTCTGGGATTAACCTAGTGAATCTCCTCTGCACACCCTCCAGCGCCAGTACGTCCTTTCTCAGGTAAGGAGATCAAAACTGAACACAATACTCCAGATGTGGCCTCACTAACACCTTATACAATTGCAGCATAACCTCCCTAGTCGTAAACTCCATCCCTCTGCCAATGAAGGACAAAATTCCATTCGCCTTCTTAATCACCTGTTGCACCTGTAAACCAACTTTTTGCGACTCATGCAGTAGCACACCCAGGTCTCTCTGCACAGCAGCATGTTTTGATATTTTATCATTTAAATAATAATCCCTTTTGCTGTTATTCCTACCAAAATGGATAACCTCACATTTGTCAACATTGTATTCCATCTGCCAGACCCTAGCCCATTCACTTAACCGATCCAAATCCCTCTGCAGACTTCCAGTATCCTCTGCTCTTTTTGCTTTACCACTCATTTTAGTGTCGTCTGCAAACTTGGACACATTGCCCTTGGTCCCCAATTGAATGAAAAATGTGAGTTCGCTGAACTTATGATCAAGATTCTAGGTCACATAGTATAAGCCACTGGAATCATAGCTGATCCTCAAAAAGGAAAATTAATCGAAGAATTTCCACAACTCGGGTATATAATTGCGCCTCAAAGATTCCTCGGGATGGCAACCAAATAGGCACGTTCCTGCCAAATTTAGCAGAGATCAGCAACCCTTGAGGCAGCTGTTGACACAGGGTCAACAGTGGTAGTAAAATGTGGACTAGCAAAATGCTTTTGAAAGAATCAAACATCTTTTAATCATTTCTGAAGTGTTGGTACATTACGACCCAGAATTATCAACCATAGGAGCAGCAGATGTATGATCTACAGGTCTGGGGTCAGTTTTATTTCAAGTGCAGAGAGATGGTAAGCACAAAAGAGTCTACTATGCCTCTATATCACTAACAGAAACAGAAGAACAAAATGCCACGATAGAGAACATAGCATTGGGAGCAACATGGGCATGTGCAAAATCTTCAGACTGTTATGGGACTACATTTCAAAATCTAAACAGATCATAAGCCATTAGTCACCCGTTTGAACATGAAAGAAATTGCAAAGATGCTGCCTAAAATCCAGTGGTTCAAGAACATAGAGCATACAATGCAGACTAAGATGATGAGATATAGCTTCATCACAGAGTATGTGCAAGGGAAGAAATGATGTCTTAACTGTGTGGAGTAAACAGACAGTTTCATCAAGGGAGCACCTTTGGAATGGATTTATTTGAAGTTAAAGGAAAAACCTTCCTTATTATCATTGATTACTACTCATGGTAGATTGAAATATACAGATTGCATTGTATCACAGCTGAAACAGACATTGAATCCCTCAAGAGAATTTATGGCATCCTGGACATCTTAGTGTCTGACAATGGACTGCAAATTTGTTAATGAGCTATTCCACAATTTCACAAATGAATATGGCTTCATTCATGGACCCAGTTCACCTTGTTATCCTCAAGCAGATGGAGAGAGGGGCAAGCTTCCATCTCTGCCAAAAAACTTCAAATCCAATATCACCACAAGAGGGTAAAACATTGTGAAAGAAAAAGGGGAAGCAACCAGGCTCGGACTTTGATTACAAGAGTTACCATTGCTGAGGCCTAGTGAGAGAGTATGAGTCTGAGACAAACAGACGGAAGGCATAATCATTGAAAAACTCCACAACCAAGATCGTACGGATTGAGACAGACCAGGCTACCATGAGGAGAAACCACAGCACCTTAATATCCTTGGTGAGAAAGCCAATAGAAGGTTGGGCTTTCTACTCAGATCCTGGTGAAGAAGAAGATAGACTTAGGAGAAGCCCTATAGCACCCAGGAGAAATCACGCACACTGACAGAAGGAAAAGTACAGAAGATCCTCAACCTCAAAAAGAGATCAAAACATGATGAGGGAGATTGTTCAAGGCACCCCAGAGAGTAAACGTATGAGATTTTGAGGGGCAATGTAGGAGGATATAAATATGATGGGGATAAAGACTTGTGGGGAGATGTTAATAAAGGGATAATGTACATTATGCTGCTACAATGACTGAAGTAAGAGATCTGGGAGAAGCAGAAGCTCCAATCTTACAAGTCTAAATGTGTAAATGCTTGTTGTAAATAAAAGGTAATGGTTTTGAGAAACTACTGTGATAAATGTAGGAATTTTGCATGTATTGGGCGTGATCTAATGGCTGCATCCCGTCAGGCACTAATCCAAGCGAGCCAGTTAGATCGCTGGAGAGTCCAAAATTGGAAATCAGTTTCCGATCTAACCGGTCCGCTCCCATTGGCAAGGTGCAGATTCCGCCACAGCATGGCGAGAAACCAATAATCACCATTAATGGGGAGGACCCCCTATCTAACGGCCTCCTGTGATCGAACAGGCTCCCCAGAGAGCGGTCATGCGGGCGTCGTTTAGCACACCTATTAAAAACGGAAGCTAATGAAATGGCTGCTGTGGGGATCGGAGGAGGTAAGTAGCCATCTTGGAAAATGGGGGTACCGAGCCAAGTCTGAAGCGGGGGGGCTCAGTGACAGCGGTTCCAACCTGTGAATTCCTGTGGGTTGACATGTCGCAGGCGAGTGTACTGCCTAGTATCCCACTCGGACTGAGGGGCCTGGACACTGGAGGCTCCACAACCGCAGGGGCAGCAGCCAACAATCTCACACCCAAGAGCTGGGCGGCAGCACTGGGGATATACCCGCGACCAGAGGGTAGGTATGTAGAGTGTCGGGGTGATACCCGAGCCCGAGTGCGGTTGTGGGATGGATCTGAGGGCGCCCTTGATGTTTGTGCAGCAGTGGTCAGAGATGTTGCCGCCCCTGGTGGGACAGGAGATGTGAAATTTTGGCAGTACACTCTTGAGATTGGCCTGGTTGAAGTCCCCGGCCACAATGAACGAGGCCTCCGGATATTCTTTTTCACAATTATTTATAGCGGTGTAAAATTCATCAAGCGCCTTCTTCATTTTCGCCTGGGGTGGATGTAAACCGCCGTGATGATGACACAAGTGAACTGCCGTGGAAGGTAGTATGGGCGGCACTTCATAGTCAGCTATTCGAGGTCCAGGAAGCAGTAGTTCAACAGGGTCGCCACTCCAAGCACCAGGAGGAGTTTTTTCATAGAATCATAGAATTTACAGTGCAGAAGGAGGCCATTCGGCCCATCGGGTCTGCACCGGCTCTTGGAAAGAGCACCCTACTTAAGACCATGCCTCCATCCTATCCCCATAACCAGTAACCCCACTTACCCTTTCTTTTTTTTTTGGACACTACGGGCAATTTAGCCTGCACATCTTTGGACTGTGGGAGGAAACCGGAGCACCCGGAGGAAACCCACGCAGACACTGGGAGAACTCGGCACAGACAGTGACCCAAGCCAGGAATCAAACCTGGGACCCTGGAGCTGTGAAGCAATTGTTCTAACCACTGTGCTTGATAAGGAGGCAAACCCCTCCACCCTTCGCTTTCCCGATGATGTTGTGCGGCCCATCCGGTGTATTGAGAAGCTATTAGGTTGTATGGCACACTCCGGTGAGACAAGGATGCCACACAACATTCCAAGGTTTTCAAGCCAATGAAATATTTTTGAAGTGTTATAACGTTGAAATGTGGCAGCTAATTTGTGCAGTTTTGCTTTCTCTGGGTGGCCTGCATAATGTTGAAGTATCCCTAAGACTATTTTCTAAACAAGATCTCCCATGATATTGCTCAGAGTGAATAAATCAGTTTATCCTTTTGGTGAAAATAGCCCACTTTACACTATTTTCAACATAAATTAAATATTGCATTTTTACAAATTAGTGGCAAAAATAGGGAAGCAAAACTGCTGATGATCACCATGTAGATGACCGGTTAAAATTATGACTCTTATAAATCAATTTATTCATACAAAAAATGTCCCTGTAGAATTTGAGATTCAATGATGTCTGAAACAAATAATTTTAATGCAGTTAAATATGATACCACTGCTGAGGTCGATACAAATTTTCTTCTGCCTCAAAACATATAAGCAATAAATGGAAGCAAGATAAAGGTTTGTTTTAAGAGGTGAGAAACAAAGTAATGCCTCACTCCCAGGATTAACAAACAGGTGATTTCATCTGTGTTTAATCAATTATTTGGTTCAGGTGTTACTGTCAATGGAAAACAAATATTCTTATTACTTACTAGTCAGGCGATACCTTGTTCAAAACTCAACAAACCAGTTGAACCTTTCTTAATTTTTATTATTTATATGCATCAATGCATCTAAAATGATCACACGGAGCAAGCAAACATCTTTTTCAGACAGTACAAGTTGAGGTACCGACTATTAATTGCATTGTTGCAAAAAAATGAAGCTTTTTTTATTAAGCACTCTTGCAATTTTATTGTCTCTGGCAAGGCCTGCATTTTTGCCCATTCCTAATTGTGCTCGAGCTTTTGGTGGTGAACTGCCTGCTTAAAACACCGCAGTTCATATGATACAGATACAACCAAATTTCTGTTCGATAGGGAGTTCCACGATTTTGACCCATTGACACTAGATTATGGACAAGCTTTGAGGAGTCCGGAGATGAGTTCTTCAATGCAGAATTCCCAGTTTTTGACCTACCCTTGTAGCCAATTTGATTCATCCAATCTATATGAAGATTGAAATTGCCCATGATTCTTAAAAACCCCAATTGCTTATTGATTTATACTCTGACCTATGATTTGGCTACTGTTAGGGGGCCTGTAAATTACTCCCTGCCAGTGACTTCTTTCCCTTGCTATTTCTTATCTCCACCAGCTGATTCTGCATCTTGACCTTCTGAGCCAAGATCATTTCTCACTGGACTGAGCCCTTATTAAAAGAGCTATTCCACCTCCTTTTCATTACATTGTATGCTCCTGAGATGCGACATAGCCATGAAAACTCAATTCCTAGCCTTGATCATTTTACAATCACATCTGTCTTATGGCTATCATATATCCATTTATTTCTATTTGTGCTGTCAATCCATTCATCTTGTTACGAATGCTGCAAATGTTCAGATGAAGAGCATTTATTTCAGTTTTTTTACTATTTCTCTTTCCTTTAACCCAATATGTTGATGCACTGTTATGTGTGTACGCTCTGTCCCTTTCTGCCACACTCTACTTATCATTAATCATATCACTGCCCTGCACCATTGCCTTGAACTTACTCGTTTACTTTCTAAATTTCACCTCATGTGAACCGTCATGCTTCTCCTTCTCTTTCCCCCCCCCCACCCCACCCACCCCAACTAATTGGTTTTAAACCCTCTCTACAGACCTGGTTATACAATCCACCAGGATACTGATCTAAGCATTTTTCAAGTGAAGGCCGTCGCAACAGTACAGCTCTGTTTTCCCATTACTGGTGTCAATGTTCCAAGAACCCAATCCTATTTCTCCTACATTAATCTGTGAGCCACACATTCAACACTCTGATCTTATTTCAACTATGGCAATTCGCTTATCTCTTAGGAGATACTCCAGAGATTATTACCTTTGTGCTCTGCATTTAATTTACTCCGAGCTGCTCATACCCCTCAATAGAAAAATGGTGCTGTGGTCAGTTTGTTCATCATCTCTGCAGTCCCTGCTCTCCTCAAATGCAGGAAAAACCCCCATACCTGTTGAAAAAGCCAAGAGCTGAGGCTCTTCCAGTTCTACCTTCAGCATCCCTATTTTAAAAATTGCTGGGTTGTACAGGAATTATAGCAAAGGACTGGAACTTAAATGGTTCACTATAAGACCTTCAGTTCTTACACACCATGCCTGTAACCACACTGGTGAGAGCTCCTGTCCTACAGACATGTCACTTCCTGTGAACAGGTCATGGTAATATATACAAGAATACACATTCATCAACTCTGAACCAAAATTCCTCAAACGATAAACACTTTATTTTTATTAGTTTACAGGATATGGGCGTTGCTGGTTAGCACAGCATTTATTACCCATCCCTAGTTGCCCTTCTGAAGATGGTAGTGAGTTGCTTTCTTGAACCCCTGCAGTTCTTCAGGTGTAGGTACACTCGCTGTGCTGTTAGGGAGGGAGTTCCAGGATATTTCCCCAGCAACAATAAAGGAACAGCAATATATTTCCAAGTCAGGGTGGTGAGTGACTTGGAGGGGAGTGAGGTTCCCAGGTATCATCTGCTCTTGTCCTTCTAGATAGTATTGGTCATGGGTTTGAAAGGTACTGTCCAAGGACTGCAGTGAGTTACTGTAGTGCATCTTGTAGATGATATACATGGCTGCTACTGTTCGTCGTTGGTGGAGGATTTAAATGTTTGGGGAAGGGGGAGCGATCAAGCGGGCAGCTTTGTCCTGGATGGTGTCAGGCTTCTTGAGTGTTGTTGAAGCTGCACTCATCCAGGCAAGTGGAGAGTATTCCATTACATTCCTGACTTGTGCATTGGAGATGGTGGATAGGCTTTGGGGGTGAGGAGGTGAGTTACTTCCGTAGAATTCCTAGCCTTTGACCTGACCTGGTAGCCATAATGTTAATATGGCTAGTCCAGTTCACTTTCTGATCAACGGTAACCCCCAGGATGTTGATAGTGGGGTACTCAGCAATGGTCGTGCCACTGAATGTCAAGGGGTGGTAGTTAGATCCTCTCTTGTAGGAGATGGTCATTACCTGGCACTAGTGTGGCGTGAATGTAACTTGCCACTTGTCAGCCTAAGCCTCGATATTGTCCAGGTCTTGCTGCATTCGGACATGGACTGCTTCATTATCTGAGGTAATTGTCTGGTGCTGAACATTGTGCAGTCATCTGCAAATATCCCCACTTCTGACCTTATGATAGAAGGGTGGTCATTGAACATAGAACATACAGTGCAGAAGGAGGCCATTCAGCCCATCGAGTCTGCACCGACCCACTTAAGCCCTCACTTCCACCCTATCCCCGTAACTCAATAACCCCTCCTAACCTTTTTGGACACTGAGGGGCAATTTAGCCTGGCCAATCCACCTAACAAGCACGTCACTGGACTGTGGGAGGAAACCGGAGCACCTGGAGGAAACCCACGCAGACACGGGGAGAACGAGCAGACTCCGCACAGACAGTGACCCAGCGGGGAATTTAATCTGGGACCCTGGCGCTGTGAAGCCACAATGCTAGCCACTGTGCTACCGTGCTGCCCTGAAGCAGCTGAAGATGGTTGGGCCTAGGTCACTATGAGGAACTCCTGCAGTAATGTCCTGGAGCTGAGATGATTGACCTCCAACCACCACAACCAACTTCCTTTGTGCCAGGTATGACTCCAACTAGTGGAGAGTTTTCCCCCTGAGTCCCATTGATTCCAGTTTAGCTAGGGCTCCTTAATGCCATACTCAGTCAAATGCTGCCTTGATGTCAAGGGCAGTCACTCTCACCTCACCTCTGTCATTCAGCACTTTTCCATGTTTGAACCAAGGTCTGGAGCTGAGTGACCCTGACTGAACCCAAAGAGCGTCCGTGAGCAGGTTATTGCTGAGTAAGTGCCTCTTGATAGCAGTGTTGATGTCTCCTGCCATCACTTTGCTGATGATGTAAAGTAGACTGATAGGCGGTAATTGGCTGGGTTGGATTTGTCATGTTTCTGGTGTACAGGACTGACCTGGGCAATTTTCCACATTGCTGGGTAGATGCCAGTTGTAGCTGTACTAGAACAACTTGGCTAGGGGTGCGGACAGTTCTGGAGCAAAAGTCTTCAGAACTATTGCCGGAATATTGTCAGGCCAATAACCTTTGCAGTATCCAATGTCCTCACCCGTTTCTTGATTTCACGTGGAGTGAATCATATTGGTTGAAGACTGACATCAGTGATGCTGGGGACCTCCGGAGGAGACTGTTGTATCTGCTAAATTTCAGAGTCCTCGATCAGTATATCAATCAAAGTTTTTTCCCAGGTGCCCTTAGTTGAAAAATGGACAAAAGACAAACATAAGTAAAGGTTCAATAAGTTTATTAATAATACTATTAACCCTTAAATTACCCACATAAAACAAGAGGATACCTAGATTCAAGAATACTACCCGCAAAGATGGTTTGGTTGAACTGCAGGACTGATTCTCTGAGCCCCTCTGATCCGTCGTCACGAAGGTCAGTCTCGATGGCAGCTCCTTCCTTCCTTCATTCTCGGGTCAGTCTTCTGGATGGTCAAGGTCACCTCCCTCGCCGGGTCTTTGCTGCTGGTGTGTCTGAGGTGCGTACCTTTATCCCTCTCCATCCCCGCCTTTCCAGAAACTTCTCTGGTTTCCGGCCAATGAGGGGGTCCCAATAGCCAGTGGGTTTCTTGATGTCTGCCTGACAGGACACAGAGGCCCACCCCCAGGTGTCCATCTCCATGGTGTTGCTTACATGTAACCTGTTGCCTTATAAGGTAATGACAGGAACTCTAGATGATAGAAGGTCTGGCCCGATCTGGGCTTCTAAAGGCCGGTGCATTTCAATTGGGTGCGATGATTTCCTGCTGGGTCACAGTAGAGTGCGATGATCTTTGATGGGACAGGCCTAGATATGTTTCTGTGTCTTTGTATATTTGACCTTAGTCAAGTCTGGCCTGCCTGAGGTTTGACTGTGTTTGATTTTAAAATGCCTAATGCTCTAATTTAGGATATCCAATTTAATCGGCCTTAAAACTAGACCTTGATCATGTTACCACAAGGCCGAGATGGATCATCCACTTGGTACTTCTGGCTGCAGATTGTTGCGAATGCCTCAGCCTTGTCTTTTGCACATATGTGCTGAGCTCCTCCATCATTGAGGATGGGGATATTTGTGCAGCCTCCTCCACCAGTGAGTTATTTAATTGTCCACCACCATTCAATGCTGGATGTGGCAGGACAACAGACCTTCGATCTTATGCGTTCATTATGGAATCACTTGGCTCTGTTTATTACTTGCTGCTTATGCTGTTTGGCACACAAGTAGTCCTGTGTTGTAGCTTCACCAGGTTGAGAACTCATTTTTCGGAATGCCTGATGTTGTTCCTGGCATGCTCTCCTGCACTCTTCATTGAGCCAGGGTTGGTCCCCTGGCTTTGTGCTAATGGTAGAGTGGGTGATATGCCAGGCAATGCGATTGCAGATTGTGGTTGAATACAATTCTACTGCTGATGGCCCACAGCGCCTCATGGATGCCCAGTCTTGAGTTGCTAGATCTGTTCGAAGTCTATCCCATTTCGTAAGAAGTCTTACAACACCAGGTTAAAGTCCAACAGGTTTGTTTCAAATCACTAGCTTTCAGAGCACTGCTCCTTCGTCAAGTGAATGAAGAGGTGGGTTCCAGAAACATATATATATATATATATAGACAAAGTCGAAGATGCAATACGATACTTTGAATGCAAGTCTTTGCAGGTAATTAAGTCTACAGGTCCAGACGGAGCAACTGGAGAGAGGGATGATCACAGGTTAAAGAGGTGTGAATTGTCTTAAGCCAATACAGTTGGTAGGATTTTGCAAGCCCAGGCCAGATAGTGGGGTGGTGAATGTAATGCACCATGACTCCATGGTCCCGGTTGAGGCCGTAATCATGTGCGCGGAACTTGGCTATAAGTTTCTGCTCGGCGTTCTGCGTTGTCGCGCGTCCTGAAGGCCGCCTTGGAGAACGCTTGCCCGAAGATCAGAGGCTGAATGCCCTTGACTGCTGAAGTGTTCCCCGACTGGAAGAGAACATTCCTGCCTGGCGATTGTCGCGCAATGTCCGTTCATCCGTTGTCGCAATGTCTGCATGGTCTCGCCAATGTACCACACTTCAGGACATCCTTTCCTGCAGCGTATGAGGTATACAACGTTGGCCGAGTCGCACGAGTATGTACCACATACCTGGTAGGTGGTGTTCTCACGTGTAATGGTGGTACTAATGTCAATGATCTGGCACGTCTTGCAGAGATTGCCATGGCAGGGTTGGGTAGAGTCGTGGTCGCTGTTCTGAAGGCTGGGTAGTTTGCTGCAAACAATGGTTTGTTTGAGGTTGCATGGTTGTTTGAAGGCAAGTAGTGGGGATGACCTTGGCAAGATGTTCGTCTTCATCGATGACGTGTTGAAGGCTGCGAAGAAGATGTCGTAGTTTCTCCGCTCCGGGGAAGTACTGGACGACGAAGGGTACCCTGTCAGTTTTGTCCCGTGTTTGTCTTCTGAGGAGGTCGGTGTGGTTTTTTGCTGTGGTGCTTTGGAACTGTCGATCGATGAGTCGAGCGCTATATCCCGCTCGTATGAGGGCATCTTTCAGCGCCTGTAGATGTCTGTTACGCTCCTCCTCGCCTGAGCAGATCCTGTGTATATGGAGGGCTTGTCCATAGGGGATGGCTTCTTTAATGTGTTTAGGGTGACAGCTGGAGAAGTGGAGCATCCACCCTAAACAGTCCCAGTCTAGCAGCTATGTTCTTTAGGAACCGGCCAGCTCGGTGTGTGGTGGTACTACTGAGCCCCTCTTGGTGATGGACATTGAAGTCCCCCACCCAGAGCATATTCTGCGCCCTTGCCACTCTCAGTGCTTCTTCCAAGTGGTGTTCAACATGGAGGAGTACTGATTCATCAGCTGATGGTGGCTGGTAATCAGCAGATTTCTTTGCCCATGTTTAACCTGAAGCCATGAGACGTCATAGGAGCCCAGAGTTGATGTTGTGGACTCCCAGGGCAACTCCCTCCCGATTTGTACACTACTGTGCCGGTGAGACAGAACATACCCAGAAATGGTGTTAGTGGTGTCTGGCACTTACTGTAGATGTAGTTGCTGTGGATCACATTGGTGTCCGCAAGTTCCCAAAGGCTGCAGCTGCAGGATATCACTTACCCTGCAATCCTTATATTTTATTTCACTATTTCGATTTTTAATTTGGAAATATTACTCGACAATTTTTCGGTTCTTATAGTAAGTTGTTTAATTTGTTCACCTATAAATCCAACGGTGTACTTGCATCTTCCTTGTACTAATTTCAACTGCTCTACTAGTTTAGAGGGAAAAATGTAAAACTCACCAACCAACCAATCACCTGTCTGCTTACCTAATTAAAGCCCCTGAGCTTCAGCTCTCGTGTCTCGCTGTGTCCTGCTTCCTCTTTCAGACCACTCCTTAATCATCACCTCTTGGCTCTCTGCTCAGATGTCCAACAGTCATGAAATTCCTGAGTTGAGAATTTTGTTAAAGCTGTACTCCATCAAGCTGGCCACCATGCCAATTACTCAAGATTACATCCATTTTCTATGGTCTCTGCTCCAAACTCTGTACACTGCCTATCAACTCGATTTAGTCAGAGGCTAAACCAGTCTGTCATAACCTTGATGTCACAGCTGAACCCGAGATAAGCTTCTGGTAAAATCTTTGCACGAGCACAAATTGATGAAGTTTCAAAACAAATTTTCTTTAATGTTTGAATCAGCCCAATCTGGTCACAGTGCCAAAACAGCTCTTATCAAAGCCACAAATGACATCCTGTGACAAAGATAAACTTTCCTTCCTCGTCCGTCTCAACCTGTGCCCAACTATTTCCACCTGCATAGCGTTGCCTGACATTGCCCCTGTTTCAACTCATCTTCTGTTGAAATCCTTGTTCATGCCTTTGTTGGTTCTAGACTTGACAATTTCAATGCACTCCTGACTGGTCTCCCAGATTCTACCTACAATAAATTTGAAGTCTTCCAAAACTCCAGTGCCATGTCTTAACTTGCACTAAGTCCCATTCACCTATAACCCATGTGTTGACTGACCTACATTTGCCCCTGGTCAATCAACCATGCGATTTTAAAATGTCCTTCCTTGTTCTCAAACCACTCTATGGCCTTACTCTTTCCTATCTCCATAATCTCCACCAGCCCCACAACCCTCAGTGATACCTGTAGTTTTTTAATTTTGGACTTTTGAGCAACCCTCATTATAGTCACTCCAGCATTGGTGCTGGTGTGCTTTCAGTTTGCTAGGACCTAAACTCTGGAATTTCCTTTCTTTTCCACTCCACCTGATTTTTTTTCTTTAAAATATTTTTCAAAACCTAACACCATGACCAAGCTTTTGTTCATCTGACCTAGAGTCTCCCTATGTGGATTGGTGTCATAATTTAATTTGCAGTGCTCCCATAAAGTTACATTTCATTACATTAATGATAATAAATAAATATAAGTTATTGATGATCCATTAGATATCTAAACAATGTTGCATAGCTCAGTCAATCCAGACGGTCTCTGATTCCGTGCCTGATCTCTGCCGAGTTATAATTGATCTTCACAAAGCATGTAGACAAAGCTACAATTGGCCTATGTAACAGGGCCAGAGAAAGGGCCAATTTGGATTATGAGACAATGACTTTTTAGCAGAAGAGTTATGTGCAATTAGGCGGAGTTAGATTACCATCACAAATAATTTGGATTTTACACATGAACCCTCAGTTATTGACCTCCATATGTCCATTTTGTGATGATGCATTTGGGTCACCTTTTTATTGTAGCTCAATGAATTTGTTTGTCATAAGCCAGTGTAATAGAAGATGTTTACCTGCAGAAATGGTCTTTAGAAAGCTTTCACTGTTATTAGCAATATGTCTGCTGCTTATGTTTTGATGTTTAGATCTTGCTGACTGTTAGTTGCTTCTCACACAATTGTATTCGCTTACCCACAATCTCTGTTCAATTGCTAATTTTCAGATACAGCTGTAGGTATTCTATGCAAGGATAAAGCATCTTCCTTTATTTGTTTTTCTCGTGGGCAAATTAATGTTTATTCAGCTTGGTATTTGTTCTACCTTGTATTATTAACATTATCAATCTAATTGTTTTGATGAACAAAGTTGTACTTGTTAGGCAGTCTTCTTTGTTAACTCACATGGTATTTAGAAGCCTTGGAGAAAAGTAACATTGGGAATTGACAATATGTAAAGAAGTTCAATGAGCTGCTGATATTTTTATTCCCTGATTAGACAATTGCTTTATTTTTGTCAGTTAAACGCTCTGTTCTTTAAAAACAACAGCATTGCTAATAGTGTTAAATATTTGTGGATCTGGAAGGAGAATGCAAGACTTTTTATATATACATATGCACGAACATGTGTATTTGTAAGTGAAAGGATCAAAACGAATTAAAGCTTGAAGCAAGTGGCTGCATCATAAAGTAATTAGTGGCAACAATATGGTCAGCCCAGCCGGAGGGAGGGTTGCGTGGGGAGGGTAGAGCAGAACAACAGGTGAGAGAAAGTGGAGGGACCGCAGGGGTGGGGATGTTGGTAGTGGTGAGGGCAAAGAAGGGATATAGGAGGAGTGGGAGGCATGGGAGGACAGCGGCAGAAATGGAGAGGCTAAGCAAGGCACAGTGGGCAACATGAGAGGGGGGTTAGATATAGGGAGGTAGATATAAGGGGGATGAGGAGCTGATGTGGAATGAAATTGGTGCATTTGTTTTGTTCTAGCCCTTGTGTGTGCTTAAGTAGACACAGAATGTCCAGTGGTGACGATGTGCTGAACAGTCGCAAGAAAGGTGGCCCTCCCTTGGAAACGTCAAAATAGGCCCTTTTAACCCAAAAA
This sequence comes from Scyliorhinus torazame, assembly GCF_047496885.1. Lineage (NCBI taxonomy): Eukaryota > Metazoa > Chordata > Chondrichthyes > Carcharhiniformes > Scyliorhinidae > Scyliorhinus > Scyliorhinus torazame. The sequence goes on from NC_092713.1 coordinate 74,076,321, forward strand.
TCAGACACCGCAACAACAAAAAAACACCCTTACCCTAATCTAACAGCCACCTGAGGAAATGCCCTCAAACCAGGCATAGAGCTGGAAAATAGTAAAAACAGCACGAGTCAGGGGAGGAAGATGCAGACCGCAGACACGCCGACGGAGCTGAGCAGGATATGGCAGATCGAGAGCGATCTCCGCAAACACTGGCCCACCCACCGATAGGGCAGTGGATGGAGCTCCAAAAACTCAGAGACTCCATCATGTCAACCATAGAAATCGCACTGGCCCCCTTCACAGAAGCATTGACACAAACGGAGTGGAGACTGGAGACCCAAGAGACGACAGTGCAGGAACTGGAGAAAGCCGACGCAGACCTGAGCGACTGTGATGCCTCGCTCGAGGCAGAAGTTGCAAAGTTTTTTTTAATGTTTTTATTCAAAGTTTTCCAATAATTTTTACAAACCACTACAAAAGAAAATATAATGCAATGAGAACAAAATAATATGCCAACAAAAACAACTTAACCCCCTAACAAATTAACAATTTAACAAACAAAACAAGGTGGGGCATTTGCCCCTTACAAATAAAATGAAATCAACCCCCCCCCCCCCCCCCCCCCCCCCGGATTGCTGCTGCTGCTGACCTCCATCTAACGTTCCGCAAGAAAGTCAAGGAACGGTTGCCACCACCTGGAGAACCCCTGCAAGGACCCTCGCAAGGCAAGCTTCATCTTCTCCAACCTGAGAAACCCCAACATGTCACTGACCCAAGCCTCTACGCTTGGGGCCTTCGCGTCCCTCCACATTAACAAGAGCCTTCTCAGGGCTACCAAGAAGGCAAAGGCCAGAACTCCGGCCTCTTTTGATTCCTGCACTCCAGGATCATCCGATACCCCAAATATCGCTATCCCCCAGCTTGGTTTTACCCGAGTGTCCAAGACCTTGGACATAGCCTTTGCAAAGCCTTTCCAAAATTCCGTAAGTGCCGGGCATGTTCAAAACATATGGGCATGGTTCGCTGGGCTCCCTGAACATCTCAGAAATTGCAAAGTTGGTGACAATCCAGAGAGTGCCCAAGAGGAAGGTGAAAGATCAGGAGAACTGGTCTCGCCACCAGAACTTAAGGATTGTCCGATTACCTGAAGGCACAGAGGTAGACCGGGCCGAAAGGTCGCTCTGGCAAATGCACAAAGTAGATGAATCCCCATGGGCGAATATCGGCAAACCCCACACATATCAGGACAAGGAGTGAATTCTAAACTGTGCGAGAAGCACATGGTCCTTTAGATGACAGGGACATACAATCCAAATCTATCAGAACATTGAGGCCGATCTGGTTAAGCGCCGGGCTGGGTTCAATGGGACCAAAGTGGCATTATTCATGAACAAGGTTTGGTTCGGAATGCTGTACCCGCCAGACTCTGGGTAAAGTGCAGCAATGAAGAACATTATTTTAACACATCAGAGGGCGCAGACAAGTTCATCCAGAAAAACGGTCTGGGAAGACAAAAGCAGCGGACGTATATGAACAATGTGACTTCGACTTCTATGCTGCGCACTTGCATGACCTGGGGGTAGGGGAGAGAAGATAAAGGTACACTGAGACGTGAAGGGAGAGGGGGGAGAGGAATAAAACGAGCAGAGGGTAGGGGGAGCTGCTCCCGGGGGGCGGGGGGAGCCACCACGCTGGCAAATATGCTGGTGCACGGAAGTAGGAGGAGTTGGGGGAGGGGGAGCGGTGCAGCTCCCGAGAGGGTGGGAGAGCTGGCAGAAAGGGGGGGACAATGACACATTTTGGGGGAGGGGCAGCGAAGGGTCAAGGGAGGGGTGGTGGGGGGAGGCAATGGGTAGGGGGAGCAGCAAGGGCAGATGGGCTCGGCGGATCGGGCTCTGGCGGGGGGTTTAGAATGCTGGTTACAACAGGTCACACATGGCAGTGGCCAGAACAAAGAAGACAACAGCGGCCATCTTGGGTGGCCACAAAGAAAGGGAAACCCTGGTGTCCACGTGGTAAGTATGACTGACCCTGCAGGAGGGGGATGTGGAGGGACAGAAGCCCCCCCACCAGAATAGTCATCTGGAACATGAAAGGACTTATCAGCCTAGTAAAAAGATCCAGAGTTTTCGCTCATCTGAAAAGCCTGAGGGCCGACATAGTCTTCCTCCAGGAGACGCACCTGGGGGAGAAGGACTGACTGAGGATAAGACCTACCATACATGCTACAGAACGAGGGCGAGGGGGGTGGCTATACTGTTTAGTAAAAGGATAGCGTTTAAAACAATGAATACGGTGACGGACCCGGAGGGACGGTATGTAATGGTTGGCAGTGTCCTGCAAGGGACATCAGTGGTGCTTGTGAAAGTGTATGCCCCAATTGGGATGACACTGACTGCATCAAAAAGACCATGGCAGAAATCCCAGACCTAAGCTCCCACCAACTCATCGATGGAGACGTCAACTGTGTACAGGACCCAAGGAAGGATAAACCCAGCCCCAAATAAGGGAAATAATTGGCTATTGCAAGGGAACTGAGCACCTTTATGGAGCAGATGGGGGGGTGGACCCATAGAGGTTCGACCACCTGAGAGAGGAGGAGGTCTTCTTCTTCCAAGTCCACAAAGTATACTCCTGCATTGACTTATTTGTGGCGGGTAATTTGGTGCTTCCAGATATGGTAGGGGCAAAATATTCTGCAACAGTAATCTCCGACCAGGCATCACACTATGTGGATGTGAGATTGGAGACAGGTCGGGCCAAGTGCTCCCCACAGAGGCTGGACACAGCCCTCCCGACTACAAGACATTCTGTGAGAAAATGTCACAAACCATCGATGGGTACGTATCCTGCAACCAGAACAGGGTTGGTCTCACACTCCACATTCTGGGAGGCACTGAAGGCAGTGATAAGGGGGGGAACTAATAGTGTTCAAGGCACTCGGGGACAGGAAGGAGAGTGCGGCTAGGCAACAGCTGGAGGTGATCGGCGACACTCCACGGCCCCGACCGTATAGCTACTGGCGGAGAGGAAAAAGTTACAAATGGAATTTGACCTGCTCGCCATCAGAAAAGCAGTGCACCAACTCCACCAGACACAGGGGACCTCGTACGAACATGGGGACCAGGCCAAACATCTGCTAGCTCACCCAGCTGCAAAAGCAGGTAGCCACCAGGGAAATAGCGCAGGTGAAGGACAGGAATGGTAAACTAGCCACAGCATCAGATAAGATCAATGAGGCCTTTGTGACCTTTTACCGGGAGCTGTACACCTCCGAGCCACCAGAGGGGGACTCCTAGATGAGGTGGTTTCTTGACGGGCTGGACTTACCAGCTGTGGGGGAGGAAAGGAGGCTGGGACTGGAAGCACCACTAGAACTGGGGGAGATCATGGAGAGCATTGACCCCATGCAGTCAGGAAAGGCACCGGCTCCAGATGGCTTCCCGGTGGACTTTATAACAATGGCCCCGCACCTGTGGGAAATGTTCAATGACTCGCTGTCGAGCGGTATCCTGCCGCCCACGCTGGCACAGGTCTCGATATCACTGATCCCTAAAATAAACAAAAGACCCGACGGAGTGTGGGTCATACAGACCCATCTCGCTTCTAAACATTGGCCCCTAAGTCCTGGTGAAGGCCTTGGCGAGGCAAATGGAAGGTCGTCCCAGAGGTGGTCGGGGAAGATCAGAGAGGTTGTGTCAAGGACAGACAACTACCTGCGAACATCAGACACCTGCTGAACGAGATGATGACCCCAACCGGGATGGAGACACCAGAAGTGATCATCTCCCGAGACGCAGAGAAGGCCTTTCACAGAGTCAGATGGAGATACAGGAACATTTTGGGTTTGGACCAGGGTTCACCTCGTGGGTGAAACTACTGTACAGCTCTCCCATGGCAAACACACGGACGAACACCACCAGCTCTGAATACTTCTGGCTACACAGAGGCACAAGGCAGGGATGCCCATTGTCCTCGCTCCTGTTTACCCTGGAAATTGAGCTGCTGGCCATCGTTCTAAGGTCAGCAAAAGGGATGGAGAGGCATTCAGAGGGGAGACAGGAAGCACAGAGCCTCACTCTATGTGGATGATTTACTTCTCTACGTCTCAAACCCCTAGCCAGCGTGGGAGGACTAATTGAACTCCTAAGGGAGTTTGGAACCTTCTCGGGTTACAAACTCAACCTGAGTGGTGGTGGGGGGAGGGAGGGAGGGAGGGGGGGGGGGGGGGGGTGCGGAGCTGGGGAACTTGCCATTCAAGCTGTTCCAAATCAAATTCCGATACCCTGACGGGGAAAGTGCAGATAATTAAGATGAACGTCTCATAGTCTCAGAATTTACAGTGCAGAAGAAAGCCATTCAGCCCATCGAATCTGCACCAGCCCTTGGAAAGAGCACCCTACCCAAGCCCACACCATCACTCTATCCCCATAACCCAGCAACCCGACCCAACACTTTTGAACACTCAGGGCAATTTAGCATGGCCAATCCACCTAACCTGCACATCTTTGGACTGTGGGAGGAAACCGGAGCGCCCGGAGGAAACCCACGCAGACACAGGGAGAACGTGCAGACTCCGCTCAGACAGTGACCCAAGCCGGGAATTGAACCTGGGACCCTGGACCTTGGAGCTGTGAAGCAACTTTGCTACCGTGCTGTCCCCGTACTGTCTGGGTTCCTCTTCCTGTTCAGATCCCTCCTGATCTTCATCCCCAAGGTCTTCTTCACCAAAGTAGACTAATTAATCCTGCCGTTTGTGTGTGTAGGAGGGGTGAAGAACCCTAGGATCCACAAGAGAAGGAAGAATATGGGGGGCCTGGCACTTCCAATCCTCTTCTGCAGCCATTGCAGAATGTGTGTGGGGATGGGTCAGAGCCTGGAGCGGAATGGGTAAAAACAGAGGCGAGTTCCTGCATGGGGACAGCCCTGCGAGCTCTGGCCACGGCTACACTCCCATTCCCCCAAGCCAATACTCAGAAAGCCCAGTGGCGGTGGCCACACTGAGAACATGGAACCAACTCAGGCACCACTTTGGACTGGTGCAATGTCCACTATGGCCCCCATCTGCAAGAACCACAGATATACTCCTGCGATGATAGACCCCTCCTTTAAAAGGTGGAGACAGGGCAAAGGAATACTGACAGTAGGGGACCTTTACATGACGGCAGGGTGGTGACACTGGGGGAACTGACGGACAAGCTCTAGCCTCCGCAAGGAGACAGCAATGTTCCCCCAGCTGCCAGGACACTCTGTACTGGACAGACTTCTGACCGCGGACGAACTGGGGGACGGTAGCTGCGCCAACTATTGGAAGAGGTACGGTCATTGCTGAACAAGATGCAGGTGACGTGGGAGGGAAAGCTGGGAATGGAGATAAGGGAAGGACTCTGGCTTGAAGTGCTGCAAAGGGAAAACTCATCCTACTCCTGCGCAGGGCTGAGTCTAACGCAGCTAAAGGTAGTGCACAGGGCGCACTTGACAAGAACTCACATGAGCGGATTCTCCCTAGAGGTGGAGGACAAAAGCAAACGGTGCCAGGGAGGCCCGGTCAACCACATGCACATGTTCTGGTCCTCTCCCAGAGTTGTCGGGTACTGGACCACCTTTTTCGAGGCCACGTACAAGGTTGTGAGGCTGGAGCCATGCCCACTAGTGGCGGTCTTCGGGATATGGGAACAGCCAGAACTCTATGGGCAGACGCCCTAACCTTTGCCTCCCTGATCGCCCGCCGAAGACTCTTGCTCAGCTGGAGATCAGGACCATCCAAGGCCGCGGACTGGGTTTCCGACTTAGCGGACTTCCTTTAGTTGGAAAGGATAAAATTCTCCATTCGGGGATCGAAGGAAGGTTTTCACCACAAGTGGAAGCAATTCACCTGCCTGTTCCGAGGCCTGTTTGTAACCAGCAGCCAATAAGGGAAGAGGGGATGGGGAGGGAGGGCCGTAATTAAAAAAGACAACAGAGGAAGATTAGAGGTGGTGGGAGGGGGGGGGGTCAGTAGCCAGGATGCAAGGCAGAGGAACCAGGGGGACGAAGGGCAAAGAAACACGTGGGTGCGATCACAATAATGGCAATAAGGTACGCCCTGATAGCACCAAACACGCCCCGGTATGGTTTAATACCGGGAGGCAACATGCATAAAGTTAATACGGCACAGTTGTGGTGACTGATCACTGGGGGCCCAAAGTGAGGGTCCCCGCATCTGTATGCACGTTATCTTTGTATACATGCCTGTTTATATTCCTATTTTTTCTTTTCTTTTTGCCTCATATACCCACTCTGTAAATATCTCTTTATTTCTGTGTAATGTTCCTTGCAATGTTATTATAAATGCAAAACCAATAATAAAAAGACTTTTTAAAAAATATGTATAAGTCTAGTAGACCCAAGTCAGAGAGCAAGATCAGCTGCTTAAACTGTTAGGTGTAATGTCTTCTCCTTTAACCAGCAATATTGTGTTGATATCGGTACAGCAAGGTAAGCCAAAATATTGGCCTTTGATGTTGAATGAAGAGATAGGGTGCACATGGTAAATCAAGAAACTTCAGTAGCCTGTCTTTGTGCTGGAGCTAGGGTACCCCAAAAGGAGAAGGTAAGATGTCAGCTTGTGCAGCTGAACCAGGATGTATCCAGCAGGGCAAGAAAATAAGGCTGGACAGTTGTCGGAGTTCTAATTGACTTGGAGCCAGAACAGAAGCCACTGCAGAAAGTGGAGGAGGAGCATGTCAGAATAAAATATGGACAAAGTGGCCAAACTGCAAGAATAGGGCCAGAAGCTGAGGCCCACAATCAGCATTTATTTTGAGGGGCAATGTAGTGTGGCCAATCCACCGAGCCTGCGCATCTTTTGTGAGACCCACGTAAATACGGGGGAAATGTGCAAACTTCACAAGGGCAGTGACCCGGGGCCGGGATCGAACCCGGATCCTCAGCACCGTGAGGCAGCAGTGCTAACTACTGTTCTATTGTGTCGCCTCGCAACCAGCAATTTGTATGTGTTTTGAATACTGCTGTGTATTTAGTTGGCTCTACTTCCATAGTCAGAATCAGGAAATTAGAGGACACTTACTCCAGGATGCTGAGAATGTGATTTTGAGTCGCTGAAAGACAATAGAAAATAACTATGTAGGACAAAATAATAACTTTACATCGTTATTATGAAGCAGGAAATGAACTTAACTCTCCCTCATAGTTATAACACCTAAACAAAATCAAGATACTGAAATATATTGCAGTCACCCATGATTGTGCAAACAGTGTAACAATTTACACAGTTAAAAATAAAAGTGTGAACATTAGAATGCATTATGAAAAACACTGACATAAAAAGTGTGACAAAGATGTAACAAGGAGCAAGTGTTGCAGAAAGGAAGTACTTGCAGAACACTTGCGCAATTTGCCAGTAATCACTGATCAAGGTAATTCATAGATAACCTTTTATGGTTCATGTCTATGTTATCGTGTAATCATTTTATTTAGTTAGTATTGAACAAATTTTGGAGTGCTTTGGGGCATGAACTATACCTTTTGCACCACTGATGAGCTATCTACTGTTGATTGTTAAAAGAAAACGGCTTATCTGATAATATCCTAGTTTGCAAGTATAAAATGGCAGAGTGATCATTCTGTGTGTGTTGTGATATTAATATGATCAAAGCTAAATACAGTTGCATCATTTTAAAATCACAATCCCCTATTTGACCCCACATATTTTGAAAAATTGAACTGATCTAAACATGATTTTAATGTCATGCTATCGCAGTCCTACAATACTTTTTATAGTACTCTACATACTCTATACTCCGATGAAGCATTAAACTGAGGCCCCAACTGCTTTCTCAGGTGGGCATGAAAGATCCCATATTATATAGAAAAAAGAGCAGGGAAGTTATTCCAAATGTTTTAGCCAAGACTTTTGTTTGTGGGACCTTCTGTAAGCAAATTGGCTGCCACATTTCCTACATTGCAGGAGTGACTATACACTTCAAAAGTACTAAGTTGGTTTCAAATCACTTTGGGATGCCATGGAAGGTCCTTGATAAATGCAAGTTTGTTCTTTGTATCATTCATCTGCTCTACATTGTACATCATCATATTTGCACTGATGACATCCAACTCCAACTCTTCACCACTTCCCTTGACCACACAACTGCCAAACCTTTGGTCTGCCTATTCCTCCAGTTGAAGATCTAGCCTGCTCCTACTCTAGCCACAATTTTAAGTGGGGCGTTAGAAGCCTAGCGTGGCCCATCCACCCTCACCTGCATTTACTGGCCCTGGTTTCCAGACTTAAAATCTGGTGACTGCCTGTAGACCCAGTCCTGATCATGCTGTCACTGGAGCTGCTGGAAATATTGGCCAGGAATTTTGGAGGTGGGACCTCTGTCCAAGAGAGGACTGGATGAGCCCCCTCTAGCCAACTAAGACTTCTAAGAGCATTAAATATCTGTGGGACTGCTGTGATCGGCATGAATGTGTTCCCCTCTGACCTTTCCAGTACTGGGATGGGAAACCCCGCCATCTGAAAAATCCTGCCCTTAGACTCTGTTGTAATGCAACTTGTTCTACCATCTAAGAAAGGCATTAATTTTTAATTGTGCAAGTAAATTAACATTAATTGCAAGAAAAACATAAATGTGATACGATACAAATAGTAGCCCAGGGTCAGAGAGAAATAGATTTATTAAAAACTTTGACGTTTTAGAAAGGATTTTTATAAACTTGCTAATTTAGTTTGTAACCTCACAGTTTGTCAGTACCTGATCTGCAAAACATACTTAATAACCAGAAATAACTGAAAACAGATTATAGCTGTCATCAGCCTTCAAGTTATGATCCTATTTTTAAAAATACGATGGCTAAAATACTTCAGACAATAGTCATAATGTATTACACTTTCCATGTACATAAATCTATTCATTAAATTGTACCATTAGTGTATATCAAGGTGTAATGTAGTAATTCCCTTAATTGAAATGGGAATGCCTTTGGCCTGGTCACTATTTTTCCTCAAAGTTGGTGGATAAAGAATAAAGTTGACCTGAGGGCTTGCTCAAGTTCTTTGTTTCTTTATTTATCCAGGCTATTCGATTGTCCCTTGAGCAATCATTACCTCCAGAACCAAGAGAGGAAAGCACTGAACTTGTCAGCAAACTACGCATCAGAACACCGCGTGGGGAATTCTTTGAACGGCGTTTCTTAGCAAGCAACAGGCTCCAAGTTGTCTTTGATTTTGTGGCTTCCAAAGGTTTCCCAAAGGATGAATACAAACTGCTGAGCACCTTCCCCAGAAGAGACGTAAGTGCTTCATATCATCTTTTCATGAACATGCTACAGTTTTTATTACATGTGCATTCAATTTGGAAAGATTAAAACAAAGATTATACTTTCAAGTAACTTGATCTGAATTCCAAATAGATTATTTTTTACAATTATTTTTCTTTTTACTTTGAAGTATATTTATATTGCACAATAATGTTGTCAGATACAAAATACTTTTATGTAGTTTCTGAATTACGAGGATAATGAGATGAAAACCAACTCTTAATAAATGTGACCAGATGGAATATGTTTAACATCTGCTGTGGAAGCTTTCAAAAGCTTAACCTCTAAATTCTTCCACCAGCATTATCTCATATGTGGTTTAAAAAACATTCCTCTGGGCATCAAGTAACATTTAGGACTGCATTGGTATTTTGCTTGTTTTTTGAAAGAAAAAAACTACCACACAGCTGTGAGGTCTTAAGCAGGCCTTAAACAAATGTAGGAAAAATGAAATAATCAAGAGAAGAACATCTTAAACATGTTACAGGACATAAATTATAAAGTGACAGATGTATTGAAGTTAATTGCAAGGCAGCAACCATGCACATGTTATATAATGGCATAAATTGCAAGAATGGTTATCCAATAGCCATTAGAATCCTCAGATTATTGATTGTTTGTATTATGACTGTATCAAATGAAAGCCCACTTATTTCACATTCTCACTCCTTGATATATCTATTTATTAATTCAGATTTTATTAACATTTTAGAATACTTTTTCTTTATACCGCATGGCCTTCACCTTGGGCTTGCGCAATTCTGACTTGAGCAAAATTACTTAAGTATTCATGGAGTCATTTACCCTTCTGCCTTTATTAATAATCTCTTTATAATATCACTGCCAGTGCAGTATTAATTTTGGAACAGGTGGAGAATGCAATTACACTGTCCAGTCTTTCTTTGCGAAGTGGCAATTACTTTAATATTATGCATGCATATTTTAAATGCATCTCTAATGCTGAATTATAGGTTTTCAGTTTGGCACATGTTTTCTTTTTGAGCCAAGCCAATAACGAGTCTGGTACTTTGACTTTTTCAAATAATAGCACTGAATAAAGAGAGGGTTTGTGCTCACGATCTAGACTTTACTCCAAGAAGAACAAAAGGCTTGCTTCAAATAATATAAAGTCTAAAATAGAGCTAATGCCAATTTTAAAGAAACGGCGTTAACTCCTGCCTCCTTTATGACAAGAATCCGGGTCACCTTTAAAAAACCCTCCACCACCCTTGAAATGCATGTTTCTATAATTGGACCCATCTATTTTATACCCAGCAGCTTCTACAGTCTACAACTGGTCTTTTTATTGAAATAGAACAAAAACAGGTGGCATAGTGGTGCAGCGGTTAGCACTGCTGCCTACGTCGCCGAAATCCCGGGTTCGATCCTGGCTCTGGGTCACTGTCCATGTGGAGTTTGCACATTCTCCCCGTGCCTGCGTGGCTTTTGCTCCCACAACCCAAAGATGTGCAGGTTAGGTGAATTGGCCACAATAAGTTGCCCCTTAATTGGAAAAAAAAATAATTGGGTACTCCAAATGTATTTTTTTTAAATGAAATATAACAAAAACAAAGTGCTCAAAATTCATAAAAGATCAGTCAACATATGAAGAGTTCCTAACTGTGCTTTGACTACTATATGTTACTGTTGCGTAGTGGAGATATTTATGGCTTGCCAAAAACACTGTTGAGAAAATATGTCACTCTAAGTGCAAGAATTTCAGTCTGTGGTGTATGGGAAAAGAGCTTGATGTCCACTTATTGTAATACTGCAAGTGATATTTACTGAATCAAAACACACCACATTTTAGTTACACACAAATAATACACATTGCAACATTACGTGTACGCACTGGAAATCTTTGTGTGCAAAGAATATTCTGATAGCAGAGCTCAAGGAGGGGGCATGGGAAATTTTGCGTTCAATTGCAACACACGTTCAATGGGTTCCTTGATCTTTTCTGCAAATCACTTTAGATGAGGGGTATAATTCCATCATTGCACCCTCTGTTGTCTTGAGCTGCTGTTCAGTGGAATCGAAGAAGCTGTGCGTAATGCAGAAATACCTTTCCAAGTCATTGTGGCTCACCATGCAGAGCCTCCTATTCCTTCAGTGCTCACTTGCTATAGCACCTTTCATCTGAACCATTATATTTTTATAGCCTATAGTTTGTCATGCATCTTTTTTGTTAGCTTGTTCATTCTTTGCAAAAAAACAATTAAAATATGATATCTTTAGTTAGATAACATGATCTATTTCTTGGGATCTACATTCAGGGCTGACTGGAGCAAAAATCTGAATGGTCAGTTCTGGTCTACTCAAAGAAATATTACATTATGTTTTTCTACTATTTGAGTTCAGAGCCAGTTACAAACCCATAATATTTTGTTATTAGCCTTTCAGCTCTAGTATACATTTAAGAAATGCACAAAAATATGCATTTGCACCAAATTTATAACTGCATTTTTGCAAGATTATTTACTTGTCCATTTTGGTGTACTTTAATCAGACCCTTCATAATGTAGGTTAGGTGCATATTATCTCTAGGGGAACCTAAAAATGCCCTGAACCACTGCTCTTTGGGCCAATTTCAAAAAAATGCCTTTGGACAACAATTGCAAAGTTGACATATGGAATAATCTTCAAATTGTGACCAAGCATTATTGATTGGATGTACCTATTAAAGAGGACTGTAAACTTTGGTGCCTACATTCCAAATGCAGACCATTAGTTAATACCAGAAGATCCACCGTTATCTTAAAGGATGTTTACCTACTCTCAGGTACTTGTTATTGTGAATAAAATTAATCTCGACATTTTGTACTTGTCTTCCAAATTTTTCTGTACATTTGCCAAATTGATAGCTATGGTTAAATTCCACTACCTGTTCAAAGCGTTTATAAAGGATATACAGCACAGAAACAGGACATCTGATCGAACCAGTTCATATAGGTGTTTATAATCCACTTGCACCTTTGTCCTTATCAATCTATCTTCATTACCCTCTACTCCCTTCTTCCTCATGTTTGTCTAACTTTGCCCTGAATGCATCCATGGTATTTTTTTCAACTACTCCCTGCAGCAGCAAGTCCCACATTCTCATCACAGGGTAAAGACGTTTCTACTGAATTTCCTATTAGTTTTCTTACTAACTATTGTATATTAATGACCTCTAGTTATGCTCTTACCCACAAGAGTAAGCATTTTCATAATTTGAAAGAACTGTTTTTATTAGGTCATCCCTCATCTGTTTTACAAAAGGAATAAAAGAGACCCAGCCAGTCATTTCTTTCCTGAATACCCGGCATTTCTGATATTAGCCTTGTAAATTTTCCCTGCACCAGCCTACACACAAAGTCCATAGACCAGTGTGACATACTTTAAGATACTCGTCTATCTAAGAACAGGAATTACTACGTGGCAGGTACAAACTACTTCAATTTGAGAAATGACAAAAACTCAAGGAGTCAGAAAAATGGACCATAGGACATTTTTCCCATGGGACAAAATAATAATACAGAGCAACCCAAAATGTAATGTAAATGTATTCAATCAGGAAAAAAAGATACAGAAAGCCTTTTACTTGGCATTGCAACAAAACAAGATTGTGTTAGAAGCAGATACAGCAAGTCATTTAACTGTAATTTAATATTGACTAATGCACATATACTTAGTGGATTTATTAATAGTCTATTTAAATTCAACCCCTATTTAAAATATATCTTAAATGATTTTATTATTAACGCCAATTAAAATTTTCAAATCTATGCATGAAATGAAATCACCCCCATTCAGTTACTTGTTGTTTATAAACAGCTGTGATGGAAAATAAATTGAGGTCTCTTCTGATTTGGTTTCAGCAGTTTGCTAATTTTGAAAAGTAGCATTTCATTTTACAACGGTTTTGACATTTTGCCACTAATGAGAGACATAGTGAATTCTGTTATTTGTTCATAAACAAGTGGTGTGTATGTTAATAACCCCTTGAAATGTCTTCTCCCACTTAAAATTCAGCTGCTTCCAAGCTTAGGGAGAAGCTTAATTTAGTCCATTATTGTTTAATGAAGGATTGATCATGCTGATAAGAACAATGCACTACAGTTGTTTAATGCTGTTTTGAATTTTATTTTAGTTCAAAAATCAAACAGTTTATATTGGCTTGTTGCTTTAACAATTTACATTATAACACTTAATTTTATGTTTCATAAGTATTTACACCTGATTACCAGAACATTAATTTTGCATATAGTGGTGTTACTGTTAACTTTTGTATTTAATATCATTTACACCACCTTTACTCACTAAATTAACTAATGGTTTAAATATTGAGATTATTAAATACATGGTAGATGTGAAATAACTGCTCTCATTGCTTTTTCCAACACTTGGTACTTTTAAATTAGTAGCTGCTTCTTACTAGATCAGGCTATATTATCTTCCAGAATGTGCAGTCCTACACAAGCTTGTGTAACCTATTAATACAAAAAGGGAGTGGTAATAAGAATGGAAGCAGTTGTTTCATATTATAGTCTTGCTGTTTTTAAGTCAGGGTAAGTATGAATTTGCAAGGGTGGTGCAGTGGTTAGCACTGCTGCCTCACTGCTCCAAGGACCCAGGTTCGATCCCGGCTCTGGGTCACTGTCTGTGTGGAGTTTGCATATTCTCCCCGTATTTGCGTGGGTTTCACCCCAACAACCCAAAGATTTGCAGGGTAGGTGGATTGGCCACGCTAAATTGCCCTTTAATTGGGTACTCTAAATTTATTTTTTAAAGTATGAATTTGCTGAAATTATTAGGTATGGGAACTAGAAATATCCAGCGGAATGCCTGCTAAGTGATCCAGAACATAAATCAGATGCTTATCTAGAATATAAATGTAGTTTCTATTGCTGGTCAAGCAGCAACTCAAAATGAGGACTTTTTTTTAGCAGGGGCAATGTATATATTATATCCTCTATACAAAGTCTTGTGGGTGAGGAAGAGATTTATTGAATTTGAATTTTGACCCTTGATAAAATTGATGTACTTTCCAAGCCTTAGCGCTAGTAAATCACATTGACTTCTGTTTGTTACTTTTGTGGTGATACAATCTGGAAATTGAGCCCAGTAAGTACTTGTGATAATTGAAATAACTTAAACATTTGCCCCAACTTAAAACAACTTTCTGTTTATGAATGTAGTAGGAAATGCAGATAACCTGAGAAATGCTTGGTTTAAAATAAACCACTCCATTGGAGAGCAGTAATTAATTGGGTTTTACAGTTTATCATATCTCAGATTGTCATCAGAATTAACTCAATTTGAAAGACTAAATTATACAGATTTCACAGAAGTTGATAGCCCCACCATAGTAGAATAATAGTATAACATGTTTCTATTGATAGTTGCTATTGTGAGGCTAGTATATGGGAATGTATAATGGAATATATAATTTATGATGGAGATTGGAGTATCACTTCAACTCTGGTCCAATTATCTCTGGCCAAAATTCCATTTCACCTTAAGACACCATTTGACTGTCTATGAAAGATAACATAATATTACGTATATATGTGTATGCGCAAAGATTTATTGCTTTATAGGTTTAGAAGACTTGAGCAATGCCTGTTTTTAAAATTGACAGGCTACTCCTTCCAGGATCGCAATGTCAGATCAAACAGCTAAGAGAGAAAAATTATGGATTGCAATATGTAATATAATTTACATTTATAAAACTGCTTTAAACTTTTAAATAAAGGATGAAACAATATCACAATGCAATATATAGGCAGAGATCTTCCAGTTTCCGGATCGTCGAGTCTGGCTGTACAACCCAATACCACCATGGAAATTGCTGGGGAGGTTAAAACTTCCGACAGGAAATTTCTCTGCTCTCCGGTAATCTCTCCAAATGTCCCTGAATCGGGCAGCATGGTGGCATAGTGGTTAGCACTGCTGCCTCACGGCGCCGAGGTCCCAGGTTCGATCCTGGTTCTGGGTCACTGTCCGTGTGGAGTTTACACATTCTCCCTGTGTTTGCGTGGGTTTCACCCCCACAATCCAAAGATGTGCACGGTCGGTGGATTGACCATGCTAATTTGAATGAAATGAATGAAAATGAATGATGAATGAAAATCGCTTATTGTCACGAGTAGGCTTCAATTAAGTTACTGTGAAAAGCCCCTAGTCGCCGCATTCCGGCGCCTGTTCGGGGAGGCTGGTACAGGAATTGAACCGTGCTGCTGGCCTGCCTTGGTCTGCTTTAAAAGCCAGCGATTTAGCCCAGTGAGCTAAACCAACCCCAGCCCCTAATTTCCCCTTGATTGGAAAAAATGAATTGGGTACTCAAATATTTTTTTTTTAAATGTCTCCAAATCTGAGCCGGAACCAGAGACTTCAGAAAGTTCTGTGGTACTTACCTGAATGATTACCCAGAACAATCTTAGTCTAACTCCTGGGTTGACATCTCGATTACTCCTGACAATGCCCCTGACCACCCAACCAAGCCTCACCAACCAGATCTGACTATCCACTACCACCTGACTAACCACTGACCTGACTATCCCTCCTGACCCAACTCAACAAGCTCTGAAACAAGCACATGCTACCTACCCACGTGCCAGCCTCTCATCTGCCACCTCACTCACTTGCCACCCTACCCACTTACATCACTCCCCTTCCTTCCCTACCCATTCATTCACATTCAGACTGGACATTTAAACTTAACATATGGCGAGTCATCCAGGACAACTCCTCCAGTATCCCGGCTTCCGGAGATGGGGATGTGCTGAGAAGTCGCACATCAGGTGGCTCCCCTCCCACAAACCTGGAAATAGGCTCTTTTCACCCGAAATGACCCGCTAATACAAAGGATAAAACATTCCCATACTTCAACCAACAGCAATACGAAGGAAAAATACCAAACAACAGCCACTCCAGCGGCCGCGTGGAAACTGGAGTTGAAAAAGCCAGGAGAAGCAACCGGTCGAGCCGGCCGACGCACAAGGCGGCTAAGCTCGGGCCTCGGCAGAGCGAGAAGGACCGACCCGCCAGCCGCACGAGAAGCCCCCGCACACTAGAGGATGGCTGGAGGATGTATCTCTCAAGGGAACTGAGAGAACAAAAGAAGAGACAAAAACCAACATTCAAGCTGTGGTCAGGGGTGCGTTGCGGAAGCTCTGGCGACCATGCAGGTGGCCCTAGGCAAGGTGGAGAGGCACTGGAAGCTCAGGAAAACACCATTAAAGAGCCGGAGAAAGCCGCATCAGACCAGGATAACCGGATCGTTGCCCTAGACAGAAAAGTGGCCAGGCTGGTCACGACACAGGGGAGCCTGAAGGGGAAAATCTACCACCAGGAAAACCGATCAAGGCATCAAAACCTACGGATTGTGGACCTGCCGGAGGGGATCAAAGGTGGGAACCAACGGACTATGTGGGCCCAAATGCTGGGCAATTTGGTGGGAAAGGATAGCTTTCCCAACCCACCAAAAATAGACCAAGCCCACCGGTCACATCGCCAAAAGTCCATAGCCGAGGAACAGTCGAGGGCGATAATTGCCAAAATGCACCGGTACCAAGACCGGGAACAAATGCTGCGAGGCAAACAAAGAATTGTAACTGGGAAGGTTACAGGATTTGGATCTACAGGATATTGGGGCTGACCTAGCCAAGGGCAGGACAGAATCCAACAGGGCGAAGGCGTAAAGTTTGGGATGCTGTACCTAGCCACAGTCTGGGTCACATTCTAAGGCAGATGCGGACAAGTTTGTCCTGGAAAACAAACTCGAGAAGCGGCAGCAGGGACTGCAATGAAGAGTTCATTGGAAGAGATTTTTACTTTCTGATTTACTAACTGATGAACACCTTGCGCGGGACTGCATTGCCTTGGTCTGGGGACGAGGGAAGAAAGAGACGAAGGAAAGGTTGAAGGCAGCAGAGCACAGGACAGGATAAGGGGAACGCAGGTAGGGAGCTCAGAGAACGGGCAACAGCGGGGTTCACTGCCTGGGTGAAACTCCTGTACAACGCCCCCACAGCGAGCATACGGACAAATACCACCAGCTGCACAGGAGCACCAGGCAGGGATTCCCGCTGCTGTTCGCCCTAGCGATAGAACCACTGGCGATCGTGCTTAAAGTGGCAAAGAATCGGAAGGGGATCTGGAGAGGAGACAGAGAGCACAGAGTCTCATTCTATGTGGATGACCTGCATGTCTACGTCTCGGACCCGCAAAGCAGCATGGAAGGAATGAGTCTTGAAAGAGTCTGGAGCCTTCTCGGGCTATAAACTCAACTTGAGCAAAAGCAAGGTCTTCCCGCTGAACCCGCAAGGGGGAGGGGCGGAGCTGGAGGGAATGCCATTTAAACAGGCCTGTGGTATTATAGGTATTACGGTACCTGAGAGGCTAAAGTACCATTGGTAGAACCTGTATGCTTGCTATTGGCTAGAGTGTATAATAGCTCTGCCCTGGGAGGCGGAGTATAAGAACCCGTGCCGTCCCAGCAGCCCTCATTCTGTACCTGAGCTGCTGGGGGAAACATATAGCTTATTAAAGCCTTCAGTTGGACTACAACCTCGTTTTAGTGGTCATTGATCGTGTATCAAGGCCCAACACACATTCCGTTACCTGGGGATCCAAATTGGACAAGGATGCACAAATGGAACCTGACCAGCCGAATGGAGGAAGTTAAAATAAGGGGGGGGAGGAGAACACAAGGATCCCAAAACGGGTACTGAAGAGAACGAGAACCATGGGGGGCCCAGCCCTCCCAAACCTGCAATATTACCATTGAGCGGCAACAACGGAGAGGGTAAAGGGGTGGATAAAAGAGCCAGAAGCGGAGTGGGTGCTTATGGAGGAGGGCCCCTCCCTCCAGGTACTAGCCGCCGCGGCACTTCCATCTCCACCGAATAAATACTCAACCAGCCCAATATTGGTAGCAACACTCCGGTCGTGGAACCTGCTGCAAGAGCACTTCGGGCTAACCAAAATGGCCGACAAGGCCCCAGCTGCAACAACCACAGGTTCACGCCCGTGACAATGGACACTACCATCAAAAGATGGAAACAGGAAGGGGGGACGCTGACAGGAACTTCTATACTGACAACAGATTGACAACACTCGAGGAACTAACAGAGAAGTTCCAGCTGAATGGAGAACGAACTAAGATACATGCAGGTCAAAAACTTCTTACTAGGTAAACGAGGACATACGCGACCACCGCAACAATCATTGTTAGAGAACCTCATGGATGTGGACATCCCAGGGAAGGGTAATTGAGGAGACATATATGGGTGACTACTAGGGAGGGCTAACACAGAACTGGACAAGCCAAGAGAAAAGTGGGAGGAGAACTTGGAGTTTGAAATAGGGTGGGGACACTGGAACGAAGCACTGCACACGGTCAACTCCTACTCCACATGCGCAAGGGTAAGCCTAATGCAGCTGAAAATGGTACACAGAGCCCACTTAACCAGAACCTGAATGAGCAAGTTCATCTCACAGGCGGAGGACAAATGCAAATGGTGCCAAGGAGGCCCAGCCAACCACACCCGCATGTTCTGGTCTTGCCCTAGACTTGTTGGGTTTTAGGCAGCCTTCTTTGAGGCAATGTTCAAGATGGTGGGGTTGAGGGTGGAGTCTTTCCCCAAAGTGGCAGTCTTCAGGGTATCAGAACAGGCAGATCTTTTCCTGGGGAGGGGGGGCCGACCCCCTTGCCTTTGCCTCCCTCGTCGCCCGCCGGAGAATCCTGCCGATCAGTAGCACCACCCATAGCTGCAGACTTGCTGCCTGACCTACCAGAATTTCTCCAGAAGGAAAACATTTAATTTGCCATCCGGGATTGGAAGAGGGCTTCCACAAAACATGGGAGCCATTCACCCTGTTGTTCCAAGATCTGTTTGTAGCCAACAGCCAATAAGCCAAAGGAAGGGAGAGGGTAGCCACGGTATAATAAGGAGAGAGATGGGAGGAGTCGAATAAAGAGGCAAGGAGCCCAACCAAGCCCAGCAAAAGCAAAATACGCGGCACCACGCCAATCCAACTGGAGCAGGACACAAGAGCAGACGAGGGAAGAAGGCACGCCAGACAGCCAGAATGGAGTGTGGGGTCAGGAAGAAAAGGGGGAGAGGGGATCAGGGGGCCCAACCAGAGCCAAACGCCTACTGGAAAATGAAAATCAAGAAGCTGTAAGCATTGTAAATAACGAAAAATAACCGACGTAAATAACTGAAGATGACCGATGTATATATATTTCTTTTGCACGGTAGCACAGTGGTTAGCACTGTTGTTTCACAGCGCCAGCGTCCTGAGTTCGATTCTCACTTGGGTCACTGTCTGTGCGGAGTCTGCATGTTCTCCCTGTGTCTTTCCTCCAGGTGCTCCGGTTTCCTCCCACAAGTCCCGAAAGACGTGCTGTTAGGTGAATTGGACATTCTGAATTCTCCCTCCGTGTACCCGAACAGGCGCCGGAATGTGGCGACTGCGAGATTTCCACAGTAACTTCATTGCAGTGTTAATTTAAGCCTACTTGTGACAATAATCAAGGTTATTTTTTTTATTTTGTTTTCAATGTATGTCCACAATTATCTTCTGTATATTACAAAAATCCTCAATAAAAGTTCTTTTCAAACTTACCATATGGCAGTTAGTGTTCTAAAAAGGGGCATGCCCTGGCTTTCTCCCAATGCTACAACACTGGAATTGAACTTTCGATGGACTCTGCATTTCTGGGGAAGCCAGAAATACAGAACAGTGTCTAGACGTGGAACAGTTCGAACATAGGTGCAATCCAACTCTGATTGCTGGTTTTCAGAAGATCTGGGCCATAATGTTTTATGCTGTTTATCAAAACACGGTAGCATTGTGGATAGCACAATTGCTTCACAGCTCCAGCGTCCCAGGTTCGATTCCGGCTTGGGTCACTGTCTGTGCGGAGTCTGCACATCCTCCCCGTGTGTGCGTGGGTTTCCTCCGGGTGCTCCGGTTTCCTCCCACAGTCCAAAGATATGCAGGTTAGGTAGATTGGCCATGATAAATTGCCCTTAGTGTCCAAAATTGCCCTTAGTGTTGGGTGGGGTTGCTGGGTTATGGGGATAGGGTAGAGGTGTTGACCTTGGGTAGGGTGCTCTTTCCAAGAGCCGGTGAAGACTCGATGGGCCGAATGGCCTCCTTCTGCACTGTAAATTCTATGATAAAAACTGAGGCCCAGATTATAGAATCATAGAATTCACATTGCAGAAGGAGACCATTTGGCCCATCGAGTCTGCACTGGCCCTTGGAAAGAGCACCCTACCTAAGCCCATGGCTCCACCCTATAGTAACCCCACCTAATCTTTTGCGCACTAAAGGGCAATTTAGCATATCTTTGGACTGTGGAAGGAAACCGGAACACCCGGAGGAAATCCACGCAGACACGGGGAGAAGGTGCAAACTCCAAACAGAGTCACCGGATGCCGGAATTGAACCTGGGACCCTGAAGCTGTGAGGCAGCAGTGCTAACCACTATGCCACCATGCTGCCCTGATGAGTTTGGGTCAAATTGAGAAACTTTATTATGTTTATTAAAGAGTGGCAGAAGATAAACTAATGTTTGAGTGATCCTAATAAAAGTGTGAAGAAAATGCCTCATCTGTGTGTGTCACTCTGGTGTTGTTCTATCTCTTAATTTGTCAATGTGCATTTTTATTTTCTCCTGTCGCGCTGCATCTAAATGCACTGTTCAAGTTGTTTTTCATCTCCATTTTTGAGGAAATATATAGATGCACATTATACCCTTCGTGAAACAAGTAAATTAAATCACCATAGAAGGTTGGTATTAAAAAAGTAGAATAAACTGACAAAAGAATATTATAAAGACCTATGAAAAAGTAAGAGAACAGAAAGTTTATTTACAATAGGCCAGTATGGTGTGTTAATTAAGTTCACAGACAAGCCAAATGAACAGAAATGCCTTGGAGCGAAGCAAAACAACAGCTTTGTTTGTTGACAGATGTTCGAGTGTTATTGTCTGTTAATTGGATAATGGTGTAAACATTTGCAAACTCTGCTGTCCTTGGGGAATTCACTGTTTGAAGGGCAACAAGAGGCACGATCCCTGTGTATAGTCCATATGCATGTGTTCCCCTCATGCAGCCTTGCAGGTAAATAAATTAAGTTTACAATTTCAGGCCATTATTAGCATTTTAACCGGTAGCATGGAGTTGAAAATTTCAACAAAGATTTATCTGTTAAAATAGATCCGCGTATTGATCTTGAATACAGCCTAATTTGTATGGTTACAGTTGAGTGAACAGTGTTCATTAGAACATATTTGTATTCTCAGTCATTGTTACCAGAGTTGTACGGTGTGGTTGCATCTGGCTCCTGCCATCCTTGCTCAACTCCCCAGATTAGAGTTACCTGTAGGGATTTGAAAAGAAGTGCTGTCGAATTAGATGCAAGCCTGCAAAACAAAGCTGATCTGAGTTAGAGCTAGAAAATACCTCTTTCTGGTACACACGTTTGTGCTGAGATTTATAAATAATCCCAGTGTAATATCATTACAATACTCTAGCACAATTGATTGCAGCAAATGGATTCTCCGAAGTGAGGAAACATAAACAAGTGATCCTCCACACTTTTATCACAATAAATAAAGCTTATGAAATTTTGAAATATATAATGGATACAGTCTGATCTTCATTTTAATATAACTTATTTATTAATTGAAATCAAAAATGTCTCCCACATAAATACTTTTTAAATTAATTGCTCTGTTTGTCCTCTGAACAGTTTTTGGATTAATTTGAAGTAAAATTTCTACCTGACCAGTTACATTTTTCACTGCATCTGAATTCCATTCCCAACCTAGATTAATTGTTGTACGGAAATGTACTTCCTCCACCTAAGTGCAATATATCAGCAAGTGGAAAGAACAGTTTGTGAATATGGTTAGCTAAAGGTTAGATGATTTGGACATTCTGAATTCTCCCTCAGTGTACCCGAACAGGTGCCAGAGTGTGGCAACTAGGGATTTTCACAGTAACTTCATTGTAGTGTTAATGTAAATCTACTTGTGACACTAATAAAGATTATTATTATTAAGTACAAAACATTCCACCCCAAGAAAAATGAAAGATGATCAGATATGTGAAGGAGCACCCTGGGGAAACGAAGAAATAAATTGAACAACACTTTCATCTTTAACTCCCAGAAAGTCATGGAATCATCACTCCTAGCTACCTGCAGATTTTCTGTACACTCCCAACTTCTCCCACTTCGGGGTGATTCACCCGGGTAGTAGAAGTTAACCTTGTCTTGCTGGAAAAGTTATATGAATTCACCATACATCAGCTAACTTCTGAAGCCACCATGCGTTTGAGCCCAGATCCACATAACAGAAGACAAGTGATTGCTTTAAAAAAAAGTGCTGTCAACTGGCCGTGTGATTAAAATATCCAAATTTTATATTCCAAAAGACATCTTTCCCACTGATGAAATTCACCTTCTTTGTAACCTGTACCCAATCAGAAAGCTAGGTTTCATCAATGAAAAATACTCAGATGAAGAAAAATAGCTGCGTGAGTTGTTACCATGTTTGTGTTAGCACAACTGGGGCAAAACACTGCTAATGATGAGAGATTCCAAATGTACTCCATCCCATATTTTAGCAGACCAATTCTGATTTTCATTTGCCTTTTCCAACAAAGCGAGGTTGGATATTGATTTAAGGTCCATAACCTAAGGAAAAAATAAAGCAGCGCGCGGATAACTGGCACTCTTTTTGCAGAGTTGCTATATCACATTGTCCAAAATGTGACATCAAAAGACAGAACATTGCCTTGTCAATGTGGTATTCACATGAAATGCCTGCCTGCATCTAACTGCTGGAGTTAATATTTTTACCAACACAACATCCGTGATCCAACCAATGAATTTAGGCTGTGGGCAGCACTATAAGAAATGTTTAGTACACCTAATATTGCAGTGCTATTTTCACTTCATGTTCTACAAACAATGCACCTGCTCAAGTCATGACAAACGCTGAAATAATACTTTCAACAAAGTAAATTCATCCTCCCCAGCAGAGGAAGTAGCTGCATCTGACATGTCAACTATAACTGCCAACAAGACAGAGTTTGAATCTATTGTCAGTGTTGGTTAGGAATTGACCTGGAAATAGCCAGTGTTAGGCATGTGGATGCTGCAGTTTGTGAAAGTGAGGAAAGAAGCCCCAGCAACTGGCTGCAGCAGGCAGATAGAGGTAAAGGAAACGACCCCACCATAAGCTGCAAACTGGAGCAATGAAAATCCAGGATGCACAAGAGGTCAGTATTGCAAGACACAGCGATCTCCTGAGAGTTGTGGGATAAAAAGAAATTGCAGAGAAAGGGAGTGAAATTTTAAAATTCAAGCATTGCCAGTGTAGGACAATGAGCAGAGGAGAAGTGAAAATTAGTGCAAGTTAGGAGACAGGAAGCAGAGTTTAGATGGCCTCAAGTTTATGGAGGATTCAAGATGGGAAGTCAACCAGAAAAGCATTAGAATCGTAAATTCCAGGGTTAATAAAGGCATTGATTAAGGTTTCTGTATCATTTGAGCTGAGGTGGGGGAGCGATGGGCAATGTTACGGCAATGAATGTAAATGGTCTTTGTGACGGTGAACATATGGAGTCAGAAGCTCAGTCCAGGATCAACTAGGACATCAAAGTTCAAAATAGTCTGATTTAGCAGCAGAATAGTCTGTTTTAGCCTCAAACTATGTAGCTATAGAGAGAAATGGAATATGGCTAAGGAACAGAGTTTGGCGGGGTCCGCGGACCAATGACTTTGGTCTTCCCAATATTTATCGGAGAAAATCCTTTCCCATCCAATATTGGATGTCAGGAAAGTACTGCGACAAATCAGAGTATTTTGAAAATTTGATTGTGCCTATCTTGTACAACACTCAAATTTTGATCATATGCATCTTTGTGATTGTTTCAATGTTTTATGACTTTGTGTGTAGTATTACTTTGTCCTACTTTGATGTTCTGGTTCATTCTAATTGGTGCACTAGTAGACATTCCCCTTGGAATACATTGTGACTTGGAGATGAACAGAGACCATGCAGGGCAGGACAAACTGCTGGAAAAGGGAGGAGGAAGAGTGGGGAGAAGAGCTATCAGTGGGAAACTATATCTGTTAGGGATATGAGGGATCAATATCCTTACTTAACTTCATCAAAAAAATGTGAGAGATGTCTGCGCATCTGTAAGGGCAAAATCGCAGAAATCTGCAGCCTGCAACCACTGTACCTCAGAGCTGGGCAATGACTACATTGTTCGTGGCTCTTGAAGGTGACCATGACAATGAACATTTATGTGTCTGGCTCCTTGCAGGTTGGAGTGGGCAATATGTATATTATCTTATAGTTTCCTGTTCACTGCAGGACAAGGGAGATCACTGAGTTTGCTTACTCAATTTATTTATTTAGCCTGTGCACCATCACAGAGCTAGGCAAAGCTTTGTCAGTGGCTAGATGGAGTTCTTCAAGCCTGCTTTCAGGTTTTGTTAGAGGACACTCCTGACAATGTGAGCCCTTGCTTGGACTGCACCACAGTTGCAATCTGGATGATCTTGGTGATCCCACTGAGGCTGAGTGGCTGCACAGAAGCCTTGGCCACATCAGAAATAGTTTAAAAGGACCCACTGTCACCATGGGAAATCAAAGCCGGCTATACAAAAAGTGGGATCTGTGGTGAGAGAGTTGTTTCTGATTGACGTTTTCTCCTGCTAATCCTCCAGCCACAGGTTATCAGCTGTTACTCCTCAGCAGAGTGGGTTTAACCATATGGGGTGCGTGAAGAGGAAGGTGTACTGCTGGTGGGTTGAGGAGTCCATTAAATACGGGCAGTCTTGGATTGGCGTAGATCTTCTTCAATAGCTTGCCAGTTTTTTTAAATAAATTTAGAGTATCCAATTCATTTCTTTACCAATCAAGGGGCAATTTGGCGTGGCCAATCCACCTGCCCTGCGCATCTTTGGGTTATGGGGGTGAGACCCACACAGACACGGGGAAAATGTGCAAACTCCACACGGACAGTGACCCGGGGCCAGTATCGAACCCGAGTCCTCGGCGCCATGAGGCAGCAATGCTAACCACTGCATCACCGTAACGCCACAGCTTGCCAGTTGTAATTTCCTTCCGGATGTGGGGAGGGACAATGGTGCTCAAGACTTGGAGCCAGAAGAAATTAATAAAAAATAACAAGACATCCAAGTTGCTTTGCAAGCCACATAATGTGCCTTATCAAGCCGCGTAAGGAGATATTAGGTCAGATGAACAAAATGTTCGTCAAAGAAGTAGGTTTTCAGGAGTATCTTAAAGGAAGAAAGTGAGGTGAAAAAGCAGAGATATAGGCAGGGAATTCCAGAGCTTCGGCCAGAAGTTCATCTTGAGTATGACACCAAGATTACTAACAGTGCGGTTTAGTCTCCAGCAATTGATTGGGAGAGGGATGGAGTAGGAAGCTGGGAAATACATTTGGAGATGGGAGCAGTCTTCCCAATAATTAATTGAAGTAAATTTGTCATCCAGTACTGGATATCAGATGAGCAGATAATTTAACAACAGTGGAGAAGTTGAGAGATGTGGTGGTAAGGTGGAGCTGGGCTTTGTTAGCCTACATGTGAAAACTAATGCAGTACTTTCAGATGAAGTTGGCCATGGGCATCATATATTTGAGAAATAGGAAGGGAGCAAGGAGAGATCCTCGGTGAACACCAGAGGTGCATCCCCAGTTCCTCATTCACCAACAATCTTGCACCTTACCTTTTCTCTGTGACTGATCATCGCATCATCTGTTTGGCCAAAATAAAAGCTACCACAAAATAAACATTGCAAACTTAATTTAGAAATAAAATTGAGCTATATTGCATATAAAAGTCAAATTATCACCCTTATGTATTCCCAAAGTTGTGCCTGTCGTCGTGTTCCTTGTGCTCTGAGACAGTGCAAACTTTGTGCACAATTTAGAGGACAGCATAATGTCAGTAACTGTGCTGGTGGCTGCAAGTGCGAGGGTATGGTGATGATCATTGTTGCCTTTCTGCTCTTCCATCTTTTCCAACTCCACCATTGCCAGACCAATTCGCAATTCTTGGGTATTCAAAAGAAGAAAGACACAAGTGTAGGATTATGGTGAAGGCACAATGGAGAAGGCAAATGCTTCCTGCTTAAACCATCTGCAGTTTCTAAATCAGAAAAGATTGTGGAATGGGAGAAACGTTTGAAGTGAGTAAGTGTAGATATGAAGTTATCATCTTTGATGATTTCAGCCCCACCGTTGGCAGCGACCTTATCATTGGCCACTCTGTGATGGTGACTACCAATTCTTCCATCAAAGTAAGGAGATTGGATTGCTTTATTGTCACGTGTACCGAGGTACAGTGAAAAGTAGTTTTCTGTGAGAAGCTCAACAGATCATTAAGTACATGAAAAGAAAGAAAATATATAATAGGGCAACACAAGATACACAATGTAACTACATAAACACCGGCATCGGGTGAAGCATACAGGGGTGTAGTGTTAATCAGGTCAGTCCATAAGAGGGTCGTTTAAGAGCCTGGTGACAGTGGGGAAAGGCTGTTTTTGCGTCTGTTTGTGCGTGTTCTCAGACTTTTGTATCTCCTGCCCGATGGAAGAAGTTGGAAGAGTGAGGAAGCCGGGTGGGCGGGGTCTTTGATTATGCTGCCCGCATTCCCCAGGCAGCGGGAGGTGTAGATGGAGTCAGTGGATGGGAGGCAGGTTCGTGTGATGGACTGGGCTGTGTTCACGACTCTCTGAAGTTTCTTGCCATCTTGGGCCGAGCAGGTGCCATTCCAGGCTGTGATGCAGCCAGATAGGATGCTTTCTATGGTGCATTGTAAAAGGTGGTAAGAGTCAGTGCGGACATGCCAAAATTCTTTAGTTTCCTGAGGAAGTAAAGGCGCTGTTGTGCTTTCTTGGTCGTAGTGTCGACGTGGGTGGGCCAGGACAGGTTTTTGGTGATACGCATTCCTAGGAATTTGAAGCTGTCAACCATCTCCACCTCGACCCCGTAGATGCAGACAGGGGTGTATACAGTACTTTGCTCCCTGAAGTCAATGACCAACTCTTTAGTTTTGCTGGCATTGAGGGTTAGATTGTTGGTGTTACACCACTCCACTAGGTTCTCGATCTCCCTCTTGTATTCTGACTTGTCGTTATTCGAGATCCGACCCACTACGGTCGTGTCATCAGCAATCTTGCAGATGGAGTTGGAACCAAATTCTGCCACGCAGTCGTATGTGTATAGGGAATATAGTTGGAGTTGGATTTAAGAGCAACACCTTTGGAAATAGGTTTATCATTGCCAGGGGAATTATGTTTGGAAGGTAGGTTAGGACAAGCTGTCACCTGCCCCATTTCTCAGAAGTACAGAATACGTTGCTCAGAAAAATAAGGGAGTATGATGACTGTATGACTGACATGCAGTGCAAAACTGCCTAGTCTGTGGTGGAATATGTTTCAGCTGTTGTGGTTGCATAGCTGATGGTGTGCAGGCTGATTAATCTGTGTGTGAGGCTTGCAGCAATGCTTAGCCTGTGAATGTCATGTATGAGGCCATATTGATGGATTGTTGGGTGGTGAGTGACGCGAGTACAGCAAGTGAGCATGTCTGAGGCTGTGGTGCAGTTGGATGAAAAATGCCATTTGAAGATGTATCCACTGAAAAAAAAAGAATGGAGGGGGAGAAGAAGAGTTTTCAAATTAAGATGGTCTAAGAGGGAAAGACATCTGTTCGAGTTTTTACATAAATAATTTTTTCTGTCTCTCCATTTACCCTGTTTGTTTACACTTCTATTGTTTGGGGCTCTGTTTGAAGGGGATGGGATTGATAAGATGTTGTAAAGGGGGAGGGGTGGGCCATTGAGTTTGGGCCTTAAGTGGAGGCTGTGTTTGCTTTTTGCACTCAAACAACAAAGAAATGTATAGCACAGGAACAGGCCCTTCGGCCCTCCAAGCCCGTGCCGACCATGCTGCCCGACCAAACTACAATCTTCTACACTTCCTGGGTCCGTATCCCTCTATTCCCTTCCTATTCATGTATTTGTCAAGATGCCCCTTAAATGACACTATCGGCCCTGCTTCCACCACCTCCTCCGGTAGCGAGTTCCAGGCACCCACTACCCTCTGCGTAAAAAAACTTGCCTCGTACATCTACTCTAAACCTTGCCCCTCTCACTTTAAACCTATGCCCCCTAGTAATTGACCTCTCTACCCCGGGGAAAAGCATCTGACTATCCACTCTGTCTATGCCCCTCATAATTTTGTAGACCTCTATCAGGTCGCCCCTCAACCTCCTTCGTTCCAGTGAGAACAAACCGAGTTTATTCAACCGCTCCTCATAGCTAATGCCCTCCATACCAGGCAACATTCTGGTAAATCTCTTCTGCACCCTCTCTAAAGCCTCCACATCCTTCTGGTAGTGTGGCGACCAGAATTGAACACTATACTCCAAGTGTGGCCTAACTAAGGTTCTGTACAGCTGCAACATGACTTGCCAATTCTTATACTCAATGCCCCGGCCAATGAAGGCAAGCATGCCGTATGCCTTCTTGACTACCTTCTCCACCTGTGTTGCCCCTTTCAGTGACCTGTGGACCTGTACTCTTAGATCTCTTTGACTTTCAATACTCTTGAGGGTTCTACCATTCACTGTATATTCCCTTCCTGCATTAGACCTTCCAAAATGCATTACCTTACATTTGTAAGGTGCTATTGTTCTGAAAACTTATGTTAAGAGCTGGGGTGTAAAAGATCAAGCAGCGGGTAGACTTTTAGGCTTCAGGGGTGGAGCTGCTAGGTTAGCTGGTAAGGCTAACTCATGGAAGCAAAGTGGTGGGTGAGCTGAAAAGTGATGAGGTGGGAGGAGGAGGGGGGGTACTGCTGACGATTTGGGGACTTCCAGGAGGCTGGAGATGGAGACTAGATGGCGGTTGCCGCCGATGGGAGGATCTGGGGAGGTGCGAGCCATGGGCTAGGGGCTGGCCTCTGACAGGTCATGGCTGATCAACAGGGGAGGGGGGCAAGAGCCCCCCCGACCTGACTGGTTATTACGTGGAATGTTCGTGGCCTGAATGGGCCGGTCAAGAGGGCCTGTGTGTTCGCACACTTGAGACAGTTAAAGGCGGACGTGGCCATGTTACAGGAGACACACTTGAAGCTGGAGGATCAATTTAGACTGAATAAAGGATGGGTCGGGCAGGTGTTTCATTCAGGATTGGACTTCAAAACAAGGGAGGTGGCCATCCTGATTAACAAAAGGGTGGCGTTCGAGGTGGGGAAAATGGTGACAGACCCGGGAGGCAGATTTATCATGGTGAGTGGGAAACTGGAGGGAATGGCAGTGGTGCTGGTGAATATAAATGCCTCAAACTGGGACGACGTCGCGTTTGTTAGGAAGATGCTGGGAAAATCCCGGAACTCGACTCACACTGATTGATCATGGGGGGTGATTTTAATTCGGTCTTAGATCCTTGGTCGGAGAAAGTGTCAGCAATGGCAAAAGAGCTGCGAGGGTTCATGGAGCACATGGGAGGTGCTGATCCGTGGAGATTTGAGAAGCCAAGGAGTAAGGAATATTCATTCTACTCTCATGTTCACAAGGTGTACTCCAGGATCGATTTTTTTTTTATTTTTTATATTGGACAAAACATTATAAGCGGGGGTAGTGGACACAGTATTCAGCAATCGTAGTATCGGACCATGCGCCACATTGGCTAGACCTACAGGTGAACACTGGAAACTCTCAGCGCCCACAGTGGAGGCTGGATGCAGGGTTGTTAGTAGACGATAAGATATGTGAGCGAGTGAGGGAAACCATTCGGGGGTATATAAACACCAACGACACGTCAGAGACCACGGCTGGGGTTGTGTGGGAGGCATTGAAAGCGG
This sequence comes from Scyliorhinus torazame, assembly GCF_047496885.1. NCBI lineage: Eukaryota > Metazoa > Chordata > Chondrichthyes > Carcharhiniformes > Scyliorhinidae > Scyliorhinus > Scyliorhinus torazame. The sequence goes on from NC_092713.1 coordinate 74,106,544, forward strand.
TATTCAGAGGGGAATATATTTTGATTCAGGCCCATAGGGAGAGGGCTGAAGGGGCAGAGCTCGACTGGCTAGTAGGAGAAATCTTGCGTGTGGATAGGAGATATGCGGAGTCCCCGAATGAGGAGCTCCTGAAAGAGCACCAGAGACTTAGCAAATGGAGGATAGCAAATGTTGTCCCTTTGTTCAAGAAGGGGAGTAGAGACAACCCCGGTAACTATAGACCAGTGAGCCTTACTTCTGTTGTGGGCAAAATCTTGGAAAGGTTTATAAGAGATAGGATGTATAATCATCTGGAAAGGAATAATTTGATTAGAGATAGTCAACACGGTTTTGTGAAGGGTAGGTCATGCCTCACAAACCTTATTGAGTTCTTGGAGAAGGTGACCAAGCAGGTGGATGAGGGTAAAACAGTTGATATGGTGTATATGGATTTCAGTAAAGCATTTGATAAGGTTCCCCACGGTAGGCTACTGCAGAAAATACGGAGGCATGGGATTCAGGGTGATTTAGCAGTTTGGATCAGAAATTGGCTAGCTGGAAGAAGGCAAATGGTGGTGGTTGATGGGAAATGTTCAGACTGAAGTCCAGTTACTAGTGGTGTACCACAAGGATCTGTTTTGGGGCCACTGCTGTTTGTCATTTTTATAAATGACCTGGAGGAGGGCGTAGAAGGATGGGTGAGTAAATTTGCAGATGACACTAAAGTCGGTGGAGTTGTGGACAGTGCGGAAGGATGTTACAAGTTACAGAGGGACATAGATAAGCTGCAGCGCTGGGCTGAGAGGTGGCAAATGGAATTTAATGCAGAAAAGTGTGAGGTGATTCATTTTGGAAGGAATAACAGTACTGGGCTAATGGTAAGATTCTTGGCAGTGTGGATGAGCAGAGAGATCTCGGTGTCCATATACATAGATCCCTGAAAGTTTCCACCCATGTTGAGAGGGTTGTTCAGAATGCGTACGGTGTGGTAGCTTTTATTGGTAAAGGGATTGAGTTTCGGAGCCATGAGGTCATGTTGCAACAGTACAAAACTCTGGTGCGGCACATTTGGAGTATTGCGTGCAATTCTGGTCACCGCATTATAGGAAGGATGTGGAAGCATTGGAAAAGGTGCAGAGGAGATTTACCAGAGTGTTGCCTGGTATGGAGGGAAGATCTTATGAGGAAAGGCTGAGGGACTTGAGGCTGTTTTCGTTAGAGAGAAGAAGGTTAAGAGGTGACTTAATTGAGGCATACAAGATGATCAGAGGATTGGATAGGGTGGACAGTGAGAGCCTTTTTCCTCGGATGGTGATGTCTGGCACGAGGGGACATAGCTTTAAATTGAGGGGAGATAGATATAGAGATAGATATAGGTCAGAGGTAGGTTCTTTACTCAGAGAGTAGTAAGGGCGTGGAATGCCCTGCCTGCAACAGTAGTGGACTCACCAACACTAAGGGCATTCAAATGGTCATTGGATAGACATATGGACGATAAGGGAATAGTGTTGATGGGCTTTAGAGTGGTTTCACAGGTCGGCGCAACATCGAGGGCCGAAGGGCCTGTACTGCGCTGTAATGTTCTATGACTTCAAATGGATTTTGGACTCCTTTCCACAGGCAAGGCGGAGGGACAGCTGAGGAGGGTAAAAGGGGCAGTGTACGAATATGGGGAGTAAGCTAGTAGGATGTTGGCACATCAGCTGAGGAAGCAGAAGGTGGCAAGAGAGATAGGGAAAATTAAGGATGTGAGGGCGAAAGTAGTGAGGGACCCGGGTGCGGTTAATGACGTGTTCCGTGAATTTTATAGCTGTTTATACGAATCTGAACCCGGGGGGGGGGGGGGCAATTTGGCTCAGTGAAGTGATAGACAGATTGGGGGCAATGCAAACAGGTCAGGCCCCGGGACCTGACGGATTCCCAGTGGAATTCTACAAAAGGTTTTCGGGGCTAGTGGGACCACTGTTAGTCAAGGCTTTCAATGAATTCAAGGAGTTAGGAATGCATCCCCCAACGCTATCACAGGCATCAATCTCTCTCATCCTGAAGCGAGACAAGGACCCGGAGAGCTGTGGATCGTACAGACCAATTTCCCTTTTGAATGTGGATGTTAAATTACTGACAAAGATCTTGGCCACCAGAATAGCTGATTGTGTCCCGGAGGTAATAGGTGAGGAGCAGACTGGGTTCGTGAAGGGCAGGCACCTGACGTCTAATATTAGGCGGCTTCTCAATGTTATAATGATACCAGCCGAGGGGCGTGAGGCTGAGGTGGTAGTAGCCATGGACGCGGAGAAGGCTTTCGACCAGGTGGAGTGGAAGTACCTATGGGATATCTTAGGCAGGTTCGGCAGAGATTTGTGGACTGGGTCCGGCTGTTGCCTCAGGCCCGGTGGCAAATGTGAGAACCAACAGAACCCGGTCAGAATATTTTAATCTCGTGAGAGGGACAAGGCAGGGATGCCCGCTCTCCTCATTACTGTTTGCCCTGGCCATAGAGCCTTTAGCAATGGCCGTTAGAGCATCGAGTGCATGGCGTGGAATAGTGAGGGGGGAGTGGAGCACAGGGTTTCTCTTTATGCGGATGACTGCTGCTTTATGTTACAGACCCGGTAGGGGGATGACTGAAATCATGGAGGTACTGGGAGAATTTAGGCGATTTTCAGGCTACAATCTGAATACGATAAAGTGTGAGATGTTTGTGATCCAGGCGCGGGGACAGGAAAGGAGACTGAGGGAGTTAATTTTAAAGTGGTTGCGGGGAGTTTCAGATATTTAGAGATTCAAGTGGCTGAAGAGTGGGGGCAGCTCCACAAGTTAAATCTGGGCAAAGCGATCGACCAAATGAAAAGGGATTGCCACAGGTGGGACATGCTCCCGCTAATGTTAGCAGGAAGGGTCCAGACGGTGAAGATGACAGTCCTCCCAAGACTGCCTTTCTTTTTTCAATGCCTTCTGATTTTTGTCCCAAAGGCTTTTTTTAGGAAAATAAATGCGGCGATTACAGGTTTTGTATGGGCGGGGAAAACCCCGAGAGGAAAGAGGGCACTTCTGGAGCTGGATCACATGGAGGAGGGCCTGGCCCGCCCGAGCTTTATTAATTATTACTGGACAACCAACATATCGATGGTCAGGAAGTGGGTAGTGGGGGAGGGGCCGCCTGGGAGCGAGTGGAAGCGGCATCCTGTCAGGGCACGTGTTTGGAGGCTTTACTAACGGCATTTTCGCCAGCTCGGTACTCTACAAGCCCTTTGGTGGTGGCAGCCCTATGGGTGTGGGGGCAATGAAGGCAGCACATGGGATTAGAGGGGGCGTCAGTGTGGTCTCTGATCTGTAACAATCACCAGTTTATCCCGGGGAGGCTGGATGGGGACTTCAGGAGATGCAGCAGGCAGGGATTGAGAGATTTGGGGACTTATTTATCCAGGAGGGCTTTCCGACCTTGGAGGCACTAGAGGAGGAGGTTGAGTTACCAGGTGGGAATGGGTTTCGATATCTTCAGGTCCGGAACTTTTTCCAGAGGCAGGTTCCAAGCTTCCCTCGCCTCCCCCTGAGGGGACTACAGGACAATGTGATGTCAAAAACTGGGGTTGGAGAAGGGAGGACTTCGGTGATATACAAGGAGTCGATGGAGTGGGATGGGGCCCCGATCAGGGATGTAAAGCAGAAGTGGGAAGAGGAGCTGGGAAGAGAGCTGGAAATGGAAAAGTGGGAAAAAGCCTTGAAGAGAGTTAATTCATCTTCGTCCTGTGCCAGACTTAGCCTGATCCAGTTCAAAGTGGTCCACAGGGCTCACATGACGGTAGCCCGGATGAGCAGGTTCTTTGAGGAGGTGGAGGATAGATGTGGGCGGTGTGGGGGTAGTCCGGCTAACATGTGCATATGTTCTGGGCATGTCCGAAGTTGAGAGGATTCTGGCAGAGATTTGCAGACGTTATATCAGAAGTCCTGGAAGGGAGGGTATCCCCGAGTCCAGAACTGGCAATATTTGGGGTTTCGGATGATCCGGGGGCCAAGGGGGGTAGGGAAGCCAATGTCCTGGCCTTCTCCTCCCTGGTGGCCCGGAGACGGATTTTGCTGAGATGGGGGGGAGACTCGGAGCCCCCAAAGTCAGGTGTGTGGGTCAGCGATATGGCAGGGTTTCTCAGCCTGGAAGAAAATCAAGTTTGCCTTGAGAGGATCAACTCAGGGGTTTGCCCAAAGATGGCAACCTTTCATCGACTTCTTCAAAGAAAATTGAATGTCAGCAGTTAGGGGAGGGGGGAAGAAAATAGGAGGCATGGCAGTGTTAAATAAGGACAGGGAACTCCGTATACGGATAGCTAGGAAATAGGGCGCAGGCAGTTGGGGACATTGTTTTTTTGGGGGGTTCTTTTTTTTTAAATATATTTTAAGAAATGTTAATGTGTTAAACTGTGAAAATTTTAAATGCTTCAATAAAATATTTTCTAAAAAAAAGATGTATCCACTGATCTTGAACACACCTGTGAGCTTCATTAAACTTCTTGTGAAACTGCATCCAGAGCATGAAGCTCGACTCCTGACATTTTACCTCTGCAACTAGCTGCTCCCACTGCACTCTATGGGCATATCTTGAGGGCCTCTAGGCTCTGCATATAAAGAAAGGCCTTCTTTCCACCTCCTCTGGTAAGTGTCCATTGAAGCCTCCAGAAATCTTGAAACCAATTTCTCCCATGTTGTGCAATTCTGTAGTATTCTCCACGTGTGTACACGTATCAGTACCTGATCCTACCTCATTCCACTTCCCCTTTAAGAGGTGTGGGTTAGTATGAAATGGTGCTAGCTACTCCCGATACGTTTCTCCTGCAAAGTCCTGATGGTCAACAACACTGTTGGTGCTGGCTGGAAGCTGGAATCATTGAAATTAGCTGGCAGCCTGAAGTTGGTCTGCTGCCTGCATTACAATCCCTGTGACCCCTTTCAGGGCTATTGACTGAAAGCAACCTCGTTTTTAGTGTTTAGCTAATGTTTACATCATATGATCTATCAAAAAAAAATTATGAACAATAGGTTTAAATTGGGCTTTTTATTTCTTTTGGAAGTTTCATGCCATTACAAATATTTTTCACTTAAAAAAATATCTTTTAATAGTTTATGTGAACTCATTCATTAAATTAAAAGTATAACCAGCTGACTAAAATAGAAATTTAGCATGGTAGGTGCTTTGTTCACACGACTGAAGTTTTGTGGTAAATATGGACTTAAAAGGTAAGCATTAACATTATTGATTACAACTGAAAAGTATTCAAGTACTTCAACAGTGCAATGACAGGGAATGATGATGATAATTCATACTTCTCAGCCTATATTCATTGTTTTAGCATCCCACCTGTTTGCTGAATTTCAGGAATTTTTCTTCTAATGAACCACAATGACCTTCTCACCAGCCCAGTGCACTTGCACAATAGTTCCTGTTAGGGCACTACGCTCTAGTTGTTGTGGAGCAATGTTTAAATGTTACTTTCATTTGTTACTTAACTGACAATTTTTTGAACAGCTTTAATAACTTTTATAGACTTGGACATGAAATCTTAATACAATGTCACAAGTGTCATTTCTCCTTTTCTGATCTTCACATAATATACTGCTGGGGACCATAATATAAACCAGAACGCTGAAAAATGACTCAAATCTGTTAATGTAAATATTCAGACTTAGCACTATCATACAATTCATATTTCTTTCTCTCTTGCCTGAACCATTTTTGAGTCCTATCATCAGCAATGTATGCAACAGGGATCTCCTGCCCTCCCTGTACAGATTTTTCAGTGGAACTGAGTTGGGCAAAGGTGAGAATTATAAAAACAGTTTTATTTGGCAACTTCACAGCCATTCTTGCCCCTTGTGGGATTTCCTGCTGGGTGTATGGAACGATGTTGGCCAAGATATGGAACGGGTGCATTGTGATGCAATGCAAATAAGGGAAATATATCATCCAGCATATTTCCCATCATCTGTACCAGGGAAATCAGTTCATCCCGACTGATTAGCATTTCTGTGGGTGGTTCAGTGATTAGCAATCAATTGCTTCGGCTTCGGTGTCAAATTTGAATATTTATCATGTGTCTTATCCTGACATTATTGAAGCTGCTGGTAGGTGCTGGCCTCCAAGGTTTCTCAACGCTGTTTGCTGCGCTCCCTTCCACATGGTTTCTGCATTGAAGACTAAAAAGCTTGGAAATGTGATGCATAGTTCTTAAAACCCAAGCTCCTATGTCCAAATTTCTGATCAAGTTAGTAACAAAACTCTATGCTCTGGAAAGGACAAATGTGACTAATAAAGCTAAAATGGCACAGAAAATGGAACAGAAAATAGCAATGTATGGTGAATGGCAATTGAGGTACTGTGATTCCAGGTTAAATGAGCAATTAACCTTTGTTCAGATGTGTTTCTTATTTCGAGGGATAGGATCTATTATGTGTGGAAAATGAGGACAACTCTTACTGAATATTCTACTTCTATACTATTAATAAAATATCCCTACATGGATCAAATCTATGATTAAGAACAAAAAGTATTGAAAAAGCTCAACAGGTCTGCCAGAAGGTTCAGAACTGGTTCCAAAATATTTTGCTTTTATATTGGTTCAAATCTCTTTTTTTTGTGCTGGTGAAACAGTAAGCTAATTAAACACATCACAAAATTTGTACTGAAGCAATGTAATGATATACTCTTTTTTTTTTTAAACAGGTGTCTCAGTTTGATCCTACTGAAACATTAATTGAGATGAAACTCTATCCTCAGGAAACACTCTTCCTGGAAGCAAAGGAATGAATTGATCCATGGGACTCTGACTTCCCAGATAGTTGATAAAAGCTCAGCTTGTGTCCAAAAGCTGCAAGATCCTCCTTTGTTTTGTCCAGCCACATGCCACAACTATCTGCCTCTTCCAGAACCCCTAAATCAACATCACCATTGTAAAATGCCTGTATGCTGCCAACCTCACAAGAATTGTAGATGTTTACAAAGATATATAGGAGGATAGCAATCTGTGATGAACACTGATTTACACCCTTCACACTATTCTGGCCTATGTTTATTCATCAATGCACTATTCAAAGGTGAAGTGAATTATATTAGTTAGAATTGGTTTCTTTGTACCCATTCAACCACAAAACCTGTATTACAATTTGCCCAATTTTTGGAGCAAGTGCTTTGATTTAAAATTCTGTATTTGTTTTAATTCAAATACATACTTGAGACATTGCTCATAAATGTGCATAATTCAATGTCTGGATTTCTACATAAAGCCTAATTTATGATTTCACAGTAGGCATGGGGTCATTCTTGGCCATTGAGATTTAACAGTATTATTTAGAAAGTGTATGATTTTTATACCACATGATTTTCTTATTTGGTTTTCAGCTTTGGTAAAATGTAATACGGATATCATTTTCTATTTGCAGCCGTATTACTTATTGAACTCATCATTTCCATGTGCATGGTATTGTTTTTCTCCTCCTTCAGGGAGTTAGAAAAATAACTAGTTTCAGGCATATATTACTGCATCATCAGAATGGGACAGGAATAAATTGGTGTAAAGAAAAGACTATTCAAAACTTTTATGCCCCAAACACATGGTAAGAGTAAGTTATCCTTTGCTAACATTCTGGGCATTTTCTACAGATATCGGTCTCCTAGATTGCACATGGTTTTTATTTTCTATTGTAATGAGATTCCTCGACATCACATTCTATTTTCATTTTATTGTTCATGTGATTAGTGTAGCTTTGATACAAACTGTTCATTTTACATACTACAAGCCATATGCCTGAAGGAAAGTGTCAACAAAGCCATTTGCTACATTTAAAAGTAATTAATTGGCTGCTTTGGGGTGTCCTGAAGTCATGAAAAATGCTATATAAATGCCAAGTTTGTTCATTTGTATTTATGAAATGCATGCCAAAAAAGCAAGATTACAGACATTTCAACTTAATATGTTAAAAAAATGTTGTCACCCACTTAGACATAATTGGGATGCTGACAAAAGTGTGTTTATGTTCAAACCACGCAAAGTAGCAAATTGACAAGAATGCAGAAGATTACAAGTATAAACAATTTAGAAATACGTGCAGGTAAGCAACAAATGTCATTTAATAGAGGTAATATAAACCATATAAATACTGCGACTACAAGAGTAGGTCAGAGGCCAGAAATTCTGCAGCAAGTAACTTGCCTCCTGACTCCCCAAAGCTTGTCGACCATCTACAAGGCACAAGTTAGAATATTGATGGAATATCCTCCACTTGCCTGGAATGGTACAGCTCCAACAACACTCCAGAAGCTCAACCCTCAAGAACACTCAAGAAGCTCCACACCATCCACATCAAAGCAGCCCACTTGATTGACACACCATCATGAACATTTACTCCCTCCACCACTGATGCACTGTGGCAGCAGCATGTACCACCTACATTATGTGCTGTAGCAACTCGCTAAGGCTCCGTAAACAGCACTTTCCAAACCCATGAAATCTGCCACCTAGGGAGGACAACGGCTGCAAATGAATGGGAACACCACCACCTGCAAGTTCATTTGAAACCATATCACCATTCCTTCACTGTCACTGGATGAAAATCATGGAACTGCCTTACTAACAGCAATGTAGGTGCACCTACACCACATGGTCAGCAGCAGTACAAAAAGGCGGCTCACCACCACTTTCCCGAGGGCAATTAAAGATGTGTTTAGCCTGTGACGTCCACATACTGTGAACAAATAAATAAAACCAGTTCAAGGAACAATTATTTTAAAAAGGGATCAGAAAGTTTGGTAAATTCCTAGAGTGGTTGGCAAACAAAGAGATCTAGCTGATGTTCAAGTCGGGATTATATCAGAAGAAATTAAAGGCAAGAACAAAGGTTTCCTGTACAGTATGATGGCGAGGCCATATCTGGAATAGCATGTGCAGTTTTTGCACTTGCTCATTGAGGGAATAGCCTGGGGAAAAAAGCAAAGCAGATAACAGAAATATGGGTATGAGTTATAAGGAACTGCTCGTCGACATGTATCTTGCATTCTCTAGGACTGAGAAATTTAATAGAGGTGTGCAAAATCATAAAGGAATAAATGCCAAACAGATTATTTTAATGATAAAATCAGGACAAAAAGGACACAATTTTAAAATAAGATGCATGAAGGGGAATATAGAAAAAAAACCTTTTCAAGAAAATAATGTGGAATGCTTTGTTAGAAACTGGTGATAGATTCCAACTTGATTGGAGCATTTAGCAAACACTAGATGATAACGAAGAAAACAATAAAATCATCATTTGGAAAGAATGCAGGAAAATGTTACTGTAAAGTGGCCTATTTTCAGCACATGAAGAATGGTCAAGCACTAAAATTCAATGTTTTTGAGACAAGCTTTCAACAGAAGTTTCAGTAATGTTCCAAGTGTTATTCATACCATGGTAAATTTCAACCTTTTCCTGCTTGGAGAGATTCCTGGTGCTTTCTAAGTCTCACCACCCAAAAGAGTTCCAAGGGTTCATTGTATATCAGACTGTCTGAGGACAATCTTAAGATGGAGATGCAAAATGGTATTCTCTTTAATCAAAAGCCTTTATATTTGGAGTTATCTTGATGTAAAATGATCACAGTTATCTTTTATATTCTGTAACTGGTTTGTCGATTATCATGATATTGCAAACTATCAGTTCAAGAACTGACCAAAATATTTTATTAAAAAAGCAACGCCCTAGTATTATTATTTCATGGAATGTGGACATCGCAGACAAGACCAGAATTTATTGCCTATCCCTAATTCCCCTGGAAGATGGTAATGAGCTGCCTTTTGAATATAATAAAGTGGCTTGCTGGGCAATTTGGATGGTAGTTAAGAGTCAACCACTGTGGGCCTGGAGCGACATATATATCAGACTGGGTAAAGACATAAGTTTTCTTCCTCAAAGGGTCATGAGTGAATCAGATGGATTTTTATGACAATCCTGTAGTTTCATGATCCCCACTACTGATGCGAGCTTTTTATTTCTGATTTGTAAAAAAATTATTAAATTTAAATATTGCTGAAATAAGACGTGCTGTCGAAGTTTTTTGTCTTGCCTCATCAGGACAGATGGAAAAAAAGGAGCAACAATTTATACTCCATGAGAAAAGGGCACTAATTGGTTGGCAAGTCCTCTCTGGTTGAGGCATTGCCATGGGGAATGTACCAGGGAACTATTGTCCCCCATGCTTTTGTTTAATTTATTTTAAAAGGCACAATGCATATGAATATCTGGATTCTGGCAGGCTTTTAAGTGAGCCGCTATTGCGAGCCAAAGTGATAATCTTAAATTGGTTGTTAGTTTAATTCTTAACACCCTTGGCACTGTTTAGCAAGTTCTGTCCAATCACAGAATGAGGCCACCACCTTTGGACCTGAGAAGTGTCCAGTCTACCTCAGATTACCTTTATAAGATTAAATATCTGAACAATTTTTTTTTAAAGTGTATCCAATTTTTTTTTTTCAATTAAGGGGCAATTTAGCATGGCCAATCCACCTGCCCTGCACATCTATTGGGTTGTGGGGGTGAGACCCACACAGACACACGGGAAGAACGTGCAAACTCCACATAGAGAGTGACCCAGGGCCGGGATCGAACCTGGGATCTCAGCGCCATGAGGCAGCTGTGCTAACCGCTATGCCATAATTTGAGCAACAGGTGAAGCTTGCCATTTTACGCTGCTACTATACTTGAGTGGTATTTTGCATTAACATGATGCTGTCGTCAAGCCAAAAAGACACCCTACCTTCCACACAAATCATGCCAATTCAATGCCGTCAGATTGTATCAAACAACACGCCCCTTGCTTGTTTGCATTAGGTGGACTATGAACTATACTCAACCAGCTTATGCTTGCAAAACTCAGAACATAATGTCTAACATTAGATGTGTTTCCATGATTGGACAGCACTAGTTGAGCAATCCTGTGTGCTAAGAAGTATGTTGACAACCATTTGAAGATTATAAGTCGAAAGGCAGCATGGTGGCGCAGTGGTTATCACTGCTGCCTCACGACGCCAAGAACCCGGGTCACTGCCCGTGTTTAGGTTGCATATTCTCCTTGTGTCTGCGTGGGTCTCACACCCATAACCCAAAGATGTGCAGGGTAGGTGGATTGACACACTAAATTGCCCTTAATTGAAAAAAAAATGATTGGGCTCTTTAGTCAAACTCACAATTTGCTTAACACTTGCTAGAGGCTACATATATTCATACGCAGGGACCTGTTCTCTGCACGAAAAAGTAACATGTCTAGTCATTGCACCTTTTGTAGTAAACAAAAGCATGAGGGGAGATAGTTCCCTGGTGCATTCTCCATAGCAACACCTCCACCATTCCGATTCAACTTGTCAACCAATCAGCACCTTTTTCTCATGCAGTATAAATTGTTGCTCCCTTTGAAATTTGGCATTCTTGTGTCTGTTCTAATGAGCGCAAGACAAAAAGCTTGGACAGCATGCCTCTTTTCAGCAGTACTCCCAAGTTCTGTACTACCAAGCAACTAATTGAATTTAAATTTCCCAGTGGTCATGTTGGAATTTGAACTCGTGCCTCAAGATCATTAGTCCAAAGCTCTTGTTAACAAGTCCCGTAAAATAATTAATATGTTGCCATACCCATTGGATTTATCTGGATAGAGATTGCTAGGTACTTGATGTACCACAGGCATCATTGACATCTCACCTTCAAGAGATTCTGCAACGTATCAAGATAGATGCAAATGCCACCCAGGATTGCGCTCTAATGGACGTCTGACAAAACATAAAGTTAAGGGTATGGTATTTGCAGCAACAACAATGAGATACAATTGCAAATGAGTTAGTAACTTGCAAAATTCCCAGGAATCACGACACCATGAAGCTCAAAATGTAATAACATACTTTGTATTGCTGCCCTGTGAATTACACTGCAACTTGAGTTATTGGCTAATGTGGATATCTGGACAAGTTACAGCAAACCATGTTGGAAATAATGAGGAGTTTGTTCCTTCCAATGACATGTCTGAATTAACCTAAAAAGCTAAATTGCTAGAGGACTAACTTTGTATTTGTTAGGATCATGTGGCTGTTAGCACCAGCCATCTTTGTTCTTGTATTTTGTCAGTCTTTTTTGTATCTTGTCAGTTAATCGTTGAGATACTTTTAATTGGAACAGCTGAGAGATTTGCAAACCAATAAATGCTGCCAGTGAATGTTGGGCAACCATAGCGTTCATTGATCAGGCCTGGTATTGAATATCAAAAGTGCCCATTTACCAGACAAATCTGTGGAAGGAATATGGCCTTCATGCGAAGCAGAAAAATACATTTAACCAGTTAAATTTTTTGATGGGAGATTGATGAATAACCCTGTAAAATAATTACCAAGCAACGGGCTTCAAAATATCTAGGATTTTTAATCAGGAAACAAAATAATTTTAATCAATAAACAAAATAATTTACAGTTGCTGAAGTAAGACGAGCTGATTTTTCACAATGCAGGAAAGAACAAGGAATACTTGGCATGTAAAATGTGGAGGCCCACCATTAAGATGGTTTTGTCGGGAAATATATATTTATATCAAGATACTCTTGGTCATGATTTAATTAGGACAAGAAGATGTAGAAAATTTGGGAATTAAATTTTGATGAACTTTTACCATATAATTAATAAATCTGGACTTGCATTGTGTGAACTTGGCCTGTTTAGGGAATGGTGATTACAGGAAAGTATTCTGTCCTCTGATAAGACTTTAAATGCAGTATTTGATGGCATATTTATATAGACTGGTACAATGTTTGACCATTTTGCCAAATGCAGTATTCAATATTTGAAATTTAAAGAAATTCTACTCTAATATTTCCATTATTTCTAAAGCTAAGTACCAATGTTTTGTGTTGCTATCACCAAGACACCAAATTTTACTGTAAATGGCAACATTTCTTTTTCATGGATGATTTTAAGCCCTAATCTTTTTAAAAATCAAACTTTACAGTTTATATTATATGAATCTCATTTAACTATATCAAATGAGACATGTATAACACATACAACGTGTTATGTTAGTCTTAAAGGTGGTGTGAACTGAAATCAATTGATAAAATTAACTAGATGATAATGCTTGCATCTTGAAACATGGATGAAAAGCATTCAGCTTTTCAACCATTTAAGTTTCTGTAAAGCAGTGATGACCAGTCCCTATCATCATATAGATTTCAACCTTTGACTACAGCCTGGGGTAAATTACCCTGTACTACTGGTCTGCTAGCACCTTACAGGTAATGGAGGCAATTTGGCATACTGTGCAAATCTTTTCTGTTACTATTGTGTCATTAAAAAAGAAAGCAATAACATTTTGTAATAATTTTCACTGTTAAGATATATGGTTTTAAAATAACGTGAAACCTGCAGGTAGTTAACACACACTTCTAATGACATTATTTTTGACAGGCATTTCACTATATTAAAACATTTCAACTGCAAGTGCATTGCAATATTTTCTTTTGACAATAAATGTGATTTTGTACGTTTGTCTTAAGACTTCATTGGACTTGCCAAAAGAATTGGCTATTATGCTCACACATCATGCTACAAATCTGTTTTTATATCTTATATTATTTGCCATCTACATTCCTGTTTGAAATATTTTTTTCCATTGTACTATTTTATGTTTGTTTAGTTCCAAAGTGGAAGAAAGAAAATGCACACCAAGCCAAAGAAGAATTTTAGGAGGGGTGACTAAAAGCTTGGCCAAACAGGTTTGGTTTTTAGGAGGGTTTTAAAGGAGGAAAGATTCAGGCTGGAATTGTAGAGTGCTGTGGTACAGACAGATGGAGATAGGGTGTTAACAGTGGAGCAAAACTAAATCCTCCTACTGCAGGAAGATCAGAGTAAGGGGAACAGAACCTTTTATTTATGACTTGGTTGGAACCATTGTGGTACTGTGATCGACAGGAACCTGCGGAGATTCAAATGGAGTTGTGGGAAAGATGAACATTACCTTGAAGGATAACAGCAAGTTCAAAGTCTATAGAGTTTGTGGATGAGGTAATGATGGTGGTTTTCAAAGAGGAAGAACCTGAGCATCACTGGCAAGACCAACATTTATTGTTCACCCTGAATTACCCTTGATAAAATGGTGATGAGCTGCCTTCTTGAACTGCTGCAATCCACCTGGTGTAGGTACACTTACTACAAGGCAATCCAATCACTGTGGCCCTTAGAAGGGCGATTTCCACATATTTGATCGTGGCTCCCTGGGCTTCCATGATCTGATTAGTTTTCGAATGGGGGGGAAGGGCCAAATCTTCAATTGATTTCCAGAAATCTTTTGACACAATTCATCGGTGCTTTTCGAATTCCTTCCTTACTGGAAAGCACCTCGGCTTTTAGTGGAGTGACGGCACCAGAGACTGACTCCGCCATTTTACCTGCCGATGTGCTCTGAAAGGCCTCAGATTCCATCAACGAACTTCTGCTCTCAGCCTTCTTTCCCCTGATATTTTTGGGTATTTCAGCTACACAAGATATTAATTAAAATAAATATGTGGGTTTTCAACAGTAAACAATCTGTGGTACTAAAAAAAGGGGCAGAAAGTACAGTCCTCCAGTGGGAGCCACCTCATGCACATCTTCACCCTACATTATGCCACCAGAAGTCTTGAGTTCCAGGATTTTTATACAGTGACAATGAAGGAATAACAATATAATTTCAAGTCTGGATTGTGTGTGGTTTGGAAGCAAAGTTACAGGGGGTGAGGTTCCATCCATTTGTTGCCATTGCCCTCCAAGGTGGTGGGGGCTGTGGGTTTGGAATAGGGTTGCCAACCCTCCAGGATTGGCCTGAAGTCTCCAGGACATTGCTGTGCACAACCCTGGAGAAAAGTTAATACGACATGTGGGCAGCACGGTAGCATTGTGGATAGCACAATTGCTTCACAGCTCCAGGATCCCAGGTTCGATTCCTGGCTTGGGTCACTGTCTGTGCGGAGTCTGCACATCCTCCCCGTGTGCGCATGGGTTTCCTCCGGTTTCCTCCCACAGTCCAAAGATGTGCAGGTTAGGTGGATTGGCCATGATAAATTGCCCTTAGTGTCCAAAATTGCCCTTAGTGTTGGGTGGGGTTACTGGGTTATGGGGATAGGGTGGAGGTGTTGACCTTGGGTAGGGTGCTCTTTCCAAGAGCCGGTGCAGACTCAATGGGCCGAATGGCCTCCTTCTGCACTCTAAATTCTATGATAATCTATGAAAAAAAATGTTTTTTGTTACTTTCTTTGAATATTTCTCTTACCAGATATAAAAATACTGAAAATGGGAAATAAGGTCTATTTGGCTGACAGTCCAGCGTCGTCCAATTGGGTAATGAGTGTTTTTGCATTCCAATTGGCATTGGAACACAATGGGCGGGATTGTCCCAGCCCCACGCCGGGCCGGAAAATCCTCACAACCGCGCCACGCCGCCCTGATGCCAGCACGCTGCGCGGAGAATTTCCGTGTTTGGCACGGCGCCGGTTGTGGGCCGCTCTACGCGGCCGGGCTGCCGATTCTCCGGGATGGATGTGCCGAGCGGTCGCTCTAAAAAGGCAGAGTCCCGCCGGCGCCGTCCACACCTGGTCGCAGCCGGTGGGAACTCTGCGTGCAGGGTCTGTCTGTGGGGGGGGGGGGGGGGGGGGGGGGTAAAGGGGGCTCCGACCCCGGGGGAGGCCTCCGATGGGGCCACTCGCTCCCCAAGCCTATTTTCTTACGTGCCGGCCCCTGAACTCCCGCTCCATGTTGCGCGGGGCCGGCACGTTGAAGGAGGCTACCGCGCATGCGCGGGTTGGCGCCGGTGCCACTGTGCATGACCTCCTTGACGGCGGTGCCACTGCACATGCGCGGGTTGGCACGTCGCACAGTTCACACTGGGATGGGAGGTTGGAGCGGCGTGAAGCGCTCCAGCACCATGCTGGCCCCCTGTAGGGGCCAGAATTGGTACTCCCAGCGGCCCGTTCATGCCGTCGTGAAATGTGCCAGCGTTTCCGACGGCATGGACACTCTGCCGCCGAATGGGAGAATCCCGTCCAGTGTATCAGAAGGATGGATGTGTCCATCGCTGGCGCATGGGGGAATGTCATGATTAAACTTCCAAGAATACATTTAATCACAGTTGGCAATCCTAGTTTGAAGGTGCTGTTGAAGGTGCCTTGGCAAGTTGATGTAATGCATCTTGAATACAGTACACACTGCTGTCACTGTTTTGTCTGGATCAGTGAGTGAATGTTTAGGGTGGTGGATGGGATGATATTTGTCCTGGACTGCGTTGAGCTTCTTAAGGAGTTGCACTCATTCAGGCAAGTGAAGGATATTATCTGACTTGAGATGATGGACAGGTTTGGGAAGTCTGGAGGTGAGTTACTCGCTGCAGAATTCCCAACCTAAGAACACTTGCAGTCATAGTATTTGTATGATTGGTCCAGCTAGGTTTCTAGTCATTGGTAACTCCCAGGATATTGATCGTGGGAGATTTCAGCAATAGTAATGCAATTGAATGTCAAGAAAAAATGTTTAGATTCTCTCCTGTTGGGAATGGTCAATGCCTGGCACCTAAGTGGTAATAACATTTGCACCATATGTCAGCCCAAGCCTGAATGTTGTCATAATTATTTATTTTTAAATTTAGAGTACCCAATTAATTTTTTCCAATTAAGGGGAAATTTAGCGTGGCCAATCCACCTAGCCTGCACATCTTTTGTGTTGGGGCGAAACCCACGCAAACACGGGGAGAATGTGCAAACTGCACACGGTCCGTGACCCAGAGCCGGGTTTGTACCTGGGATCTCGGCGCCGTGAGGCAGCAGTTCTAACCACTGCGCCACCGTGCTGTCCTTGAATGTTGTCATATGAACAAAGACTGCTTTTATATTTGAGGATCACAAACGGTACTGAAGAGTGTGGAATCATCAGCGACCATTCCACCTCTGACATTTTTTTTTGAAGAAGGGTCATTGATGATGTTAGCTAGCATAATGCTGGGGTGTGAGTTTGGGTGGCCAGCAATTAAGGAGGTATAGAATCCAAGGGAGTATCTCATGGATAACATGAGACCAAAAAGAGCATTGGGGTAGATTGGAAAAAAGCTAAAGAAAATGTGTGCTCCAAAGTGTGAAATCATGCAGTGCTCCATCTCACCCTTAGCAAGCTCCCTGCTGGAATGGGGCTAAACTACAGAACAAACTGGAATCTATTCAACCTCCGCCGCCTGCATATGGGAACCCCAGACATCAACGACAAGGTTCCCCACCATCAGTTTGCCAGTGCAGAATTCGGTCACCTGAGGAAGAGAGTGTTTGAAGGCTATGACTTTAGACCTGTCACCAAGCACTTGTTCTACATTGCAGTAGTGATGTCCACCCTCCTATATAGCTCAGAGACATGGACGATGTACAGCAGGCACCTCAAGCTCTGGAGAAGTACTACCAGTATTGCCTCCACAAGATCCTGAAAATCCATTGGCAGGATAGGTTCACCAAAGTCAGTGAATATACCCAGCATTGACCACATTCGATCAGTTCCGCTGGGTGGGCCACATCATCTGCATTCCCCACACGAGACTCTTGAAACAAGCACACTACTCTGAGCTTTGACCTGGCAAACAAGTCCCAGGATGGCAGGGGAAATGCTTCACAGACATCCTCAGAGCCCTGATACCTACAACTCCCTGCCCTAAGTGGAGGAAAAACATTTGGGAAGGAGCTAACCACCTTGGGTTTAAACGCCGATGGCAAGCCGAAGCCAAGTGTCGACAGTGAAAGGAGCGTATGGCAACCCGGGCATGAGGCCAAGATTGATCATCCACTTCGCACTTCTGGATGAAGATGTTTACAAATATTTCAGACTCGTGATTTGAACTAGCATGCTGGTCTCTTCTGACATTATTGATGAGGATTTTTTTGGAGCTTCCTCCTCCTGTTAGTTGTATAATTATCCACCACCATTCAAGACTGTGTGTGGCCAGACTGCAGAAGTTTGATCTGATCCATTGGTTGTGGGATCACATATCTCTGCATGCTGCTTAGCATGCGCATTGTTCTGTTTTGTGGCTTCACCAGTTGCCTTAACTTTAAGTATGGCTGGTGCTACTCCTGACATGCCCTACTCTACATCTTATATAAGAAATAGGAGCAGGGGTAGGCCATTCGGCCATTTGAACCTGCTCCACTGTTCAGTAGATAGTGGCGGACCTGGTTGTGACCTAACTTCACTTTTCTGCCCTCCCCCATAATCATTAACACCCTTGTAGATCAAAACTGTTAACTCAGCCTTGAATATTTTCAATGACCGAGTGTCCACTTCTCTCTGTGGCAGAGAATCCCAAAGATTAACAGCCCTCTGTGAAAAGCAATTTCTCCTGAACTCCATCTTAAATGGTATCAAATTATTCTGAAATTGTGCCCCCCTCCCCCCCCCCCAATTCACTCACCATTTTCTAGATTCCCTCTTAAGGGGAAGATCCTCTCAGTGTCTACCCTGTCTAGCCCCCTCAGGTCCTCAATTAAATCACCTTTCATTCTTCTAAGCTCCAATGATTACAGACCCAATCTGTTGTACCTTTTCCTCATAAGACAAACCGTAGATCCAAGGAATCAACCGAGTGAATCTTCTCCTGAAGTTCCTCCTAATGCAAGTGTCTCCCCCCTTAAATAAGGAGACCAAGGCTGTATACAGTACTGTAGGTGTGGTCTCAACAATACATTATATAATTGTAGCAAGACTACCTTCCTTTTATACTCTATTCCTCTTGCAATAAATGCCAACATTCAATTTGCTTTCCTAATTACTTGATGTATCTGCATGCTAACATCCTGTGATTCATGTACAAGGACAGCCTCTGTACCGCAGCATTCCATGGTCTCTCCATTTAAATTATATTCTGCTTTTCTATTCTTCCGAACAAAGTAGACAACTTTCCATTCCCCACACTGCACACCATCTGTCAAATGTTTGCCCACTTTTGTTCCTTTACAGACTCATCGGGTGGAATTTAATCAACCCGTCTCAGGAACAACAGAGCTATAAAATTCAGCAAGCTATTCAAAGGTCCATTGACTGAGAGTGGAAAATTCTGCCAGCGGGAAGAGTCGTAAATTTCCGCTCAGTGTCCTCACAACTTGCTTTACTCCCTATCTTTGTATCATCAGGAAATTTGGTAGTTTACCCTGTCTCTTCAGCCATTATTATAGATTGTAACTTGCTGAGGGTCCAGCACTGATCCCTGTGGCATCTCACTAGTTAGTTTGTCAACCTGAAAATGTCCCATTTATCGTAAGTCTCTTGTTAACCAATCTGCTATCCATGTTAATATACACCCTCAGCACCATGGACTCTTATCCTGTGTTGTATATGGCACCGTATCAAATGTCTTTTTGAAGTCCAAATACACTACATCTACTGGTTCCCCTTCACCCATCCTGATTGTTACATCCTCAAAGAATCGGAATAAATTTTGAAAGACTATTTCCTTTAATAAAACCATGTTTACTGTTTAATTGTGTTATGACTTTCTAAATGTCCTGCTACTATGTCTTTAATAACGGGTGCCAGCATTTTCCCAGTGACAGTTAAGTGAACAGGCCTATAGTATCCTGCTTTCTGTCTCCCTCCTTCCTTGAATTGGGGCCTTATATTTGTTATTTTCCAATTCGCTGGGACCTTTCCGCAAACTAGGAAATTTTAGAATAATGCAATCAATGTATCCAATAATTCTGATGAACCCAGGATACAGACCCATTTGTTTTTCAAGTACTTTTTCTCGAATTGTTATTTTAAGTTCCTCTTATCTCTTGATTATTCCATTCTCGGATGCTTTTTGAATCTTCTACAATGAAGACAGATACAAAATATTTGTTTAATGCTTTCACCATTTCCTTGTTTCCCATTATTAACTCCTTAGTCTCATCCCCTAAGGGACCAACGTTTTCTTCACAGAATAGTTATGGTGCACAAGGAGGCCATGTGGCCCATCATATCTGCATCAGCTCTCCAAATTTTTTTTTTTAGCCATCCTTTGCTGGTTTCTAAAATTCTCCCAATCTCTGGCCTACCACAAGTCTGCACAACATTCATTTGATATCACATTTAATTTTATAGGTTAGTCACAGATGGTTCATCCTTCTCATGGAGTCCTTCTTTCTCAATGGAATATATCTTTGTTAACACTTCTGAAATATCTCCACTGCTTATCCATCATCTTGACTTTTAACCTAATTTCCCTGTCCACTGTGTCTTTGTACCTCAGTGCTTATAATTGTAGAGTGAGGATTATGTCTGGCCGTGAGTTTATAGATTGTGGCTAAACGCAATTCTGCAGCTAGTGGTGGTCCACAGCACTTCATGGATGCACAGTTTTGAGCTGCTAGATTATCCTGAGTCTATCTGATTTCGCACAGTGGTAGTGCCAAAAACCCCAATGTAGGGTGTCTTCAGTGTCAAGACAGGTTTTCACCTCACAAGAATTGCAGTTACCACTCTTCGCATTATTGTCATAGTTGTATTTTCAATGGGTAGATTGGTGAGAATGAAGCCAAGTAGGTTGACACATCACATTGGTTCTTTCATCACCTGCCCATCTGGCAAAAATGTCCTTTAGGACCCACCATCTTGGCCAGTACAGCTGCTATTGAGTAGCTCTTGGTGATGGATATTGAAGTCCCCACACAGAAAATGTTCTGTGCCCTTGCTACCTATCCTCAATGATTCTTCCAAGTGGTGTTCAGCATAGAGAAGCATTGATTTACCAGTTAGGGAGGGTGATATGCGACAATCAATGGGAGGCTTAATTTCCTTTATTTGATCTGATGCCATAAGACTTCATGGAGTCCAGAGTCAATGCTGAGTTCTCCTAGGGACACTCCTGACAGTATACCATTGCATTTCCTTTGATTTGATTTATTATTGTCTCATGTATTGGTATACAGTGAAAAGTATTGTTTCTTGCATGCTGTACAAACAATGCATACCGTACACGGGGAAGGAGGGAGAGACTGCAGAATATAATGTTACAGTTATAGCAAGGTGTAGAAAAAAGATCAACTTAATACGAAGTAGGTCTATTCAAAAGTCTGATGGCAGCAGGGATGAAGCTGTTCTTGAGTCGGTTGGTACGTGACCTCAAACTTTGGTATCTTTTCCCTGACGGAAGAAGGCGGAAGAGAGTATGTCCGGGGTGCGCGGGGTCCTTACTTATGCTGGCTGCCTTTCCGAGGCAGCGGGAATTGTAGACAGTCGATGGATGGGAGGCTGGTTTGCGTGATGGATTGGGCTACATTCACGATCTTTTGTAATTTCCTGCGGTCTTGGGCAGAGCAGGATCCAGGCTGTGATACAACCAGAAAGAATGCTTTCTATGGTGCATCTGTAGAAGTTGGTGAAAGTCGTAGGTGACATGCCAGATTTCCTTAGTCTGCTGAGAAAGTAGAGTTGTTGTTGGGCTTTCTTAACTATGGTGTCGGCATGGGGGGACCAGGACAGGTTGTTGGTGATCTGGACACCTAAAATCCTGAATCTCTCAACCCTTTCTACTTCATTTCCATTGATGTAGACAGGGGCATGTCCTCTACGCTTCCTGAAGTCAATGACAATCTCCTTCGTTATGTTGACATTGAGGGAGAGATTATCGTCGTTGCACCAGTTCACCAGATTCTCTATCTCATTCCTGTACTCTGTCTCGTCATTGTTTGAAATCCGACCCACTACTGTGGTGTCATCTGCAAATTTGAGGGGAATTTGGCCACACAGTCACAGGTGTACAAGGAGTATAGTAGGGGGCTGAGGACACAGCCTTGTGGGGCACCGGTGTTGAGGATGATCGTAGGAGGAGGTGTTGTTACCTATCTTTACTGATTGTGGCCTGTGGGTTAGAAAGTTCAGGATCAGTAATGGGGGCGGGCAGTCCTGGGGAAGCCGGCACAGGCGGAAGTCCAGCTCTTGTCTGTGGGGAGCTGTGGCCGGATGAAGATCTGCGGCGTGTGTGAGGAACAGCCGCCCAAGTACCAGTGTCTGCGCTGCGAGCTGCGATAGTGAGTACGGCCCCGAGCCGCGGACGTGGTGCAAATGTCCGCATTGGTTACAACTCGAGCCCGCGGCTGCAGGATCCAGCGCTTGGCCGCGGCTCCCCTGCTGGTCTGATAACTCAGCTCCAGGGGGAAGAAGAGTTCCAACTCTTCTTCTGCCCCCCCCCCCCCCCCCCCCCCCCCGGCTGCACTGAGCCGTGGCTATTCGGCCGTGGTGGTATCACTCTCGGCCTCTGATCAAAGCTGTGATACCTTCCTAGTCGAATTGCAGAGTTGCTGAACAGGTGATCCAGCTGAACCCCAGGCTGGATTGAGTAAGCATTCCTCGGAGGAGGGAGCCTGTTTGTAAATGCCGCAAACGCTACTATTTAAGTAATCATGAAACTCCAAATAATTTTGTATACAGGGGCTGGGCAAGGAGGAGAGGGGGCATAGGAGGAGACCATGTCTTCAGTGCCACTTCCCTGCTCTTTCCCCATAGCCTTGCAGCATTTTTCCCCTTTAAAGGTTTATCACTGCCCCTTTCAATTACTATTCCCAGGAGTGCATTAATCCAAATTTTCAACATATTTACATTTTACAACTAAAACAAACCCACCCACATTAAATCCCCCCCACTAACCCATACCTCCCCCTCCTTCCCTCCCTCATCAGTCAACAACAACCAACTCTCCAAAATGCAGAATGAACAAACCCAACTTTTGTAGAATCCATCACAACTCCCCCCCACCCCCCAACAAATTTCATCTTTTCCCTGAATAAGAACTCCAGCAGGTGTTTCTCCCGCCGCCTCCGCCAAGACACGGGGTGGAGAAGCTGAGATGCTGACCTCCATCCCAACAAGACCCGCCCGTGAGTAATCAGCCAAGGCTAAAAATATCTGCAACTCTGTCCAGTCTGACATCCTGAGTATGGCTTCCAGGGACTGTGCTGCACATCAACATGCAAAACCCCTGAAATGGTGCTGAAAACCACCCTCAAAAGCCTTTCCATCTTTGGTCAGGACCAAAACATATGCACATGATTTGCAGGGCATCGCTCACAAACATCCTCCACCTTCTCGAACAGCTGGCTCTTCCTTGACTTTGTCAGGTGGACTCTGTACACCACCTTCAGCTTTATCAATTTCTAGCCTTGCACATGGATTTGAGGCATTCACCCTATGCAGCACCTCACACCACAATCCCTCCTCCAGCACCGCCCTCAGCTCTTCCTGCCACTTAGCAGTAACCCCCTCCATGGACTCCTTATCCTCTTCCAAAATCTTCCTGTAGATCACAGAGAAGACCCTCCCTCCAACACCACTGCTGACAGCACTGCCTCCAACAACGAGGAGATGGGTGCTATTGGAAAGGTCAGAAAGACCTATCTTGCAAAGTGACGCACCTGTATGTACCAGAAAATCCCCCGCGCCAACCCAAACTTCTCATTCAGCTCACCCAAGCTCCCATAAACAAATCCTTCATCTCACTAATCCCCTTCTCCTCTCATCCCCGGAACCTCTCATCCATCCTCCCCAGCTCAAATCCGTGATTTTCCCTGATCGGCAACCCACTCCCAACTTAAAATGCCGCCGAAACTGCCTCCAAATATTCAGCGTGGCCACCACCACTGGGCTCGCCAAATTTTTCCCTGGGGCCATAGGGAGAGGCGTCGCTGCCAGCGCCTGCAGCCCTGACCCCCTACGTGAACTCGCCTCAGTCCTTACCACAAAGGCCCCGCCTCCCTGAACCTTCTCTGCATTCACCACCCCAATAATAGTTTAAAAGAAAAGAAAGAAAGTTCAGGATCCAGTCGCAGAGGAAGGAGCCGATGCCACGCCTGATGGGTCAGTGCTGCTATTTTTGCTAAACAGTATCTATATCAAATTAAGTCATAGCTATGCATTTGAATGAATGAAAATCGCTTATTGTCACGAGTAGGCTTCAATGAAGTTACTGTGAAAAGCCCCTAGTCGCCACATTCCGGCACCTGTTTGGGGAGGCTGGTGTGTTTCTCCATAATATCTCTTTTAGTACCCACAAACCATATGGAAATAATTATTTTCTTTAGAATAAAAGTTTTAATATTTCTGGATGAAGCAATAATCATAAGTATGGTGAACCAAATTCAGGATTCAAACTGATTTCAGCAAGGCTTTTGTCAAATCAGACATCCATGATTGTCATCTCTTTGCCCATGTCCGGGATACGTAATGAAAATGTGCAATTGCTGCACTTTGTCCAGGGGAAAGAAGAAATTGCTTTATGAAATGGCTGAATTTGCAGGAATGTTTCACAGCTGAGCATGAATATTGGGCCTCTGACCCTTAGTGCACAGCCCTGTGATATTCCAGCAAATAAAATTGGTACGGCCCACAGTTTTCATGTGTAAAACGCCTGGGAATGGTTTTGGGGCCTGTTCATCTTGTCAGTGACCGATTACATTTCACGGTCACTTAGGTACAAGCAAAGGGAAAACACTTCATGTAAGCCACCCACATCAGTTAACCCTATTCCTTCAGGTTTTGCTATGGTACTAAATTGATTTTGTCCCACACCTTGTGTTACTAAATTGGTTCATTTAGCATTTAGTTAAATTTATAGTGTTGTCAGAATTGCCATTCAAATTCTGTTTAAAAGTAACCATTACAAAGGGACGCAGGTGCACTAATAGACTGCACCCATTGTGGTGCACTAACAGGCAGGTCATACATGTTAAACCACATCAGCTACATATGCTTTTTTTTTTGATTAACAGTTTATTTCACTGGTGATTTTTTTTGTTCTTTTTAAGGATTTGTTTATATCTGGCATTTTAACTTTTTTTAAAGTAGGGAGTTGCATAAATAATCAAGAAAGTTTTTTTCTGTGTTTGGAAAGGAAGGTATTAAATTTTACTAGAATTAAACAGCAATAAATTAGGGACTACTGGTAGCGGCCGTGGAGTGAGAGGTCACACATTTCGCAGCTCCCACTCAAGGTGGATTTTGTTGTTCCTTCCCCACCTGTAATGAAATGAAATGAAAATCGCTTATTGTTACAAGTAGGCTTCAAATAGAGTTACTGTGAAAAGCCCCTAGTCGCCACATTCCGGCGCCTGTTCGGGAGGCTGGTACGGGAATTGAACCCGCGCTGCTGGCCTGCCTTAGTCTGCTTTAAAAGCCAGCTATTTAGCCCTGTGCTAAACAAGGGTGGCTTTTTGAGAACAAAAGGTGTGTGAGTGGCCAGGGAAGGTAATGCGCGTCTGGCATATGGCTCAGAGGACGAGAAGCACTACGAGAAAGAGAGAGCAGCTGTAGCAGGGCAGTTTTCGTGGTGCACTACAGGTCAAGATGGTGGAGGGCAAGGGGGCAGCGCTGCCCGCCCAATGGTCGACAGAGCAACTGGTGGAGTTTTTAAATAATTTCCAGCAGCAGAGGAAGGAGGCCTCGGCGGACCTAGTGGAGCCGCTTAGGATGGTGATTGAGGGCTCTCGGTGGCATCATGCAAGCGGAGGTCGCTAGTGGGGACGCTCCTACCCGAAATTATGGTTTTTCAATCTTTATAGCCCAATCCCAGGGTCGATTTTTGTATAACTCGGTGTTGGAAGATTTTAGAGAAGGGTGTGATGTCAAAGGTCCAGAAGAAGAACGGCGGAAAGAAGGGGGCGAACGAAAACCCGTCATCGAGCGAGTCGATGTCTCAAGCGGAAAAGATTATGGTGGGGTAGGAGCACAGTGTGGCGCCAGTCCCCTCACAGCGGATTCTTTGATCAAAGTGATGTCTGGTGAATTTGAAAGGCTGTTCACCAAGCATATAGATGTTATGCGAAGGAAAATGATGGCTGTGATGAAAACGTGGGTGGAGGAGGCGATGGCTCCGGTAAAGGCGGCGGTGTTGAAGAATGCGGCCAAGATAAGAGATCAAGGAGAGAAGTTGAAAGCAGCACACTGACCAGATCACTTTGACAAAGAGTCATCTGGACTCGAAACGTTAGCTCTTTTCTCTCCTTACAGATGCTGCCAGATCTGTTGAGATTTTCTCTTTTGGACAAGATCACTTCAATGGGTGAGGACCTACGGAGGGTTGCGGAGGTGAATAAAGGGTTCAAAGCTAAGGTGGAGGACCTGGAGAACAGGTCAAGGAGGCAAAATCTTGATTTCCGGTGGCGGCCATGGAGGGGTAGGTCGCACATTTGATAGCTCCCGCCTGTAACGGACTTTTGGACCTTTTTCTCCCGTTTTTTTCGGATTTTATGGGATAAAGCAGTGAAGAGTGAGACAGTAAGGAAAAATCCCCCTCCGGTGTATAGAGAATTGGACCAGAAGTGGCCGTGTGAGACGACAAAGTCCTATAAGGGAGACGCAAGCAGAGCTGGTAACACGGGACAGCATGGCGGAGGGCAAGGACCGCGGGGAGACGGCACAGTGGGCGACGGAGCAGCTGGTGAAGTTTTTCGAGGATTTCTTCGCCAAGCTGAAGAAGGACACGCTGGACCCGATTAAGGCTTCGATTGATCAAATGGTTCAGAATCAGGAAACCCACGGGAGCGCGATCCAGGAGGTCGAACAAAGTTGTCAGAGCACAAGGAGTATATAACCGTGCTGGAAAGCAAGGTGGGGATGATGAACGACTGCCAGAAAAGAATGCAGGAGAAGCTGGAGGACCTGGAGAATAGGTACAGGAGGCAGAATCTCAGAATTGTTGGCCTCGCTGAAGGCAGTGAGGGATCGGATGCAAAGGCTTATGTGACGGACATGTTGGCGAAGTTGATGGGGGCTGGGGCGTTCCCTCGGCCCCTGGAATTGGACAGAGCGCACAGAGCCCTCGCGAGGAAGCCCAGAGCGAACGCACCGCCGAGGGCCATGGTGGTATGTTTTCACCGTTTCATGGACAAGGAACACGTTTTGCGGTGGGCCAAGAAAGAACGGAGCAGCAAGTGGGAGAACTGTGAGTTGCGCATCTATCTGGACCTGGGAGCGGATTTGGCCAAGAGGTGAGCTGGGTTCAATCGGGCAAAAACGACCCTCTTTAAGAAGGGGGTGAAGTTCGGGATGCTGTACCCAGCCCGTCTGTGGGTCACACATGAGGAACGGGACTTCTACTTTGAAACACCAGATGAAGTATGGACCTTTATTAAAGAAAAGAAACTGGAGGCGAATTAAAAGACAGTTAAGCCTTGAGGAGTACAGTGGCAGCGATTTGTGGTGCTGGATTGTAAAAATTTGAGTAGTTCTATGTGAAATAATGGGCTGTGTGGATGGATCTGTCTTGCAGGGACCTTGTTGGGGGGGGGGGGGTGGCTTTGAATTTAGTTCTGCTTTTTGGGTGACTATTTTTCGAAAGTGATTGTTTCTTCACTGTTTTCTTTCTCTTGTTTGTTTACTGGGGAAAGTGATGCTTTTAAAATGTTTATTCATGTGGGGGGAGAGAGGAGTGTACAATAGGGAGACAGACTGCTTGGTGCCAGGGGCGGGAGCTATTGAGTCAGCATGGGTCAGCTGACTCTCGGAAGTGCAGTGGGGAGTGGACAGGTGCTAAGCTGGAGCTTGACTTGGGGATTGAGTTTTTAGTGTTGCTAGTGGGGGGAGGGAGGGAGAGGGGAGCTGCTTTGCTGACTGTTACTAGGGGACAAATGGGAGGACGGGTGGGGGACTCGAGGAAGCAGAGGGCGCGAGCTCGAGGCTGGCCTAAAAAGGGTGATGGCTAGTTGGGGGGTGTGGTTGGAAGCCCCCGTCCAGACTGATCACATGGAACATGAGAGGACTGAATGGGCCGGTCAAGAGGGCTTGCGTGTTCGTGCATTTGAGGGAACTGAAGGCGGACGTGGCAGGCTGATCACATGGAACGTGAGAGGACTGAATGAGCCGGTCAAGAGGGCCCGCATGTTCACGCATTTGAGGGAACTGAAGGCGGACGTGGCAATGCTAGAAGAGACGCACCTAAAGGTTACAGACCAGATGATATTGAGGAAGGGGTGGGTTAGCCAAGTGTTCCAGTCAGGACTGGACTCAAAGACCAGTGGGATAGCAAACTTGATCAGCAAACGAGTGGCATTCGAGGCAGGGAGAATCGTGTCAGACAAGGGGGGTAGGTACATAATGGTGAGTGGGAAGCTGAAGTGGATGCGAGTGGTACTTGTGAACATATATGCTCCGAATTGGGACGACGTGAAATTTATGAGCGGGTGTTAGGTAAGAACCCAGACTTAGAGTCACATAACCTGATCTTGGGAGGGGACTTCGACACAGTCCATTGATCCAGAATTGGACCGGTCAAAATCCAGGACAGGGAGGAGGCCGGCTGTGGCAAAGGAATTGAAGGGTTTTATGGAACAGATGGGGGGAGTAGACCCATGGAGGTTTGCACGGCCGAGGACGAAGGAGTTTTCCTTTTTTTCACATGTCCACAAGGTATACTCTCGCATCAACTTTTCTGTTCTGAGTAGGGCGCTAATACCGAAGGTGGTGGATACTGAGTACTCGGCAATTGCAGTGTCAGATCATGCCCCGCACTGGGTGGTCTACGGGCTGGTGTGGAGAGAGGGCAACGCCCGCTGTGGAGACTGGATGTGGGGTTGCTAGCAGACGAGGCGGTCTGTGGGCAGGTTAACAAGTCCATCCAGAACTACCTGGAAACAAATGATACGGGGGAGGTCTCTGCAGCGACGGTCTGGGAAGCTTTGAAGGCAGTAGTCAGAGGGGAATTAATCGCGATACAGACCCATAGAGGAAAGGTGGAATGGGCTGAGAGGGATAGATTAGTGGAGGAGATACTCCAGGTGAACAGGAGATACTCGGAGGCCCCGGACGCAGGGCTACTGAGGGAGCGGCGGAGGTGCAGGTGGAGTTTGGGCTGTTGACCACAGGGAAAGCAGTGGAACAGTTGAGGAAGGCAAGGGGGGCGATTTATGAGTACGGGGAAAAGGCAAGCAGAATGTTGGCGCACCAGCTCAGGAAAAGAGAGGCGGCCAGGGCGATAGGTAAAGAGTAGAGACATTAATACTGTCCTGGACCCAGCGGGGGTGAACGAGGTGTTTAAGGACTTTTATAGTAAATTATATGAATCGGAACCCCCAGCTGGGGTGGAGGGGATGAGGCAATTTCTGGATCAGTTGAGGTTCCCGAGGGTGGAGGAGGACCTGGTGGAGGGGCTGGGAGCCCCAATTGAGATTGAGGAAATAAGGGGCTGGAGGGCATGCAGTCGGGCAAGGCCCCGGGGCCTGACGGCTACCCGGTGGAATTCTATAAGGAGTTTTCAGAGATATTGAGCCCACTGCTGGTGAGGACATTTAACAAAGCAAGAGAGAAGGGAGTCCTCCCCCCAACCATGTCACAGGCCTCGATTTCATTGATCTTGAAACGGGAGAAGGATCCGGAGCAATGTGGATCATCCAGGCCGATTTCTCTACTGAATGTGGATGCCAAACAGCTGGCTAAGATACTGACCACAAGGATAGAGGACTGTGTCCCGGGGTGAGAGGGGAAGACCAGACGGGATTTGTTAAGGGCAGGCAACTCAAGGCCAATGTTCGAAGGCTTCTAAATGTTATTATGATGCCCTCAGAAGGAGAGGAGGCGGAGGTGATGGTAGCGATGAATGCGGAGAAGGCTTTTGATCGGGTGGAGTGGAATTACCTGTGGGAGGCGCTGGGAAGGTTTGGGTTTGGTGAGGGCTTTATTGACTGGGTGCGATTGCTCTTATCAGGCACCAGTAGCGAGTGTGCGTATGAACCGACTGAGGTCAGGGTATTTTGAACTACACCGTGGGACAAGGAAAGGGTGCCCCCGCTCCCCCTTACTGTTTGCTCTGGCCATAGAGCCATTGGCCATGGCGTTAAGAGCCTCTAGGAACTGGAAAGGGCTGGTTCGGGGGAGGGGGTGGAGCACCAGGTCTCGCTCTACGCAGAAGGCCTGCTCTTGTACATTTCGGACCCGTTGGAGAGGATGGGGGAAGTAATGCGAATCTTGGGGGAATTTGGCACTTTTTCAGGGTATAAATTGAATATGGGGGGAAAAGCGAGATGTTTGCGATCCAGGCAAGAGGGCAGGAGAAGAGACTGGAAGAGCTGCTGCTTAGAATGGTAGGGAAGAGCTTTCGATATCTGGGAATCCAGGTGGCCCAGAAATAGGAGGTACTACATAAGTTAAACCTATCCCGGTTGGTAGAACAAATGAAAGGAGACTTTAAGAGATGGGACATGCTCCCACGATCACTGGCGGGGAGGGTACAGACCGTGAAAATGACGGACCTCCCCAGATTTCTGTTTGTCTTTCAGTGCCTCCTCATCTTCATCCCTAAGGCCTTTTTCAAGCGGGTGAATAAGATTATTTTGGGCTTTGTGTGGGCGGGTAAAACCTCGCGAGTGAAGAAAGTGTTGCTGGAGCGTAGTCGGGGGGAGGGTGGATTGGCGCTGCCGAACTTCTGCAATTACTACTGGGCGGCTAATATAGCCGTGATCAGGAAGTGGGTAGTGGGGGAGGGGTCGGCATGGGAGTGGATGGAGGCGGCGTCCTGGAAAGATACCAGTCTGGGAGCATTGGTAACGGCATCTCTGTCGTTCTCGCCGGCCCGATACTCCACAAGTCCGGTGGTAGTGACGGCTCTGGGGATCTGGGGGCAGTGGAGGAGATATAAGAGAGAGGAGGGAGCATCGATTTGGACCCCGATTTATAACAACCACAGGTTTGTACCGGGTAGGCTAGATGGCGGGTTCCGGAGTTGGCAGAGGGCAGGAATTAGAAGGATGGGGGATCTATTTATAGATGGGAGCTTTCCCAGCTTGAAAGCTTGGGAGGATAAATTTAAATTGCCAGCAGGGAATG
Organism: Scyliorhinus torazame; assembly: GCF_047496885.1. Lineage (NCBI taxonomy): Eukaryota > Metazoa > Chordata > Chondrichthyes > Carcharhiniformes > Scyliorhinidae > Scyliorhinus > Scyliorhinus torazame. The sequence continues at coordinate 74,137,365 of NC_092713.1, forward strand.
GTTTTAGGTATTTGCAGGTGCGAGACTTCCTGAGAAAACTGGTGCTGGCCTTTCCGCTGCTGCCGCCACGGGGGATACAGGATAGAGTAGTTTCCAGTACCAGGGTGGGAGAGGAGAAGGTATCGGATATTTACCAGGAGCTTTCGGAGGCGGAGGAAACTCCGGTGGAGGAGCTTAAGGGCAAGTGGGAGATAGAGGCGGGTCTATGGGCGGAAGCCCTAAGCAGGGTTAATACCTCCTAATCGTGCGCCAGGCTTAGCCTGGTACAATTTAAGATAGTCCACCGGGCACACATGACAGTGGCTAGGATGAGCAAGTTTTTCGTGGTAGAGGATAGGTGTGCGAGGTGCACGGGAAGCCGTGTCCACGTGTTTTGGGCATGCCCGAAGCTGAGAGGGTTTTGGCAGGGTTTAGCTGAGGCAATGTCCACGGGACTAAAAACACGGGTGGTGCCGAGTCCGGAGGTAGCAATCTTTGGAGTGTCGGAAGATCTGGGAGTTCAGGGGGCGAAAGAGGCCGACGTCTTGGCCTTTGTCTCCCTGGTAGCCCGGAGGCGGATCTTATTAATGTGGAGGGACTCAAAGCCCCCGAGTGTAGAGACCTGGGTTAGTGACATGGCTGGGTTTCTCAGTCTCGATAAAATAAAGTTTGCCTTAAGAGGATCAATGTTAGGGTTTGTCCGGAGGTGGCAGCTGTTCATCGACTTTCTCGGGGAAAATTAAAAATGTCAGCAGCTCCAGTATTCTGGGGGGGGGGGGGGGGGGCGGATTGTTGTATGGTTCAGGTGTGTGAAGATTGGGCTGGGGGGGGAAATGTTTATTTTACCATGGGTTTTTTTCTTTGAAAATCTTTTTATTGACTTTTCCCATATTTATAAACAGTTGTTACTTTTCTACATTACATTTTTCTTGCCCGCGCTAATTTGCTTTTATTTTACAGAGAGGTTTGTTTTGTCCTTCATTTGACTAACTGTACCCTGGTACTCTGGATCGGTCTATGATATCCCCCCTTCCTCCTCCCCTTCCTCTTCTCTTGTGGTTTCCCCATCTTTCTCCCCTCCCCCCCGCACCTCCCCCAGATTGTGCAGTCCTTTGGTTCTTCATCTTTTTTTTCCCTGGCTTACTCCTCGTTTCTGGCCTGGAACAGGTTTTGGAACAGGCCGACGAACTGCCCCCAAGTATCCGGGAAGCCTTCCTCTGACCCTCGGATGGCGTACTTAATCTTCTCCAGGTGGAGAAATTCCGAGAGGTCAGCGAGCCAGTCTGCAGCTGTGGGTGGTGCTGCCGATCGCCAGCCGAGCAGGATTCTCCGGCGTGCGATTAGGGAAGCGAAAGCAAGGGCGTTGGCCCCCTTCCCCATGTGTAACTCTGGCTGCTCCGACACCCCGAAGATTGCCACTATTGGGCATGGCTTCACCCCCACCCCCACAACCTTGGACATTGCCTCGGAGAAGGCTGTCCAGAACCCAGCAAGCTTGGGGCAAGCCCAAAACATGTGGGTGGGGTTGGCCGGGCCCCTCTGGCACCGCCCACATTTGTCCTCCACCTCCGGGAAGAACCTGCTCATTCGGGTTCTGGTCAGGTGCGCTCTGTGCACCACTTTGAGCTGCATTAGGCTTAGCCTTGCGCAGGAGGAGTTGGAGCTCACCCTGCTCAGTGCTTTGCTCCAGAGTCCCCATCCCACCTCTGTCCCCAATTCGTCCTCCCATTTTTGTTTGGTCCCGTCCTGTGGTGTTCGGGCTCTGTCCAGTAGCTGTCCGTATATCTTCCCAAATAGCCCCCCCCCCCTTCTCGCTGCTTGTGCCTATCGGGTCCTCTAGTAGTGTGCATTCTGGGGCCCCGGAGTACCCTACTGTGTCTTTGCGGAGGAAGTGCTTTATTTGGAGGTGTCTCAATTCCTGTCCTCTTGAGCGTTTACACTTCCTCGTCAGTTCGTTCAGTGTCGCCAGTCTGCGCCCAACGTAGAAGTCCCCGACCGTCAGTGTGCCCCCGTCCTGCCTCCATCTTTTGAAGGTGGTATCTAGCATGGCTGAGGGGAATCTGTGATTGCCGCAGATGGGGACCATAGGGGACATTTTGGTTATCCTGAACTCAACTGGGTCCACGTTCTCAGCGTGGCCGCTACCACTGGGCTCGTTGTGTATCTTGCTGAGGAGGATGGGAGTGCTGCTGTGGCCAGGGCTTGGAGGGTCGTTCCTTTACAGGATGCCCAATCTGTGTTGGGTTCTTGTACTCATCCCCTCACTTTTTCTGCCGTTGCTGCCCAGTGGTAGTATTGTAGGTTCAGTAGAGACAGGCCCCCTCTGACTTTTCCTCTTTGCAATGCCGGTTTGGGAATTCTCAGGTGTGGTGTTGGGTGCTCTGGTGCACAGATGAGCCAACACAGTTGTATATGGTACAATTCTATTTTATTTTAACTCTTATATACAGTTCGTTCTGGATACTCTGCACGTGCTGTCTCCCTGAGTGTGTCGTGTAGCAGGTCTGTCCTGGTCCTCGTCTCCAGCTAATACTGTCCACCAGGTGTCGTGTTTGTGCTTTTATATGTTTCCTGTCTTTGTCTGTGATTGGTTGTGGTGTTGTGTGTTCTGATTTGTCTGTTGGTGTGTCTATCATGATATGTGTGTTTGAATATCATGACATCGGGTTCTTGCCCCCCCACACAAAAGCCATGATTAGCCTGTCTATGTTTTGGAAAAAGGCCTTGGGCATGAAGATCGGGATGGATCTGAACAGGAAGAGGAACCTTGGCAGTGCGTTCATCTTGATCATCTGCACTCTCCCCATCAGGGAGAGTGGGAGTGAGCCCCACCATTGAAGGTCTTTTCTTACTTTCTCCACCAGGCTGGTCAGGTTCCACTGGATCTGTGTCCAGTCTCTGGCTATTTGGATCCCCAGGTAACGGAATCTGTTCTGGGCTGTTTTGAATGGGAGCCCCTCCAGCTCTGTCTCTCCCCATTTTGGGTTCACTGGGCATGCCTCGCTTTTGCCCAGGTTACGTTTGTAGCCCAAGAAGGTTCCAAACTCTTTCAGTATTTGAAGTATTGCCTTCAGTCCCTCCTGTGGCTTCGAGACATAGAGGAGCAGGTCATCTGCATTGAGTGAGACTCTGTGCTCTCTGTCTCCTCTCCGGATTCCCTTCCAGCTTTTTGCGTCCTGCAGGGTTATCGCCAGGGGTTCGATCGCTAGCGCGAACAAGAGTGGGGACAGGGGCAGCCCTGTCTTGTTGCTCTCTGTAGCTGGAAGTATTCAGAGCTGGTGGTGTTAGTTCGGACACTCGCTTTGGGAGCGTTGTATAGGAGCCTCACCCAGGCGGTGAATCCCGCTCCTATCCCAAACCGCTCCAGTACCTCGAGGAGGTAGTTCCATTCGACTCTGTCGAAGGCCTTTTCTGCGTCCAGGGAGACAATCACCTCTGGTGTTCTCTCCCCGGGGAGGGTCATTATCACATTCAACAGCCGCCTGATGTTCGCTGTGAGCTGCCTAACCTTGACAAAGCCCGTTTGGTCCTCTGCAACCATCTCTGGTAAGCAGCCCTCCAGCCTTTTGGCCAGGACCTTTGTGAGTATTGTCGCATCCACGTTCAGCAGTGAAATGGGTCTGTATGATCCACTTTCCGTCAGGTCTTTATCTTTTTTGGTTATTAGTGAGATTGTGGCCTGCGCTAGCGTGGTGGACAGGGTACCCCCTGCCAGCGAGTCCGCGAACATGTCCCTTAGGTGTGGGGCCAGGACTGGTGCGAATTGTTTGTAGAAGTCCACTGGGAACCCGTTGGGTCCCGGTGCCTTCCCCACCTGCATGGAGCTGATGCTCTCCATGATTTCTCCCAGGTCTATTGGTACTTCCAGCTCCCCCCGTCTGTCTTCCCCCACCACTGGCAGTTCCAGTCTGTCTAGGACTGTTTCATTCCCGCAACCCCGTCGGGGGGCTCAGGTGTACAGTCCCCTGTAGAAGGTCTCAAATGCCTGATTGACTTCCTTTGGCTCTGTAACCAGTCTGCCTTTGCTATCCTTAACCAGCGCTATTTCCCCCATGGCTGCCTGCTTTCTCAGCTGGTGAACCAATAGGCGGTCAGCCTTGTCTCCGTGTTCGTAGAAGGTCCCCCGTGTCTGGTGGAGTTGTTACACAGCTTTCCTAGTGGATAGCAGGTTAAAGTCCATTTGCAGCTTTTTTCTCTCCGCCAGCAGCTCTACAGTCGGGGCCTCGGAGTATTTTCTATCGACTTCCAGAATGGAGTCCACTAGCTGTTGCCTGGCCACCCTCTCTTCCCTATCTCTACTTGCCTTGTAGGCTATGATCTCTCCTTTGATCACGGCCTTCAGTGCCTCCCAGAAGGTGGAGGGTGAGACTTCCACGTTTTGGTTGTTACTAACAAAATCACCTATGGCCTGCGATATTTTTTGGTAGAAAGCCTCGTTGGCCAGTAGGTCCGTGTCCAGCCTCCATGTGGGGCGCTGGGCCTGGCCTGTCTTCAACCTCACATCCATATAATGTGGAGCGTGGTCGGAGATAACAATCGCGGCGTAGTCCGTTCCCGTGATCCCTGGAAGCACCGATTTCCCCACTGCAAAGAAGTTGATACGGGTGTATACCTTGTGCACCTGCGAAAAGAACGAGAACTCCTTTTCTCCCGGGAGCAGAAACCTCCATGGGTCCACCGCCCCCAATCCGTTCCATGAAGGCCCCTAGCTCCCTAGCCATGCCAGATGTTTTCCCCGTTCTGGGGTTTGATCGGTCGGTCAGTGGGTCCAGCACGCAGTTAATCAGTCAGTGTCTGTCAAGGTCGGGGATTTCCGCCATGGTCTTCTTTATGTATTCTGAGTCGTCCCAGTTGGGAGCGTACACATTTACCAGTATGACAGATGCCCCTTCCAGGACACCGCTGATCATGACGTACCTTCCCCCTGGGTCCAAAACTGTCTTGGTTCCCGTAAACCTCGTCCTTTTGCTAATTAATATTGCTACTCCCTGTCATGATATGCAGTCATGCAGATAATGAATGACAGACAGGCAGCTAATGAACACAGAGAACAGGACATGACCAATGAGCAGGCAGGACACTCAGGGGTGGTATCTCACTATAAAAGGTACAAGGCGCGCACACACCGCCTCTTTCTACTGATGAACATCTACAGAGTGAGTCAGGGTGTATGTACAGTATCACACCCCCAGCACGTGGCTAAGAGCTAGTCTGGTTCAGTCAGACAGAGTAACCACATTCAGGTTAGCAGAGAGTCGAACTCATAGATAACTGTGCTAACTGTGCTACTGGTTCAATAAATCAGATTGAACTAACATCAAGGTCTGGAGTATCTTTTGGTTAAAGCTGCATCCAGTTGCAGCCTGTGTTATCCCACAGTACATAACACAACATGCTACCAGGAGACTGCTTAATGTAGGTGGTTTACCTCAGTCCGTTCCGTGACAACCAGCGAATGGATCCCGGCACAATGGAGAAGATTCAGGCTCCTCACCAGCTCAGGACTTCCGGCAATCTCAGTGCCAACTGGCGGACATTCAAGCAAAAGTTTCTGCTGTACATCGAAGCTTCAGATCTCGTGGGTGTGTCTGATGCAAGGAAGATCGCGCTTCTCCTCTCAACAGCGGGTGATCAGGCCATCGAACTCTTCAACTCTTTTCACTTCACCGAAGGCCAGGACAAGACAAAGTTTCAGACCATTCTGGACAAGTTTGACAGTCACTGTGAAGTGGACACCAATGAAAGCTTCGAGCGCTACATATTCAAACAACGTCTACAAGGTAAAGATGAATCTTTCAACTCCTTAACTAACCTCCGCCTGCTAGCGCCGTCCTGCAACTTTGGTGATATTGCTGACTCCATGATCAGAGACAAAATCGTTTTTGGAGTTCACTCTGATCCTCTGAGGGAGCAGCAACTGAAAATAAAGCATATGACTCTGTCAGTCGCGATTGAAACATGCACAGTGCATGAGCATGCGAAAAATCGCTATGCCCAGTACTGATCGGCTGAAAATGAGAAACTCTGCCCATGAGGCAGAGAGTGTGCAGGCCATCTCCCGGATGCAGCGCCTCAGCATTGATGAAAGTGGCCATTTTGCGCGCTTTTCCCGGGGCCCCACGCATGCACTATGCGAACGGGATAACGAAGCGGCCGACACCCGCACTGCGCATGTGCAACGATGTGTGGAGCTTCAGGACGCCGATGTCATGATGTGCTCGAACTGCGGCAACGACCACTTAAAGAAACACTGCCCTGCAAGAGGCAGGCGATGTTTAAACTGCGGGAAGCCTGGACACTATGCAGCCTTGTGCAGGTCTGCACCACCAGTCAGGGGCCAGCACTCCCAATTCAGACGACGGCGCGTTCAGAGTGTGCAACAACGATTACAGGATTCTGATCCTGGCGGCACAACGGACCCAGAGGAAGAATGCCTGGACTCCGCCTACTGTGTGGGCATCATTACCAAATGTGAATATGCCACATCCAACTCATCACAAATTGAATCCATCCTCGCTGTGGATTCTGCGGACGAATGGCGTGCGGTGATGCAGGTCAACCACTGCTCCATCCAGTTTAAGCTGGACACAGGTGCTTCTGCCAACCTCCTCTCACAGGCAGATTTCAAATGCATCAAGAAGCCCCCCAACGTCCTTCCAGCAGCCTGCAGGCTCCTGGACTACAACGGAAATGCCATCACGGCACTGGGATCCTGCCATCTACTCGTCTCCAACCGGAGCACCCATGCACGGTTACGTTTTGAAATTGTCCAGCCAGACAGGGCCTCCCTACTTGGCGCGCATGCCTGAAAGTAACTGAACCTCGTGCAGCAGGTTTACACAATGACATCCTCCAATGTGGATCTTCAGGCCGGCATTGACGACATCTTCGCTCAGTATCTGGATGTGTTCGACGGGATGGGCACGCTGCCATATCAATACAAGATTCTGCTACGACCTGATGCCAAGCAGTGGTCCATGCACCACGCTGGGTCCCGGCTCCACTGAAGGAGCGCCTGAAGGAACAGCTCAAGGATCTTCAGCAACAGGACATCATTTCCAAGGTAACCGAACCGACTGACCTTCGGGAGACCTGCGCATCTGCATTGATCCCAAGGACCTCAATAAGAATATAATGCGTGAACACTACCCCATCCCGAAGTGGGAGGAACTCACCAGTGAGATGGTACACGCACATTTTTTCAACAAGTTAGATGTGTCACATGGATTTTGGCAAATCCAGCTGGATGAGTCCAGCAGAAGACTCTGCACCTTCAACACACCGTTTGGCAGATACTGCTATAATCGCAAGCCGTTTGGCATTGTCTCGGCATCGGAGAACGTCCATCGCATCATGGAGCAGATGATGGAGGGCATTGAAGGGGTTTGTGTGTACATGGACGCCATCATCATATGGTCCACGACCCCTGAGGAGCATGTTTCCTGTCTCCAGCAGGTATTCCACCGTGTCCATGCCAATGGCCTGAAGCTGAACAAGTCCAAATGTTGCTTTGGTATGTCAACACTCAAGTTCCTAGGTGACCAGATCTCTCAGCAGGGCATGCACCCGGACACAGATAAGGTCAAGGCCATGTTCTATCAATGTTGATATGTTCTATCAAATGGTCATTGGATAGACATATGGACGATAAGGGAATAGTGTAGATGGGCTTTAGAGTGGTTTCACAGGTCGGCACAACATCGAGGGCCGAAGGGCAAGTACTGCGCTGTAATGTTCTATGTTCTATCGAAGCCATGAAGGTCCCTGAAGACAAGAAGGTGGTGTTGTGCTTCCTGGGCATGGTCAATTTTCTGTGCAAGTTCATCCCAAACCTGGCCTCACACACCACGGCCCTTCGAAACCTGGTGAAAAGTCCACTGCCTTTGAGTGGAAGGCAGCACATCAGGCAGAGTGGTTTGAGCTGAAAGTCAAGCTCCCCATGCACCCGTGTTGACATTTTTCAACCCAGACAGGGAGACGAAGATCTCGACAGATGAGAGCCAGGATGGCATCGGTGCAGTGCTGCTTCAAGCGATGACACTTCATCCTGGGCACCGGTAGCCTACGCATCGAGGGCCATGATGCCCACCGAAACAAGGTCTGCGCAAATGGAGAAGGAATGCCTGGGTCTTCTCACTGGCATTCTCAAGTTTCACGACTATGTCCACGGCCTGCCGACATTCACAGTCGAGACGGATCATAGGCCTCTGGTCCACATTATCCACAAGGACCTGAACGACATGACGCTTCGGTTGCAGCGCATCCTCCTCAAACTCAGAAGGCACGACTTTGGCTTAGTGGACACGCCTGGCAAGGAGCGCATCATCACTGATGCATTGCCCCGCTCCATCACATTGCCGAGTGAACCGCTGGAAATCATCCGGCAGATTGAATCACAGGTGCAGCTGTGTGCTAGCACCCTGCCCGGCGTCTGATGAGAAGATGGTTCGTCTCCGCGAAGAGATAGCCAAAGACCCCCTCTTGCAGCGTGCCATGCACCACCTCGCCAATGGCTGGTAGAAAGGGCAGTGTCCTCAATTTTACAATGTAAAAGACGACCTGACGGTGATTGCTGGTATCCTCCTCAAGCTGGACCGGATTGTCATTCCACTCAGTCTCCAGAGCTTGGTGCTCCACCAAATCCATGAGGGTCACCTGGGTGTCGAGAAGTGCAGACGCAGAGCCAGGCAGGCTGTCTACTGGCCCGGTATTAGCCAGGACATCTCGAACATGGTCCTCAACTGTGCGACCTGTCAACGCTTCCAGCCAGTGCAGAGCAAGGAGACGCTCCAGCAGCATGAAATCGAGACCTCCCTGTGGTCCAAGGTTGGCATCGACCTCTTTCGTGCCAATGGTCGTGACTACGTGTTGATTATTGACTATTTCTCCAATTATCCTGAAGTCGTGAAGCTCTCGAACCTCACATCTCGGACCGTCATCACAGCCTGTAAGGAGACGTTCTCCAGGCATGGTATCCTACTCACTGCCATGAGTGACAATGGCCCGTGCTTCAACAGCCACGAGGTCTCCAACGGATCTATGTTTGCCAAGTCATACCGTTTCAAACATGTCACTTCCAGCCCACACTATCCACAGTCCAATGGGAAGGTTGAAAAAGGGGTGCACATTGTGAAACAGCTCATCTGCAAGGCCGCAGATTCTGCTTCTGACACCTACCTCGCGCTGCTTGCGTACAGGGCGACCCCACTGTCCACTGGCATGTCACCGGCTCAACTCCTGATGAACAGGGACCTGCGGACGACACTTCCAGCCATACACTTGCCCAACCTGGATCACCTCCCGGTGCTGCAGAAGGTGCAGCAGCTCCGAAACCAGCAAAAGCAGGGCGATGATGCTCATGTGACCGATTTGCCCGTGTTATCCCCGGCAGACACTGTCAGGATCAAGACACCGAATGGTGGCTGGTCTGCTCCAGCTGTCGTTGTTCGACAGGCTGCGCCCCGCTCGTATGTTGTACGTATGGCTGACGGTTCTGTTGTGCGACAAAACAGACGGGCACTGCGCAAAGTTGCCTGCCCGCAACCGCTTTCTTCTCCATTTCTGTCCGTTGTTTTGCCACCTCCTGATAAAAAACAGCCAGGGGCTGTTTAGCACAGGGCTATATCGCTGGCTTTGAAAGCAGACCAAGGCAGGTCAGCAGCACGGTTCAATTCCCGTACCAGCCTCCCTGAACAGGCGCCGGAATGTGGCGATTATGGGCTTTTCGCAGTAACTTCATTTGAAGCCTACTTGTGACAATAAGCGATTTTCATTTCATACCTCGAACTACGAGGCCACCAGTCAGGCTTCCATCCCGCCTGTCAAGGCGCCGTCGTCCCCACCGCCACCCCTCCGGCGGTCAACAAGGATCAGACGCAAGCCCCAGAGACTGGACTTATGAACATAAGGGCAGCACATGGTGGTTAGCACAATCGCTTCACAGCTCCAGGGTCCCAGCTTCGATTCCCGGCTTGGGTCACTGTCTGTGCGGAGTCTGTACATTCTCCCCGTGTGTGCGTGGGTTTCCTCCGGGTGCTCCGGTTTCCTCCCACAGTCCAAAGATGTGTAGGTTAGGTGGATTGGCCATGCTAAATTGCCCTTAGTGTCCAAAATTGCCCTCAGTGTTGAGTGGGGTTACTGTGTTATGGGGATAGGGTGGAGGTGTGGGCTTGGGTAGGGTGCTCTTTCCAAGAGCCAGTGCAGGCTCGATGGGCCGAATGGCCTCCTTCTGCACTGTAAATTCTATGAGCATTTGTTTTGTTTGCTATGTTCTGTTTTCTCACATTAGACACTGTCTTCACATGTAAATACGTTCACATATACCACCGCTTGTAAATATGTTGATATATGCCACCACATGTAAGTACGTTCCCATGTGCCAACAAAACATTTTTAAAAAGGGGAGATGTCATGATATACAGACGGGCAGCTAAGGAACACAGAGAACAGGACATGACCAATGAGCAGGCAGGACACTCAGGGGTGGTATCTCACTATAAAAGGCACGAGGCTCTCACACTCCGCCTCTTTCCATTGATGAACATCTACAGAGTGAGTCAGGTTGTATGTATAGTATCACACCTCCAGCATGTGGCTAAGAGCTAGTCTGGTTCAGTCAGACAGAGTAACCACACTGAGGTTAGCAGAGAGTCGAACTCATAGAGAACTATGCTAACTGTGCTACTGGTTCAATAAATCTGATTGAACTAACTTCAAGGTCTGGAGTATCTTTTGGTTAAAGCTGCATCCAGTTGCAGCCTGTGTTTTCCCAGAGTACAATACACAACACCCCTCTAGCCCTCGTCCCATAGCATGAGTGGTACGTCTGTCCCATCCAGCCCTTCCTTACCAGCAGCCGGTCCTTCTCCCTCAGGTGCGTCTCTTGTAGGTAGATAATGTCTGCTTTTAGGCTTCTAAGGTGGGCGAACACTCTGGATCTTTCCACTGGGCCGTTGAGTCCCCTTACATTCCTGGTCACAATCCTGGTGGGGGGGTTCCTGACCCCCCCGGTCCTGTGGGATCACCCATACTTACCTGGTGGAGGCGCCCCTGCACTCCGGGGTTTCCTTTTGCTAGGGGGCCGTCCAAAATGGCCAGGGTCACCGCTCTCACCATGGGGTCGGGCCCCAGCGCTCAGGGGTTTCCCTTTGTCCAGGGGGCACTCAATGTGGCCACCAGTTGTGTGTACACCACACGGGTGCGCTCTGGGGTGTCCCTCCGCCCTAATGCCCTCTCGAGTGGCTGTTTGCGGCACCCTCTTGGTTCCTCGCTCTGCTCCCTGCCCGCTGAGGCCGATGTCTGTACTGCTTCACTCTCACCCTTCTCTTTGCTTCTCTTTTGTTCTGCATTCTCCCCCTGACTCCTCCCCCCCCCCCCAGCCCCTGTGTCCCCCCCCCCACGTTCTCCCTCTCCCCCTTCTGCCCCGCCTCCCCTCCTTGTGCCAGGCGCTCCCCCTCCCCTGAGAGGCGTTCCGCGGCCCTCCTTCCTTCCTGCCCTCCCGTGCTGGCCCTCCTCGCTAGTACGGTGGCCCTCCTCCCAGTATTCGCCCAGTTCTGGCCCTGTTTAACTTTCTCCTACTGACCCTTGTCTCGCCCTCCTGTTTGCTTTTCTCACCCTCATTTCCCTCGCTCCACTCCCCCCCCCCCCCCCACTGCATTGAGGGAGGAGACAAGCTCTGAAACGAGGCAGCACAGTCCCGCGCAAGGAATAACACACATGTGCACAGTTAATGAGCCCATTGTCCTTGTTTGCGGTGTGTCCTCTGCTCTTTGTTCTGGTTTTCTCTTCCTTTTCTATCCCTGTGGCTTTCATTGTGGTTGCGTGTGGTCTTCCCCCAGCTTGTTCGCTCTAACGAACTCATCAGCCGCCGCTGGGGTGTTAAAATACAGCTCTTTCCTCTCAAATGTTACCCAGAGTTTGGCCGGGAATAACATCCCAAATTTTACCTGCTTTTGTGCACTGCTGAATTCGCCTTGTTGAACTCAGCCCTCTTTTTGGCCAGGTCCGCCCCAATGTCCTGATACACCCTTATGGTCTTCCCTTCCCACGTGCTCTGATTCGTTTGCCGGGCCCACTTTAGGATTCTCTCCCGGTCTTGGAACCGGTGCAGCTTTGCAATAATTGATCCCCGGCTTTGGGCTTGGGTCGGAGCGACCTGTGCGCCCTGTCTATTTCCGGTGGGTTTGGGAATACCTCCTTTCCCATTAACTTGCCCATCATTTGGGTGATGTAGCCTGTTGGGTCTCTGCCCTCTATCCCCTCTGGCAGACCCACAATTTTAATGTTCTGCCGTCTGGACCTATTTTCCTGGTCCTCCACTTTCCCTCTTAGGCTCCCCTGGGCCATTACTAACCTTTTGACCTCGGCTTCTAGGGTTACCACCCTGTCGCTCGGGTCCGAGGCGGCCCTCTCCAACTCCAGAATCGTTTTTTTCTGCGCCTTCACTTCCCTTTCCAGGCCTTCGATTGTCTGCTGCATTTTGTGCGTCGTCTCCTTCATCATTGCTTGGAGCTCCGACCAGAGCACCTCCTTTCTGCTGGTCGCTGCGTCCTGCTCACGCTCCACTGCTTGGTCCGCCATCGTTTTCCCTTTCAGGCTTGCCTGTACCTCCGTCTCGTCTTGTGGGGCCGTCTGCCTGCGCGTCCGCCGTTCATGCGCCTCACCCTCGCTGCTGCTGCTGCTTGCGTCTCGCTGTCCCTTCACCTTGGTGGTTTTCTTTCTTCCAGCCATCTGTCTGTCTCCCTTTCTTTCCCCGCTGCTGTTCCTTACCCTGAGGTTGCTCTCACTTCCCCCGCTCCTCTGCTCTCGCTGGGTCTGTCTCGGGCTTCGGGTTTCCCTTTTTTTTTGTTGATTTTGCGGGGGGGGGGTTGACAAAGAAGGGGTGGGTTAGGCCTGAGAGGCAGGACCCGGGGCTATGATGATGGTGCGGGGTGGGGGTGGGGGTGGGGGGGGGGGGGATGAGAGACCCCCAGTCAGAATAGTAACATGGAATGTGAGGGGGTTAGGGGGACCAGTGTAGATATCTAAGGTTTTCACTCATTTGAAGAGCTTAATGGCTGATGTAGTGATGCTGCAGGAGACACATCTGAGGGTGAAAGGTCAGGTGAGGTTTAGGAAGGGCTGGGTGAGTCAGGTATTCCACTCCGGTTTTGAGAGTAGGGCTTGGGGTTTGAGGTACTGGTAGGTAAGAGGGTGAGGTTTCCGATGGAGAAGGTGGTGGCGGACCAGGGAGACAGGTACGTAGTAGGGAGGGGTGACTGGAGGGTAGGTTGGTGGCATTAGTGAGTGCATACGGTCCCAACTGGAACAATACGGGGTTTGCAAAGAATGTGATGGGTACTGTCCCGGATCTGGATATCCATGAGCTGATAGTAGGGGGAGATTGGAACATGTGTTGGATCCGAAGGTGGACAAGTCCCGGCCGTGTTCGCTGTCCCAATCTGGGGGAGGCGAAAGCATTGGCTTAAGGGGGTGCTAGGAGGAGTAGATTCATGGAGGTTCCTACATCCAGAGATATGGGAGTATTCTTTTTCCTCCCTGGTGCACAAGGTGTACTCAAGAATTGACTTTTTTGTGGCGGGAAAGGCTCTATTGGCTGGGATTCAGAGATCTGAGTACTCAGCAATTATGATTTCGGATCATGCCCCACACTGGATGGATGTGATATTGGAAAAGGGGGCAGCTCAAAGGCTGGGTTGGAGAATGAATGTGGATTACTAGCAGACCGGAGCTTCTGTGAGAAGATTGGGAAGGTGGTCGAGAAGTATGTGATGTTTAGTTGTATGGGGGTGGTCTTGCAATCGGTGGTCTAGGGGTGACGATTTTGTTCAAGGCTAAGGTAGACGATGGAGAGGGAAGAACGGCAAAGTGTGATAAAGGAGATTTTGGAGGTAGATAGGAAGTTTACTGAGGGAACGGACCCATGTCTCCTGGTTAAGAGGAAGGAACTACAGGCGAGGTTCAGTCAGCTGTCTATGAGGAAAGCACTACGTCAGCTAAGAAAGGTGAAAGGGGCGGTATATGAGTATGGAGCGAAGGCAGGACGCATGTTGGCTGGCCAGCTTCGAAGGGAGGCAGAGGAAAGGGAGATAGTTTGGATATGGAATAAGGTGAGGAAGTTGGTGGTGGCTCCGGAGCAGATTAATGAAATATTTGAGGAATTTTATAGAGACCTACATAGATCGGAGCCTCCAGAGGAGGAACGGGCGATGAGGAAGTTCTTGGATGGGGTCGAGTACCTGAGGTTGGGAGAGGAGGATAGAGCAGGCTTGGAGGAGTCGATGAGGGTGCAAGAGGTGAAGGAGGCAATTTGGAGGATGCAGGCAGGGAAGGCGGCTGGGTCCGACAAGTTCCCAGTCAAATTCTGTAAGAAGTTTAAAGACAGGCTGGCTCCACTGATGGTGGGCATATTAGAAGGTGCGATAGACAGGGGTGCCTTGCACAAACGATGGGGCAGGCCTCCATCTCATTACTGCTAAAGAAAGATAAGGACCCGGTGGAGTGTGGGTCGTATAGACCCATTTCACTGTTGAACGTAGATGCCAAAATTTTGGCAAAGATGTTAACGTTAAAGCTGGAGGGGTGTCTCCCAGAAGTGATCCGGGAGGACCAGACAGGGTTCGTTAAGAGGTTTTCTAACATGTTGCTGAAAGTGGTCCTCTCTCCGGCAGAGGGAAGGGAGATGGAAGTGGTGATGGCTCTGGATGCGGAGAAGGCGTTCATTTGGGTAGAATGGGGTTACTTGATGTCAGTACTGGAGAGGTTTGGGATCAGACCAAAGTTTGGGGCATGCGTGTGTCTGCTATATAAGGAAGCAAAGGCATACGAATAATTCGAACTCTGGGTATTTTGCATTGCACCGGAGCATGAGGCAGGGGTGCTCTATGTCTCCCCTTCTGTTTGCATTGGCTATAGAACCCTTGGCCATTGTTCTCAGGAGCCTGGGGTTGTGGATGGGGATTGTGAGGGATGGGATAGAACATAGAGTGTCCCTATATGGAGATGATCTGCTCCTATCTGTCTTGAAGCCGAAGGTATCGATGGGGGTATAATGGAACTGCTTCAGAGGTTTGGGAAGTTCTCCAGGTACAGGTTAAACCAAGGGAAAATTGAGGTTTTCATGGTCTCCTCACCAGGAGCATGTGCATGTGGCACAGAGTGGGGTGCGCGTACACTGCCAGCATGTGCGGTCCGCTCACCCTCCGGGTGTGTGGGGTTGGTGCCGGGACACAGTGCTGCCTACTCACCTTGGCTGCACTGAGGAAGTCGTGCAGCTTTTTTTCAACACTGCTGGCCAATCCTGGCAGCAAGGCCCTTGGCACACATGGTCTCTGCCAGCTATGCCCAGGCCCGGTGTATGGCAGTGGGTGGCATTCTCCTTCCCACCCCTGGGTACAGGGTAACCCGCCTCTCCTCCATGGTGTCCAACAGGGTCTCCAGCTTGGTGTCTGCAAAGCAGGGTGCCACTCTTCATGCTGCCACCTTGTTGACTGGAATGAGTGTGTGTGGAGTGGAGTGCTTTACTGCAGCTGCTACTTGTCAGCCTCTCGAGTGGCAATCCCGACCCTGGCGAATCGGACATAGTGTCTTTCATTGGATTTGATTGTGTTCCAAGTATGTGTCCATTAACGGATCCTGAATTGCTCCGGGACCAGCGCCTATTTAGTTGTCGTAGAAGACCATCGACTCTGTCCCGCCATCAACACTTTGTCTCTGATATGGAGAATCCCCGCCCTGTATGTTTTCAAGAAGGTGTTAGGTATAGGCTCTCAGGACTAAAGGGATGAAAGGATATGGGGGGGGAAGCAGGAACAGGTTACTGAGTTGGATGATCAGCCATGATCATACTGAATGGCAGAGCAGGCTCGAAGGGCCACATGGCCTCCTCCTATTTTCTATGTTTCTGTGCAAAAGCCGTGCTCCCTTTTTACAGGACTAGCTGCTGTATTCGGGGGAGTAAACGTTAAATGCGGGTAGGGTGGTCGGTGGATAGTGTTGTCGCTGGATAGTGTGGTCGCTGGTGTTGTCTTTTCTTTTAGTCTGTCTTTTCCTATGGCTTTGTTCCAATTATGGCAATCAGTGGGTTTGCCCTTCTTTCTTTGCCCTTCTATGTTCTAATGCTCAGAGTCGCCAGGTATCGAATGATGCCACCACAAGGTTCAACCGGCTATCAATCAAAGAGCCAAACACCAGTTAGTTAGTTCAAGGTCAAGGGTACTTTATTTACACACAATTAGTCATGCAACATAAACACTACTAGTTAACTACACCTATCGACTAAGACAACCTGTACTTAACTTCAGGCACCCGGCTTAGGCCAGAGAAACAGTGGCTGCTGTCCGATTCTGGATCTATCGAGTTCGAAGGAGTGACTGCTGCTCAGCTGGGCTCATCCGTCTGGTAGCGAGCGTTGAACTTGGACTTGCTTCTGGTGTTGCTGCAATTGGAGATGGTCGTGACCGGGCACCAGGTCCAAGAGAGGACGAACATATGGCGCACTCTTCTTCTTATACTCGGGGGTTTTCAACCTCTTTTGGGCGGTCCTTCAGTTTGGACCCCACTAATTGGGTGATCCCTGATCACTCCGTTCGATTCCTAACCAATAAGTGGACGGGGATCTGGGTGGCTGGGTGTGTCCCAAGCGGTCACTGACCCCTGAACAGGGAGTGGCGCTGAAATGTCTGGGACTGTACCAATCTCTCGAGTACTAGTCCTTTGTTCTGGTGTAGATGGGCCATCCAATGCTAATCGGCCCATCAAAATGCTAATTGTTCGGAGTTTCGATACCGTTTGGACTCCTTGGTTGTAAATATGCATTTTCAGGCTCTGAGGCTGCCTGAGTCTTGGCTTGTCCATTTTACCCGCTAGGTTTTGCGAGTTTCTCTGTCCCTACTTGTAAATGGCCATCCCAGATGGCTACACTCCGTCCTCTTAATCCTCAACTCGAAGCGTGAAGGATCACAATACTGGGTCTTCTCCTGCTCTCTGAAACGCCGGGTACCCTTAATCAAGGACAGATTCTACCCTATTCTGTCCTATGGGTCAAAAACATTTACCTAAATTTCCCAAATACAACACATATCTACAAATTCCTAAGGGGCCATTTAACATTCCATTTAAAAAAAAAAGGGAACCTCTGTCTCTAACAAGACTACACTCATGCTGCTATTTAACAATCCAAGAACTTATCTTACAATACAAAAATCCAATAGCAAAATCACATTTCTTCTTATCACTAACATTCATACACAGAAACATACGTTTTATTAACAAAACAACAACCGTGGAATTTATTAAAGAGGAAGGTTCAGAAAGAGTGTGGGGTTTGCTGGAGTCCGAGGAAAGGGGCTCTAAATGAGTAAACTGGAGGGCGGGAGGCTCTCCGTCTCCATTTCCGCAATCTAATTGTCTGGATGACACTGCACAATATGGCTATCACTAGTAAGGCTTCTACCGTATATGACAGGGAGTACCATTTAACGAGATTCTCACACCATGTGGGGGTATCGGTGGCTGCGTTTATGTGTGGTGTAGTGTCCAGGCTGGGGGTGCTGTGTTGAGTAGTCGTGTTCGGGGCCTGTGTGGTAGGGGAGGTAGGGGTGTGTAACGCGCGCAACGGTACTGTTCCAGCGACGATCGTGACGTAGATCATCAGGGTCGTCTTCATCTTGTTCAGGCATTTTTCCGTCTTCGTATCTTCGTATCTTCCTAGGGGAACAAGCATAGTATCTATTACAATCGTGTTGTTTAATATCTCGTTTGTCTGTCTGTTTCTCCTTGACATCAATTTTCCATTAGAATTTGTCACCATATGTGACTCCCTCATTTTTTTTTTAACAATCATTTTGGAGACAAGACATCCAAAAAAAAAATTCTGTCACAGTGCGAGCACTCTCGCAGCCTGTGTTTGATGGACTGAGTGGGCGGACAATTTCTCCGTCCTCTGCAAACTCGTTTTTCCAACCAAGTGATTCTGACATGTAAATAGTAGGTGGGGGGGGTTAGCAACTGAAGGGTCGCCGGAAAGGGGCAAAAGTTGTGGCAAACTGCATTCTTTAAACCACAGGAATGAAAAAGAACAGCAAAAGAGTTTCGAAAACAATTCTCCGAATGGGATGCGTATGATCCGCGGCAGGGCAAGAATGGGTGGAATCCCCGGGTAGGGCGGTGATCAGTGCCGTTGCTCCACTGCCCGAACTTGGCTGACCAAATTATAGGGGGTCCTCAGGCAGGGCAGGGATCAATGCCATTACTCCACTGCCTGAGTGACCTTCCAAGAGCGGTAAGAATTTGTAAATATATGGGCTCCAACAAACTTGTTTCTCTAACTGCCATGTGGCATCAGAAGAGTAGTTATGACTGTATCAAGAAAGTGTCCATGAGGCCGACACACACAATCGTACAAGAGAGGACGTACAACATTTAAAATAATTAAACATAAAAGCGGGCAGGTTCCATCAGAGTCCAGGACACCGTAAATCTCAATCGGTTCCTGACTCTCATCATCTGGACACCTCAAGGTTCCATTCCAAAAAGATTTTCGAAGGGGTGACCATGGTGGGAGTCAGACTCGGAGTCATCACCATCTCCCAGGTGCCAAACTCACGTGTGGAGTTTTCGTGCTAACGCGGCGTGTGCCGATGTGGGGTCCATTTCGTCATTCCTTGTTAGATGACAGGAATTATCACGGTGCCAATGTGTTATGTTCCGTAGGGCGGTCTGGGCAGGGGGGGTTGTCGCTATCATCAGGTGGTGGGTCAGGTTCCGGTGTGGGCAAATAAATTGTCTCTAAGGGGCTGAACATATCCTGGTCAGTGTCACTGGGGCTGTAGTGACTGGGCCCTGGTTCGTGGGTCCTTTGTTCGTGTCTCTCAGGGGCTTCAGTTGTGCTTTCGCTGTCGCTAGCAGCCGAATCAAGCGTCAGGGTGAAATTTGATTCTGGGGGCGGGGTCAAGGTTGTGTCTGTGGACGTGCTACTTCTGCTGGGGGAGGGGGGATTGGGTCGTCAGTGGGTGGGTCCTCATTGTCTGCCATCGCCAATGAGAGGTGGTGCGAGTGCTGCACTGCGTTCCATAAACCTTAAGCTGGTTTACATGGAACCATCCTGATTTTCTGTTCGGATACGTGATTTTATAAACTGAGGGGCTTACTTTGTCCGAGATTGAATAGGGTCCTGCAAATTTAGGGGAGAGGAATGAGCTGGGGTTGTATAAGGTTATCATCACTTGCCTTCCGACTGCATACTCTGTCTGGTGTACTGCAGGCCTTGCTCTTCGTTTAACGCATAGTCGAACAGCTGCAGCGAGCTGTGCTGCTTTAATATTTTCTACCATGTGCTGGACTGCTTTCTCATGGGTCAAGTCCAAATAAATACTCAGTATCCTTCGTGGGTCATCCGGTCATGAGGTTATGGGAGGTATATCCTGTTGAACTCAACATTGTGTTTCTAATAAACATCAGTGTGAATGGGAGCACTGTGTCCCATGTCGTGTTGTGCTTCTGCACCATTTTTCTAAGTGTGGCCTTTAGTGTCCGATTCATACGTTCCACAATGCCGCTGGACTGTGGGTGATGGAAATGTGGAATTTTGCTTTATACCAAAAATGATCATATCATTTTTCATGACCCTGCCTGTAAAGTGCGAACCTTGGTCCGACTCAATACTACGGGGAGTCCTCATCTAGTAAACATTTGCTTGGTTAAGATCTTTGCCATGGCCTTGGCTGTATTTGTCCTTGAGGGGAAAGCTTCGACCCATTTCATAAATGTGTTGATTACTACCAACACATACCTGTATCCATTTCTGCAGAGGGAGAGGGGACCAATATAATCTAACTGGAGGTTTGTCCACGGGCTATTTACAGGGCGGATGTGTCATAGCTGCGCTTTCTTCGCATACCTATCTGGTTGTTCTGTGCACAAATCAAGCAGTTTTCACCGCAATGAGATACGTCGGTTTTCAAATCAGGCCACCAGCAGAGAGGTCTGAGGTGGACAAGGGTGGATTCAATCCCTTGGTGTCCATGTCCGTTGTGGAACTTACAAATGATCTCATTCCTGTCCTGGGTGAGGAATACATAAATGCCATCTTTTAAAACGATTCCCTCATGGATCGTTAAGGAATTCCTAAACTTTTCGTAGGGGGCTGGGAAGTTTCCTTTCGAAATTTCCTTCAATGCCTTGTCTTCCTTCTGTGCCTGGGCTAAGTCTTGGATGTTGGTCTGTGAGACCTGAACTGCGTGTACTGGGGCACTCTCGGGGAGTTGCCAAAAGTGGCCATGCCATGAACCTGCCTTCGCTAGGGCATCAGCTTTCACATTACTGGGTGGGGAGGAACGATGGTGACTTCTTACTTTAACTATGCCATATTTCCTGCATTTAGCTGTCTGAAGGATATGTTTGAGCAGTGGGGCTGAGGGTAGAGGTTTTCCATCGACGGAAATAAATCCTCTAGATTCCCACAGGGGTCGGAATTCTGTTAGGCTGTTGCAGACGTACAAACTGTCTGAATATATGTCTGCTGGGGTCGGGAATGAATCGGGGTGCTGGACAATGTACGCGATGGCTGCTAACTCGGCTGCCTGCGATCCTAAGTGTCCAGGCAACTGTAAAGCAATTCCTTCTAAAGCGCGTCCTTGCGCGTCCTCTACATACATCCCACATCCTGTGACCCTTTTTCCATCAAGGACTGTGGAGGAGCCATCTACGTAAATTCTCAATGCTTTGTCTGTGGGCTGGACCGTCTGTGGTTTGATACCTGTCTTTCTTGGTACCGACTTGGGAACAAAGGGGCCTGTACAGTACTTGGGGGCTATGATCTCGCACTTGTGGGGTTCCTGCGTAGTGCAAATTATCGGCCAGAAATGTGTGCATTTTTGTCCGTTTTACAGTAATGTCACGTCCCTGCAGAAGTAGGGTCCATCGCGCTGCTCGAATTGGCTTACTGTGCCATCTTTTAGTCTGCCGTCCAATAAAAGCAGTGTCGGGGTGTGCTGGTTACTGGGTTGAGTCCAGTTATTTACGAGAAGTACTGTACCGCCCAGAAAACTGCTAACAGGTGCCTTTCTCAGGCTGAAACTCCCTGTTCCACTGACTCGAAGACTCATGAGGCATAAGCTACGGGTCCTAAACGATCATGCCTTTCCTGCAGGAGTACGGCCGAAAGGGTTCGGCCGGTGGTTCCTACCTCTATCGCGTATGGGGAGTGTGGATCTGGGGCTTGCAAAGCGGGGGCTGTGCTCAGGGTGCGTTTTAACGCATCCACAGCATCCGTGTGCTGTGGAAGCCATTTCCATGGGGCCTGTTTCTTCAGGAGCTCGGAAAGTGGGGCTGTTTTGTGGCAAAACCGTCTATGTGGTTTCTACAATATCCAACCAGTCCTACAAATGACCGGAGTGCTGTAACGTTTTGGGGCAAGGGCAAATTTACAATGGAATCAATGCGTTTGTGTTCCATTTCACGCTTCCCAAGCGTGATGACCGTACCTAAATATGTGACTTTTTCCTGGAGGATTTGGGCTTTCTTGGGGTTAATTTTGCATCTAATTTTGGTGAGTAGTCCTAATAATTTGGAAAGAAGCGAAATGTGCTCTTCCTTGGTGTCCATCTGTAGGAGCAAGTCGTCCACATACTGAACAAGGCATTCAGAGCGGGAAAATTTAGATAAGCCGTTTGCCAATTGTCTGTGAAAAATTGAGGGGGAGTTGTGGAAGGCACTTACACATGTACTGCTGTGAACGCAAATTTATACTGGCATGCTTTGTCCAGTGGTATGGACAAAAAGCCATTGCTGATATCCGATACTGTGAAAATTTTCGACTGGAGACCCTGTCTCAACATGGTCTTGGGACTCGTGGCAACGGTGGGGGCTGCTAGGGGGGTCACTTTGTTCAATTCTCTGTAGTCGATGGTCAGTCACCATGAACCATCAGGTTTCCTTACTGACCAAATCGGGGCATTATTCGTCGATGCTACGGGTCGAATCACTCCTTGATTTAATAAGCTTTGAATTACCTTGGCTATCTCTCCCTCGGCTTGCTGGGGGAAGCCGTGCCGTTTCTGGGGCTTAGGATCGGGACCTGTAATGTTTACAACACCTGGGATTTTGCTGCAGTCGTGCTTGTGCTGGGCAAATGCTGCTTTATGTCTTTTCAAGACCTCTCTAACTACTTTGTCTGTGGTAATGGTTTGTGGATCAAACCAGTACTCTCCTACTGAGCTGATTCTATGGGCATAATCTCCTACTGTGAGCGTGGTGGGGGCTCACACTGCTCTAGCCATTTTCCATATACATTGGTTGACTGGGTTGAATGAAAGGTTGTGTGTACTCATGAAATCGATGCCTAGGATGTGTTCTGCCACCTGGGGTAAATCTACTATAATGACCGAGTGTTTTGTTTTAATATTACCGAGCTGTACATCCACAGGGGCTGTGATGTGTCCCTGCTGGAGGTGACCTGGAAAGCCACTAAGGGTAATGGTGTCCGTTGTGGGCCATATCTCTCTCTGGTACATGGTGGAGGAGTTTAACATGGTTCGGGACCCTCCCGTGTCCCAAAGGAACTCTACGGGGTGTCCCCGGACTGTGCCTGCAACTACCGGTCTTCCGGACTTATCCCAAAGGGTATCGCAGACCCAAGTTGGGGACCCTGAACACCATCAATTGGAGCCATTCATGGCCGAATTATCTGGTCAGGCGCTAACACTGTGGATGGGTCTGGCATTGTTTCTGGGGGGCCATTTGTGTGCTGATTCCTTTGCTGCTTTGAGGGGGCATTGCATTCTCAGCCATAATGTCCTTCGTGTCCACAATTATAACATTCTTGTGTCTTGGGGTGCTGCGCTGTACCTCTGCCTTCATTTACCCATGCGGGGTCTTGGTGTGCCCTTACTGGATTCATTGTGGCATCTCTCCCTCCTGCTCTGTCTTTCTCTGTACAGATTGTTCCCAAGCTCTCAATAGGCGTTTCAGAACCCACACTTGATTGTGTGCCGGGTCTGAGGGGTCATAACTGGCACATGCCTTCTGTCCTGCCTTTGTGGCATGGGATACTAGCGCACGGGTCCATTTGGCCGTATCATCTGCTGATAAATGGGCGCGGGCTAACTCACCAAATACAGCAGTAAAATGGATTCAGAGGCGTCCAGCAAATGCTGTTGGATGCTCTCCCTTTTTCTGTCTGCACCGGTTGAGTCCTTCTACCGGATCTCCTCTATTCTAGCCTATGGCGTCTAAAATGGCTGTTTTCATTTCTTGGAGGCTACCTCCTCCTGTATTTTGTGGGTCGGGAAGGGCTGAACTAACTGACGGGCCAAGGCACATAACTATGAGCTTTACCTCTTCCTTTTCGTCTAAACGGTACATGACGGTCTATTGCTTCACTAGTTCGAAAAAGTGGTGTGGGTCTGATGTGGGGTGGAAAGTCTCAATCTTATCGCGGGCATCTCTTAACTGGGTAATAGTTAATAGTTATACACAAAATCGGATTGTTCTTCTGTGGTGACCCTGCACTGCGTGGTGACGGGATTCATTGGGTTGGGTGCTGCCTGTGCAGTCGGTGGTGCAGGTGCTTTTCTTTTCGGGGCCTGGGGAGCTCTATCTTGATATTTGGTCTCACTCACGTACCATTGGACCGTTTCACTGAGTTCCTGCCAATCGGGGCCGTCTTCCTGATCTAGCTGTAGGCCAAAGGTGTCTCTGAATCCATTTTGAACAGATAGCAGGGATTGCAACTTTGCAATTTGCTGCCTGCACGTGGCATGGTCCACCGAACTCTGCCTCTGTACCATGGTGGAACTGTGGAGTGCTCGGAGGGCTGCCTTTAAATCATCGCACTGTTTCCTCAACTGTTCTACCTGGTTCTCTGTTTCTTCTCTTACCATTACAGCACGTTGCGTGTTCTGGTAGGCCTTATAATACTGAATTTGGGAGCTGCTAAGGTGGGCGAGACAAGATTGGTGTGCCCTCTTGACATCATCCATCTCCTTGTCCTTTGCCACTAACTGCTCCCGGAGCTGCACATTTAATCTCTCGCTTTCACTAATATCTCCCTCTCTACTTCTCCCCTTCTCCTCAAGCTGCTTGCGGAGCATCCTCACGACTTACTCTGTGCCTCGCAATTGTGCCAGACTGGACACGATTGCCATCGGCTTACGAACCTTGTTTAAACTTTTCTTATGAATCTCGGTCAGGCTGTCCCACCAAGTCTGTCCTATGCTGCCAGGACCTGTTTCTTCATGTGCACAAAATTCCGACCATAGGGGCCATCCTTTTCCCTTTAGGTCTCTCTTAAGCTTGTCTTCCCATACGGGACACTGTTCTGATCTATTGGTTGCTGTGACCTCGGGCTCATGTGGATGCATAAGGTGTTCCATTGCCTTCATGGCCATCCCTACAATTACTTCTGTCTACTGGATATTTGGAACAAGGGGGAATAAAACGGTGGTGCAAACACAGGTACGGTTCAAGCTTTTTTCCGGTTTACGCAACTCCCGAAAGTTTCACACAACAAGATCTATCGAGTTTACCTTATATCCCTTTGTTAGTACGCATGCAAATTACACACTTCCGAATTCTGGAGGTTTGATCGATACTGGTTTCGCTTGTGGTTTCTTTTACTTTGCCAAATTTGGATTCTAATTCAAACACGTTTGTGGGTTCTCTCGGAGTGACACAGTCACTTCTGGATCGAGTCCCGTCAGATGTCGCCAATAACTGTTGTCTTTTCTTTTCCTCTGTCTTTTTCTATGGCTCTGTTCCAATTATGGCAATCAGTGGGTTTGCCCTTCTTTCTTTTCATATCTATGTTCTAATGCTCAGAGTTGCCAGGTATCAAATGATACCACCACAAGGTTCAACCGGCTATTGATCAAAGAGCCAAACACCAGTTAGTTAGTTCAAGGTCAAGGGTATTTTATTTACACACAATTAGTCATGCAACATAAACATTACTAGTTAACTACACCTATCGACTAAGACAACCTGTACTTAACTTCGGGCACCCGGCTTAGGTCAGAGAAACAGTGGCCGCTGTTCGATTCTGGATCTATCGAGTTCGACGGAGTGACTGCTGCTCAGTTAGGCTCATCCGTCTGGTAGCGAGCGTTGAACTTGGACTTGCTTCTGGTGTTGCTGCAATTGGAGATGGTCGTGACCGGGCACCAGGTCCAAGAGAGGATGGACATATGGCGAACTCTTCTTCTTCTACTTGGGGGTTTTCGCCCTCTTTTGGGCGGTCCTTCAGTTTGGACCCCACTAATTGGGTGATCCCTAATCACTCCGTTCGATTCCTAACCAATAAGTGGGCGGGGATCTGGATAGCTGGGTGTGTCCCAAGCGGTCACTGACCCCGTTGTTTACGCGTCCCCTGAACAGGGAGTGCCGCCGAAATGTCTGGGACTGTACCGATCTCTCGAGTACTAGTCCTTTGTTCTGTTGGTCATGGGCCGTCCAATGCTAATCGGCCCATCAAAATGCTAATTGTTCGGACTTTCGATACCGTCTAGACTCCGTGGTTGTAAATATACATTTTCAGGCTCTGAGCCTGCCTGATTGGCTTGTCCATTTTACCCGATAGGCTTTACGAGTTTCTCTGTCCCTATTTGTAAGTGGCCATCCCAGATGGCTACACTGGGTAGCGTGGTCGGTGGGTAGGATAGTCGGTGGGTAGGGTGACCAATGGGTGGGGTGATTGGTGGGCAGTGTGGTCGCTGGGTAGGGTGGTGGGGTGAAGTCAGGGGCTAGTCAGGACTTGTCGGGGTAAGGTTGGTGCTGGCCAGCTAGGTTGGGTGGGAGGAAGTCAGAGGTGTCGAGGGACAGCCCGGGATGTCTGTGGTATAGTTACCGGAGGAATTTTCTGTCTGTTACCGGGGTAACCATCTAGGTAAGTCCGAACCGGCCAGTCTTCGCTCTAACTCCGAGTTGGAGACTTTTTCGACGGGAATTACCCATCGGAAGTTCAAACTTTTTGGGCGATTCCCTTGGGACCATCCGGAGACCGGGAGATCTGTGCAAGGCAAAAATCTTCCTCCTCGAGGTATCTTGACTAGAGTTATGTTACAGTTTGAAGATTTAACACATTTTTATTGTTTATTAAGATTTGACATCTTCAACAAAATTGGTCGTGTCAATATCAGCAATAAATATTTCCCACCATTTCCTTCCTTGGCTAACCTCCCAGGTGAGATGACCGATTGCTGTGGTTTCCAATTCAGCTGAAATATCTTCACTTTCTCCCACTAATGCTGAGATTTCGGTGCCAGCTTTAATAATGAATGAATGGTCTGTGTCGGGTTTTGTAACCTGCACTGTGTATTCCAGCCATAAATTCGGTCACGGTAAAGACGAGCACGATTTGCATTTAACTATGGTTTTTCAATAACAGATCATTGAAAACAGAAGTGTGTTCTGCTACCTCGTCACTTAATACGTAATCAAGTAGAAGTGAAAATACATCCATGTGAAAATGGCATTTTGTTTTCCGTCACTGAGGGAAGTTCGTTTCGCCTATTGCTTGAGTTTTAAGTCGGATAATATTAAATAAATGATTGTGTAATTTTGATACGATTATTATACAATCATTCGGCTGGTTTGAACCTTAAGATGCGACTTCAATGGAAGGGCTGCACACGCCAGGAAGCCGCTCCTCCAATTGTGGATCACACTCCCAACACACGTCATTTACCTGGTCAAGACTCACACATGTCATTTATCTGGTCAAGACTCACACATGTCATTTATCTGGTCAAGACTCACACATGTCCTTTACCTGGTCAAGACTCACACATGTCATTTACCTGGTCAAGACTCACACATGTCATTTACCTGGTCAAGACACACATGTCCTTTACCTGGTCAAGACACACATGTCCTTTACCTGGTCAAGACTCACACATGTCATTTAGCTGGTCAAGGCTCACACATGTCATTTAGCTGGTCAAGGCTCACACATGTCATTTACCTGGTCAAGACTCACACGTGTCATTTATCTGGTCAAGACTCACACATGTCCTTTACCTGGTCAAGACTCACACATGTCATTTATCTGGTCAAGACTCACACATGTCCTTTACCTGGTCAAGACACACATGTCCTTTACCTGGTCAAGACTCACACATGTCATTTACCTGGTCAAGACTCACATGTCATTTACCTGGTCAAGACTCGCACATATTTTGGGTGGTCAGTTTAATTCCATTCGTTTCACAATACAAAATATAATTTCATAGCGTTAATGGCAGAGTGCGCCCTGTGTCCCTTTGCACAGTCGAAGCAAAATGATTCTGTGCAACATCTGTTTAAAACGTCTGCACAAATCTGACGCTGACAGGTTTGTGAGGAGGTTCATCTTGAAACGTTGATGTAAGGTGTGTTTTGTTGTGAGGTGTAAATATCGATTATCTTCCCGATCTCTTTATATTGCCGAATCTGGAGAACAAGGGAAGGACTAGTATCGATAGTAAACTTGGGCGCGGAGTTGGAATTTGGGCCGATTCCAGTAAAGTTAGGGGCAGAGTTGTGAGGTTCTTGTGTTTGTCATGGGAAACGTTGACTGGACTTGTGCAATTCAATCCTGACCTGCTTTTGGCTGAGTTGGACATGGGGACTGACAATGCCATGGGACGGGCGGGAAGATTTAACAAGCCTCTTCCCCAAGTTAGAAAGGTGACACCTTCTCTATTTCCCCGGACGCTTTTTCAGGGACCTGGAAGCTTGGCTGGCGGACAGAAATATTGACATATGCACCAGCTGAGTTGCTCCAACTAAGGATGTACTTGCGGGCGCAGCGGCAATATTATTCATTAGTGACATCCCCCCAAGCTTACACTGTGCTCAATAGTGAAGCAAAAGGTAAAGGCTGTGTGAGCTCGGATGTGTTGCTGTGTTCTGGAAAGTTCTCTTCCTCGCCTCACAGAATGGAAATGTGACACGACGTGCCGGTGCATGTCGATATGGTGATCAATTCTGGAAACCTCTCATCTTGAACAACTACGAGTCGAATACTTCTGATCTGGTTAAAAGCACTGCAGCAACCCGTTCTTGGCGTTTGGAATGGAGCGCCCTAACTCCGTTTTTGTGCATTGCTCTCCGCCATGTGTACACATTTCCCATGCAGTTTTAATCAAAAGGTCGATAGATCGAAGCCTATAGTTCATTGTCTGCTTTACACAGGCTCCGTCTTTGCTCATCAAAGTCCGCGCGCGAACTTCCTCAAAGACAACCCCCCTGCCATCTGTACACGTGTTGTAACTAAAGTCTGAAAGTTTTTGCTTTGATGCCTGTCAGTCTTTTAACACCTTTTAAAGATGCCAGTCTGGAATTTGGAATGGCTTTGTGAGCCGCACTCATTTCCAAATGAATAAACGCAAGCAACAGATTTGACAAAAAAAATAGTCATCGCGTGGTTTTAACGAGTCGCTCCAGGCGATCCCAGGCCTGTTGCAATGTCTTTTTGATTTAACAAAACAATTATGGCATTTCTTTCATTCGCACGCAAGTGTTTTTAAAACCAATAATTATCCGTTGAAGAAATTTAGACCGCTGGCATAGAAGTTGCATTTTGGAGGGGATGGAGGATTAATCGACTTTTTTCAAAAGACACATCCAGTTATCATTAAGAGCCTGCTCCCGAATCGCATTGCTAGCATTCACTTGATGTAATCATTCTTGATAGTTGAGCTTAATCAACAATTCGCTGGGAAGGGACCATTATTGACCGCATTATTTAACTGAACATTTCAGGTATTAGATCAAAAAAAGAATACATTTTCACAAGCTTGAAACAACAACTTAATGACAACTTAACTATAAACTAGCATTTAATGTGGTTTACCTCTCTGCGAGTGAGTTGGTGCATCGCATTAAACTGGGATTTTCTGAGAGTAATATCACACTCCAGTGGTGACTAATGGGGTTGTTCGGTAAATTTGTGACATTAATTTAACATTTGAGATCCAATAACTTTGCAACAGTCCTTACGGTCGCCTAGTTAGTCAGCGAATGTGGCAGGGTAGCAGTCAAACTGGTTACTGAGGCCGGAACGTACCATGCATCTATCTACTTTCATATTTAATTACTTTGCTTTCTTCTTTCCACATAATCCTGTTCGAAGATATCAAATCTCAATGTGCTCCACAATATCATGTAGTCCCGGGTTATTGTTCATGTAAAAATGGAATTTCGCCTCTGCATAAATTACATTCAACGCACAATATAAAGCACAATATAACGCCCTGCCGAAAAAAAATTCTGGATGAGTTTTAAATGTTGTGATGAAACAATTGTTCCATAAGGTAAATGGGTTAAGTTGACTGATTAAGCCCCGGGTAAAATGGGCAAAGCTGAAACGTCCTTACATAGCGCTGCTCTTCAGAGTTCCTGTCTTTATTTTGTCTATCTGTGACATTTTTGAATTGCATGTGTTCCAAACTATCCATCTTCATGAAGCTATTGCTCCTGGTCATGAAGAGAGCGGTAAAACATGGGAAATACTCCCAGTCGATTAAGCTGCACTGACGTAGAGTCTTAAAATGAACGCATTAAAATGGATACAGTTAATAATAAAAGACCCAGAAGCAGAATCTATGCAGGTAGACACAAATAATGCAACCGATTGTCATTACGGGCAGAATAAAGGAATACAAGCTTCCAAAAATCCTCGGGTAAAGGCAGATTATTGTTGTACATCAATTGTCTGGATTTGTTTATAACACACAAGCCCAGTAGTATTCAGTTGCAACGTATGAAATAGTTTTGCTGTTCTATACTCTATGGTTCAACCTGAGCGTTTTTGCCATTTTATTTCCAACGCAGGAAACCTTTCAGACTTCACGAGATTAACTAAGAGCCAGCTGTACAGTCCAATTTATTTTTTTTAAATAGTAATGCCTGTTTAGAATTTGTAATACTGATGTTGAATGGAAACCGTGGATTATTTTTCATCATTTATGTCTAGAAGTGTCTCTTAAAACGTAATAGAGTTAGATAGAATTTGAGTAAATGCGTGTAGTTCAAACAATGGCAATGTAATTCTTGTTTGCATGTTTTTTTTAAAAAGGAAGATGATTTATTTAGTAAACCTAAGCTGGACTCGGATACACAATTGCACCGTTAGCTTTGCTTGTTTATTAAATACTAACCAAGGATTCAATTGATATCGATACAATAAGAACAGGATAAAAACATTGAAACCTCCCAGCCTTTGCCACACTATTTTAATTGCATCTGCCTTTCTGACAGTGAGGGAAGTTTATATTTCTATTTGCTGCTATTTTTTTAACTGTTAATATTTAACAGTAAAATTGTACACTGTTTACCTTTGTTTGTACTTCCTCTAATTAATTACCAAGAAATTGATGGCATTTTAATTAAATACTGGACAAGTCAACACGCTAGGGTATCGAGTCCTTTTTTTTTCATTTCAAATTAACAGTTACTGATCTCCCATCGGAAGCCAGCGTCTTAATGGAAAGAAAAGTTTATATTCACATTCATACACTAATATTGATATAATTTAATCTACATATAACAGAAAACACGCGGAGCAAATTATGGAGGATATTGGTATTTATAAACATATTTCTATTTTGCATGTGATTAGAAATAAGGTACATATAATTAAATAGTTATGTCCAATGTTTTCCCTCCGTGAATTTCAATGCTGTTCAGCGAGGTAACGTTTTATGGGATCCGTATGGAAATACATTCGGTACAAATCAAAGCTGGACCACTGATTTTCTACATAGATTTTGGTTTAAAGTTAAGCATCTTTGGACCTTTATCTATTAAAAACAAACTCCGGAGTAATATGATGTACATTTATGTTTTTTTTTTATTCGGCTGTAATCCTAGTTCTTGAGAATCCTTTGCGCCAATAGCTACCTCGGTGTATATTATTTGATGATCTTTACGTTGAACTCCAGATAATTAAATTCAAGTTTTGTTGTCTGGGATTGTCTTTACTATCACTCTTTGCATTCCTCCTGGAGCTGTAAATCTGATAAGCTTCTTGGCAACTACATCTACCCACCTCCTTTTGCAGAAAGAGCTAGCAGGCACGGTGACCGTCTAGGCTGCGAGAAACGGCTTCCTTGGAAGCTTTGGCGTGCGAACTAAGTAGCATAATTATTGCTTCATAATTGTACTCTTTTTCTTTAGCTTTTTATAACATTTAGAATCAGCCACGCTTGGAATCAGAATGGTTGTGACATTTAGGAGCGGAGTGATTGTGTGGAACACTTCAAGTTTAAAAAACAAGCCTAATACAACTCCGAAGGCTAAAGAATACTCCTTTCAGGCAACACATTGAGTTTTGATTTCGGACAATGGTGTTTCTCAAATTTCTTCCAAAACCTGCACCCATCTGTGATCTAAATGCAATCTTTTTTTCCTCTTCAATTCATTTGGCAAAGACGAAGCAGATGTATGTGACGGGGTTTGAATTTTAATTACAGCGAATACCTGGTGCACAAGAAATGAAAATCGTTTTCATAGAGAGGAAATAAGTGCCGTTGATATATAACTTTAATCAACTATTAACGTACAATTTTAATCAACTATTCTAATGAAGTTTGAAGCGAATCACATTAGACTACTTTGGACGACCAGATTAAATACTCCTCTGAATTATCTAATTAGGATCGTTTTCATTGCAGTAACCAGCACTATTTCTGCGTAACCCTAAAATAAACTTATTTTTAGTTGCATAAAAAGACACGTGCTATTGCTATTGGTGTCGGTATTAAACCAACGCATCTCCTTTGTAAACAGTTTTGAAGCTAGTCTCCGAAAGATGTAGTGCACAGTCCGTCGTTTTAAGTGATCAATTAGTACTTAGTAGATGTTTGTTCCTACAGTTGCCGTAGTCCCTTTCAGAATGGTCAGTGGTGCAGTTATAATAACATGCAACTTTTTTTTCTCTCTTAAAGCCCCCCTATTCACATTACCTCAAAGTGCCTTTAACCGGCGCAGAGGTGCGAAGATAAAATTGTCTGACGCTTTAATCCATGCCCGAGGGGTTGGAAAATAAAGAGAGAGACAGAAATGGTCCTAAAAGAACCGAAAATCCACACAATAGCTGTGGGAATCTGGTCAGAGTTACTCATTTCGGGCTCTTCCCTGGAACTCCATCAATTAGAAATAAGAGCATTATTAAACGGAACTGGCGGATGTCTTTATAGGTGAGGCTGTTTGCTTAAAAAGCCATTCACTTTCTAGACTTGAAGAGCTCCGACACGCTGCCAGCAGCGATTCTTGGAAGGCGATTAAACAGAATGAATTGGGCATGGACAGCCTTCTGTCAGATGTTGCCTTTAACCCAACTCGTATCAGGACAATGTGTGATCTTTGGTACGTGGGACTTGGTACTTTAAGAAATTTAGATAAAACAATTACCAGCTTGTATACAAAACCCTAAACCCTTGCACATATATTACAGACATGCACGTATGCTAATACGGTTTAGCAAATCGTCTAAAGTGGAATGTTGTTGGGAATATTGATTTGCATTCAACAACAACGATCTGGAGGTGATTTGGGGAAAATTATAACGCGGAGAACAGTTCATTAATGCAACATCCACGCATCAAACATGGTTGTGCCACAAATGTTAACTCCAGCGCTAGGCACGAAACTGTAAAGGTATTTTAAATAGCCTCCAACAATAGTACCAGGGTCATCAAAAATGAATACAGAAAATGGATATATTGATCTAAAGGAGAAAATATATCTCACGTGCCTTTTTATTGAAACGTGCTAATTCAAATCGCAGTTTTGAATCTGCACGTCATTTGAATCAGAAATGAAAACTAAACACAGTTAACATTTAAATTAAATATTGCCCCTGTCGTTCTGCAAATAATTAAAATTAAAAACTGTATCATGCAATTCTGTATTTCTGCAGTTATTTTTTACGTTTTGTAAACTGCCTTAAGGGAAGGATTGTATTTGTGAAGGGGACATTATCACATGCCCTTTGCTTCTCAAAGAGGTTAACAACCTAATGAACACTTAGTTAGGAGACGAAGCGTGCATAAGTGCTGGGTTTCCCAAAGCTTATCTGATGTTATATGTGCTACTCTAACCTTGTAGTAACCTAATTGTTTCAGCTCCCACTCCGGGGAGCAACCCGGGACTGGGCAGCCTTCAGGTGGGACTGCAACAGCCAGCAAACTGTGAGAATACCGCGCCAGGGAGCCAGGGGTCAGCAGCATG
Organism: Scyliorhinus torazame; assembly: GCF_047496885.1. Classification (NCBI taxonomy): domain Eukaryota; kingdom Metazoa; phylum Chordata; class Chondrichthyes; order Carcharhiniformes; family Scyliorhinidae; genus Scyliorhinus; species Scyliorhinus torazame. The sequence continues at coordinate 74,170,551 of NC_092713.1, forward strand.
CTGCTACATATGTTGGGTCAATCATTCCCCTTTGTGAAAATTTAAAAACCTGGAAAAACCCAATCGTCTACGGGTTTTAAGAAAATGTTCCTGGATTTGTTCCAGAATAGCCGAGAAAGAATAACTTGTTCAAAGGTGGATTATTTGAAGGAAGAAGTGACTCGGTCACACTGAAACGATGGTTGGATTTAAACCGAGACCACAGTAAACACGGGTTAACCAAATATAAAACCGCTTTTACAATCTCTGGCCTTCCAGAGGCTAACCCAGTTAACAAGATGAAGTTTGACAGTTAGCACTGCATGTATACTGACTAGGGGCTTTTCACAGTAACTTCATTGAAGCCTACTTGTGACGACAATAAGTGATTATTGTGCACACGTTTCGTTTACATGTATAAATACAAGGGGTGCGTATACTTCAGCTGCTTATGAAGCGGCGATTCTTTTCATTATTAACATAATGCATGAATAAATCGAGGCGAGTAATTCGTTTATTTCCTAAATTTATCGAGGTCAATTTCAAAAAATATGACCGCCACTTTGAAAATAAACAAAATATCGTCTTTCTTAAGTTATTTGGCTGCATATATCGACATGAAACGCGAAATGAGACCCCGGACCTTGGAATATGAAATGTAGATGTAATTTACAGACTTTGTTTATCAATATGTAACATTCAGAATGTTGGCAATGAGCTTTCTTTATTTTTTAAAATGATATCTTTATGTTGTAATTCGAACCGCATGAAACAAGCTAATCAACACATTGACACCAACTACGTGATGACATCCGTGTGCGAAAACTTAAATATTGGGTAAATCTACTTGAGTGACGTTTGTGAAAGCGAGCGTCAAAATCGGATGTCTTCGAGGTAATATTCATTCGTGTAAGATTCGTCCTGAGATAATTACTTTTAATGTCAAAAAGATTTAGTTTAATATCATCTCTATTAGACTCTTGGCTGGGTAATTAAAGGTGCAGATTAAACCAGCGGGAAACAGATGGCATTTACTTACACTGATTCATTCAGTAAACAATGAAAAAGTCAATGGAACAGCCCTGGAACAAATGAAACCTTAAAGACCATTTACATTAGCAGGTACATGAGGACTGTCATCTGTCAAAAGGAGAGAGGACGTATAATAAACACTTACGGATAATTCAAGCAGAGTACTTGCATAAGTATTAATACTGGGCAGTTTTGTTACTGAATTGACAGGCAGAAGTGAGAATATCTACCAGAAGAATACCGCTAATAACTTTTCAAAAGATAAATACGTAATTTAGCTAAATTCAAATTATGCACACGTGTCAGTACATTTGAAAGTTTTTATAATAGCTACACACTTAAAAGGATCCTGGTATGTTGTTTTCAAAAACTTTAGTAAAAAGAGTATTAAAAAAAGGATGCACATTGATAAGTCCTGATTTTTTTAAAAAATAAAGGCATTTATGATGTAGCAACCAACCTTCAACATCATATGTGCTTTGGAAGGGACCAGACCGTCACCATGCAGGATTGTTCATTTTTTGAAAACAGTGACACAAGCCGTGTATCAGTTAAAACTGGATACACATTATTATTGGATGGTGTACGTGGCGCTTTCATCTCGGCAATTCTCCGTTGAAGCACAGGCTCATTTTAATAAATATTTTGTTGTAGATATATTGATTTGTATATCGCTGTTCAACGCCAACAACAAATACTGATTTTGGGAGTGCTCAGGAATACCTGATCTCGGCCTAATCCCATTGCAGAAAAGGTGAAACACCGACAATGGTATTTTACTTCCATGCCCACATAGGTTCATTAAAGCAGTTTGGTGTCACTGTACAGGATACCAACTGAGACTTACCCTTTCGGTGCGAATTAATTTAGATCTAGATTTTAACAACAAATAGACCACTTAAAATAAGCAGTTGCAGCATTCACCTTTGTACCTGAGTACAAAACACTAGCAATCAATGTCCTATTTCGATAACATGTCGTACCCAGAAAATTTGCTTTTGTAACCACGGCTAAAGCTACGATGTTCCTTCACTCGATGGCTTCAACGTTTGTAACAATATGTGCACACATTTTGTTTTCCAACTGATTATTATTGCATCACCGTCATGTTGCTGTCAAAGTTATTTCAATCCGTGTTCTGGTTAAGTCGTGTTTAATTTTCCCTCGTGTACATCTCACCCGTTGCGTGATTTTGACCAAAATTTATGCATTCGAACTAAAATGAGAGATAACACGGTTTAAAAGGGAGAGGTTGTCCGTTAAAGGCCGCTCTTTTTAAACGAATCGACAAATGTCCCTTTATTGCTATATTTTCCTGGCTGAGCATTGCAAACTGAAACAAACGGCGGTGCCCCTGTGAACGGAATGCGGTTAGTGTGTGTGGTGGGAAGAGATGAGGAGGAGGATTTAAATGCTACATTCCGGGCAGACACTAGGTGTTGCTGTCATTGTGTCTTCGCAGATGCTGACTGACCGGCTGTGCATTTCAGCATCTCGTGTTGTCAACGGTACCTTTTCCAAGCATTTTTTTTTGGGGGGGGGGGGGGGGGAATTATCTGTGTACTCCAAATCGTGACAAAATGCGAAGATGGAGCGTAGAAAATGTTTCAGCCTGCACATTTCCAGCTCTTACAGAAAGCCGGGTTAAATAATCTATTGGAACTTCCCTGGTGACAGAATTCGATGTTATAAACCCAAGCAACAACATTATATTCTGCAAGCCAAGGGCTTTATCATTTCACACATCCAATTAGCAGTCAATATCACGTGAATTACATAACCACATAGACCTGTCATTCTGCCCTTCCTCTTGATTAAAACCGCGTCCCGCAATTCTTTGGTATGGAGGCGCGAAATCTGCTCCAAATAATCTGGTCGATTCAGGTTAAACGATGCACCTTGCAGTGAATAAAAGCGAGCGGCGGATGAAATTACCAGTTAAATTAGGCCGCCTGCTCTAATAAAGGAGGAGGTGTTTGACAACTGATTGATTTATGTTAGTTTGAAGACCGGCATCTCGGCGGGACCTTTTCAAATTCAGAACATTTTTCTCTCTCGTTTGGCTGTTGTTTCCAACAATTTTGCAACGTTGTTTAAATAATACTATGTTGCGTTGTAAACGGATAAGCGCCAGGACAATTAATTAAATCAGGTGGATAGCTAGACATGTTTTGTCAATTAATCTTAATTATCACCAATTATGGAAACAAAATAAACCACACTCGAAATGTTTGACGCTGCTGTTCTGAGGCAAACCTTCAGCTGCAATAAACATTGATTCATCTTGTGGCTGGGACCTCTGCTATCAACAGTCAAACATTAAACTCCAATATTTCACGGGGCGACAGGCTTTAGATAGAAAGACCGCATTTAATTAGGACTCTGTCGCTCTTTCTAGTTTTAGCTCTTCAAAATACTCATGTTTTTTTTAACATTTCAACGATGCAGTTCACATGACATATTTTGAAGTTTCGCTGTCCCAGATTGGCGTCTCTGATGTTCACTTGTTGGACTAAATAAAGAACGCGTTTCTATTTTGGTTCCTTTGCGTGTCCTTAGTTGTGGAGGAAATGCAACACAGTTTGGTGGGAGCCATGAAGTAAAGTTGCACATTGTGTGATCATTAATTGAGAGGAGACGGGAGCAACAGCAAGAACACCGCCGACCATTTCCGGGAACTGTTTTTTGCGGCTACACGGATCGGTTTGCTTTACTCACCCGTACCTCTCCCAGAAGTATTGTCTTGTGGCGGAATTTCCGCGACTAAAATTATTCTTCGCCCCAATGATGACGGAAGAGCAAGTTCTCTACTGCGGTTTATTTATATAGAATTTAAAAAAAAAACTATTTTGGATACAAAATTACATAAACGGAGTTCTCACTTTTGATATCACAATTTCTTGGATGAGAGAAGACAATAGATTTGGTGTGCAATGCCCCGAAGGGCTTTCATTTCTGTCCAGATCTATATCGCTTGTAGTTTGCCCTCTTTCTGGATGAGCCATGGTAGTATTACCCATGCTAAAGGTATATAAAACTTACTGGCGAACCCGTGATTCGATGACATCGCTTCATGCCAATTTCAAAGTTATAATTGTTTCACTTTGAAAGAAATTGCATTTTCCTGCGTCCCAAAGCGGGTCGCAGCCGGTGAAGTATATCGATTTGACAATGGGAGCAATGACAATGTTGGTTTGCTGGAGCACGGATCTGGAATGTATAAAACAGAGTACTATTTCTTCCAAAAGCTGTATCTGTTGATGACAGCAGCCTGGTTTAAACCCTCCTTTTTTTGTTGTTGCTGCAATTACTAGAGGAAATAATTAATAAAAGTAGACTTGCTACTTACCCAGAATTCAACTTCTGGGTTACTTGGTAATTACATCATCATTAAAACGGCGGCCTGCAATAGAAAGTAGAACTTGGTTACCAGTGTTAAAGGCATTAACTACAGAGTGTAAAATAAAGGCTTCAACTTTAGCATAGCCACAGTTGCATCTACAAGATACTGTTGTAATGCTCACTTGGTTATTTTGCAAGGTTCAGGTGGACACTAGGTAACAGTAACCATAACCAATCAGAAGTGTGCTTTCGCCCGCGTGCCATTCGGCCAATCGCAGGCGCCACATGTTGTCAATTTCATTCTAATGAAAACGTAAGGAGCAACAATAGAGAGAGCGCGGGACTGGACTCATTGAACCTCTGTATCCAGCAGCATTAATGCTAATGTCATACATATCATCGCTTCTTCCCACACGGCTCCTACTGTCTTTCCTACCCATTAATACGTGGCGGTCTCAACGGTGTCCAGCAGAGTTCAAGAACTAGTCCGAGACTGCAATTTGAAGCAATCGCATTACGTTCGGCAGCAATCTATCCTGAAGTGATGGAATTGCGTACGGAGCTCTCTGCCGCCCAGACTATTCCGACAACCATACCTGTCTCGGTGTCGGCGGCACTGCTCCGTGCTCCGCCTTTGCTGCTGCGCGCCACCGAAAAGTACCCGAGAACTCCCAAGTGCGCCCGCTGCAGAAACCACGGGGTGGTCTCGGCTCTGAAGGGCCACAAACGTTACTGTCGCTGGAAGGATTGCATGTGCGCCAAGTGCACCCTGATCGCCGAGAGGCAGAGAGTGATGGCGGCCCAGGTAGCGCTGAGGAGGCAGCAGGCACAGGAAGAAAACGAGGCCCGGGAGCTGCAACTGCTGTACGGGACGGCGGAGGGACTGGCCATTGCGGCTGCCAACGGCATGATCCCCTCCCGCTCTTCCTACGACGTCTTTGGGTCAGTCTGCCCCGAGGGTAACACAGGTAAAAGGTTCTTTTTCAAAAGTTTTCAAAACTTTTTTTATCTGGTGGATTGAAAACTCTTTGTTCACACTCGCGGGAATTCGAAAAAAGTCGATTCAAAATCCATCAAATATTGGATCAGCTTTAGGTAGAAGGAAGGGGTTTTACCTCAAAAAAGCCTGCAGTTTATTTTAAAGACTTTGTTAACAATACCTTCCATAAATCAACGCGCACTACTTTTTGATAAACATTTCTAAATAATTAGCTAAGTGTTTTTACCCCAAGATCAAATTGCCGCGCGGAAAGCTTTTAGTTGAAGAAACGAAACCGACAAGTTCACCTTGACCTGGCCTCACCCGGTATTGATCCTCACTGAAGCTTTGGTTTGGGCCTCGGATTTGCAATGTAATTCAACCTAAAACTTGGATCAATGAATACCTCAGCCGTTTTAGAATCTAAATTTACAGCAGATTATGATTTAGAAAAATAACCAGTTCCTGCTGTAAAAATTGTGTGTAATTAATTGATCAATTATTTGGACATTGTTATTCGCTTCAGGAGAACATTCAGTTATGTTTCTCTCTATTTCCTGCATGCAGATTAAACAATATTTGTACAGTTTCATGGTGCATAAATAAGAAAATGTGATTTTCCTGCCTCTCAAATTAAAACTAACACAAGGCAAATCCGTTTAACATTAATCGCAGCACATGCTAATCCCTGTAAATTCACATTATGAAATAATGAAAGGCAATTTAGCAATCCATTATACTAATCAAATACACCGATTCTCCCAATATGTTAAGAATAATTTGCGTAATCCTAACACACTGCGGTGTCTGTTTCTCTCTTTGATCAAATTATTGATGTTCAAATCTTTTGCTGCCATTTTCTGTTTGATGGGAGAAGTCGCCTATCAGGCCTTATTTAAAAAATAACGTTTTATTCAATGAAAAGTAATGATTAAGAAGCAAAGTAATTCCAAATACAATTTAAATGCAGCGCTGACAAAAAAAATGTTTCAGATAATCGCTCCTCCTTTATTTGGGGAGCGGTTTAAAGATCTGAAAAATCAACATTGAGAATTGTTCTGAATATATAACCATCATATGCTGTCCTCTGATTCTGAATACAGTTGATCCAGTCAGAGTACACATCATTGTAAGTAAAATTATCAATGTCAAACTGTGACTTGTCAAAGATACAACTTGTATGCACATCAGAAAGTTTCAAAATCCCACTTGCCTTGTGCTAACTTTCAACTGGTCATTTATAACTGTCCAGGCAGTGAGAATCTGAGAATAAAACCACATTGGATTATAATAGGTTAAAACAGTTTGCATTTCTTGATTTGCAGAATCGAAACTCCAGAAGTACGAGTTATTTCAAAAGAGTTTATTGCCACGAGCTGGGACCCCACAGCAGTCCTTAGTGAAGGCCATGTCCGGGGACAGCGAGTCGGGCACTGGCAGTGTGCCCGGCACTTCATCGCCAGACGCTCGTCACGGATCTGGCTCCGAGAACGGGGACGGGGAGTCCTTCCTCAGCTCTCCCATCTGTAAAGTTCTGAAAGAAGGACAGGAGAGCCCAAGAACCATCACGCCGCTGGGCTCTGAGTCTGGGTCCGAGGCAGAGAAAGATGAGCGGGAGGGCACCCCGTCCACAGGTGCCCGGCAGAGGACTCCCATTGAAATTCTCACCAGAGTCTTTGCTTCGCACAAGAGAAGTGTTCTAGAGCTGGTCCTTCAGGGCTGTGGGGGGGACGTGGTCCAGGCCATCGAGCAGATTCTAAACAACCGCGAGCAAGAAAAGGTTTCCGATGAAACTTGGCACCGGGACAGGACTCATCAGACTGTCCAAGGGCCCACATCACATCGACCTCTGGTAGCTGGGGCCGTGCCTCCTGCCATTGGGACCCTGGGCAACAGGTCTGCCTTTTCACCGCTCCAGCCCAATGCGGCCCATTTTACTACAGATCCCAACGCCTATGCCATTGGGCCACATCTCGGACTCAATCCTCTTCGCTTAGCATATTCAGCCCATAGTCGGGGACTCGCTTTCATGACGCCTTATTCCACAACAGGTCTTGTCCCAACACTGGGCTTTCGTCCACCAATGGATTACGCCTTCAGCGACCTCATGCGAGATAGGTCCAACTTACACAAAGATCAAGTGTACACTAATGGACTTTACGGATCAGTTGTAAATAATAACCCGGATAAACAGTAAGTCCCAACATTCTGAGGCGTCTTAACATTTCACACAGCACCGGCCGGATTGTTAGTAATTTCCCGGTGCCTATTTTAGAACATGCAGAGGAGAAAGTTAAATATTTAATAATAATAAACATGATTGTACAATAACGTGCTAACGTGCAATTTTGTTAACGGTATATTTCGCTGGTATTGTAATTCATAGCCATAATCACGGAATTCCTTTGATTATTGTGTACTTAGATACTCAAGTGTAATGTCTATAAGCAAAACTGAATTAATCCTAAATTATTAATGTAATATGTAGAAACTACGATATTCTAATGGAAGAGGGACAACGTTCTATGTGCCTGTTTAAGATGCCGATTAAATATATTCTAGGTTCTTTGAGTTAGGACTTGTTTTTGCAACTGTTTATTTCAAGTAGACGTTGGAAAATGTGTAAATATCGAACGTAAAGAAAACTAGTCGCATTTGTAGTTGTGGGAAAAGGCTACAGCAAGTCGGTAGAGATGTCCATTCACACATTTGCATTGTATATAGAAGCTTGATGCTGATCCGTGTTGATTCTAGCGTTTATTTTTTCGTGTAACAGTCAAAAGTTATGTGCGTTGCATTTGATAGAAATAAAAGTTATTTTGTGAACAAATTTCTGGACATGTATTTTGACTTAAATCGCTAACCAAGCCAAAGCTGACAGCACAATTTGAGTACGTTTGGCTGGTTTCTTTACAAGTGAGGAATGTCAGGAGATCGTGAATATTTAGTCTGTGGCAATCGAAATCGCGTGTTCATTCCGAAAATGTTAAAGGAATTTCCTGGTGCCAGCGAACACAGGGTTGGTGAAGGGTTGTCCCGTCAAACCTGCCTCCCAATTGTTTCGAAGGGCACGGAAGGAAAAAGCCATCATTGATTCATGAAATGCATCATGTTTGTAACTCCTACGGAACAATATACTCGATTGACATTAAAACTTTATGACCGTCGACATATAATAAAAAGTGGCTCACTGTATTGAATTAAGATTGCACAACTCATCAAACTCGTAACCATGGCAACCTAATCCTGCTAAACGGCACTCTGGCTGAGTTGATCTATTTACTTTCTTGCATCAAGTATGGCTGGGTAAACATCATGTCTAAAAGGACAATGTTGAACTTCCAGCCGCCGCTCATATATTGGTGCCCAGGAAGGGAAATATGAAACCTGTTTGGAACAGGGAAATTTCTATCAGCTGCCCTGATGGGTTTTCTTGTCCTCAAATGTTTACTCCCCCCTTCCCCTCCAATTTTTATTTTCACAGACCAATATCGTCCTTCATATGGTAAAAATGCGACATAGCTGCGCTATTTTAATGGACCCTGTGCAATAATCCCGCCTATTAATCCAGCACACATTTTGCAAGCAGATCGGCAATGTTACAAAACTTTTCCTAGATCTTACAGTCAGTGAAACATAATATGGCTACAATACAACGATTTAATAAACTGGGGCTTTAATAGCCGGCTAACTTGGTTGCGTTGCCTAATTCCACTTTAATTGGAAAAAAAAGACTGTGTTTAAGATGGTAGCAGAGTGTCTGTCCCAGGAAAGTAGCCAACATCTGAATAAACCTTCACAGCTGAATTTGTTCAGGATAACTTTCGATATCTGGGATTACTGTCGCGGGCGTCAGGACTCGGAGAGAATTGCTACCGCGGTTGTGTGAGGTCACACAATTTCTGTCTTTTGCTTTGGTGTCTCATCGCTGAATATTCCACCTATTTTAAAACCGAGTGTTGACATTAATCCGACTTTTCACCACACCCTGCTTCTTGATGCCACATTGTTTCAGTATTTATTTTTTAAAATTATAAACACACCACCATATAATATTTTGGCAACATCAACTGATTTATCCACTAAGTATTTACAGGCAGGGTATTAATAAGTTTTCTTAAGTGCAGACATTATACGTAATCAAACTGGTTCGAAAGATGGCATTTTTGAGAAAATCAAAATCGAACTATATATCAGAAGCTCGGCACGTTTTGAAATATTTGAAATGCAAATAGTTATCTGCTCAGTAGCTTTAAACATCGAAAACGACGTATATTACTGACGGCTGGGAAAATTATTTTTTAATATTCACCATGAAAACCGAAACCAAAACGGTGATTAAGTACCTGTCGCCACAGCGTGCAAAGGGGGGTGGGTGTAAGTGTATTTTGAGGGGACTTACTCCTTCAGATATATTTAACTTGATGATTATTTGGAGAATATATTTTAAAAAAATTACACGTGCAGTATCAATATTAAATAACGTCGAGGCAAATACAAGGCGATTTGAATGATTCTAAAGTTAAAAAAGCACCGAGATAGTCTAAACGTAATAGAGTCAATTTCCTAATGTCAGCAAAACACCGTAATTGCACCGTAAACACTTCATAAATTTACTGTTTTTTAAAGAAAATATTTTATTGAAGCATTTATAATTTTAACATTTCAAACAACAGAGATCCAACACACGCAAACCCCCCACAATAACACACCCAACTCCCCCAGCCCTAAACCCTAACTACCCATACATGATTCCCACTTCATAAATTTACATTGGCCGCGAAATGTTTTTCTTACACAAATGTCTCTCTGGCTGCTTTCAGGGGCCTGCGTTACGTTATTTGCATTTGATCGAAACGCAGACTTTGTAACAACAAATCGATATATTTTCACTTTTTATCATTTAAAACAGTTCGTTAATTTGGGGGACCAAGTTATAATCTTGAAATGTTTCACACAAACTCCAAACAGCAGACAGTGTGTGCAAGGAGTCAATGTGCCGGATCATCAACCAATGAATTGGCGAGACCGGCAGCAAGAAGCAAATCAATATCGCACCAACAGTTTGAGGAAAATTACAGGTTAAAGTTGGCGACGTTCATTGAAACGGGCGATTGCACCAGTTTTGGCGTTTGCTCACAAATCGTAGGATTCGGGAGCAAAAAGAAACGGAATTTCCCAGACATTCAAGGCGATTCAAGTGCAACGCGAACCCCAAGATCACTGCGGGCAACACGCATTAGAGGATTTGCTTTCCTACGAAAATAAGAGAGAATCGGGTTTGCATTAAACAATGGGAGAAGTTGAAACTTTTTATTACATTTGGCGCGAGGACTCCACACTCCCAGCTAAGAAAGAATTTGCAAGGTTATATTTTTATCAAGAAATAGCACGGATTTTGTAAATGTCTCCACTCTGAGGGTTCGCAGCTCCCATTGTTCAATTACTCTCCAGGTCGCGGTTAGTACAGCTGGCGGCTTGGTTTAAAGCACCGAGTGTGCCCGTGATTGTTTTAAATTTAAGAAATATGCAACCTTATAAATGCACCACGAAAACATAAATATTGCATTTGGAGTAGTGTAACTAATTTGTCCAATTGGTGAAAAAGTTGTCTTAGATCTCGCAGGTGTCTGAAATGCAATGAGGCAGATATCAGCAACCGGCCTCTGTGTTTGATACAGCACAATGCAAGGTAAAGACCATCTGACAAGCTAATGAGTTCAATCAGCAGCAAATTGTATTCGAGTTCAGGAAAAAAAATGACGAGTTTAGCTGTTGAAAGGATCGAATTCAATTGTCGTTAATTTCTGTAAAGTGCAGTAACCTCAGGCAACAGTAGTCCGTTATTTTGAGGACACAAATGTTTCACGTATTCCTTTCATTCAAGTCTTTATCTATTTTCATATTGCGGACACAAAAGTACAAAAAGTAAATAAAATAAATAAAGTACATCAAGTAAAAAAAGTTCAGTTTGCAGAATGGTGCGTCCGGGTGCTACACTTTAAAACAGCTTTTAGAAAATGCTGCTGATATAATTGAAAACCCGATGCTTGACTATCCTGTTTGTCGAAGGAAGAATTGTTACAACAGCAGAGTTCAGTTGCGACATTTCTTAATTGTAACTTTAAAAGAAGTGAGCTCCTGGCGTTGAGAGACACATTTATCAGAGCATTTATTCAGTAATAAAGTTTTTGTCCCGGCACAGCTACAATGAGGGTAGTTTTCCTTTTATGCTCTGTACTAATTATGATGTTGAAACGATAAACGATATTTAATGATAAACGCCGCCACAAATTATTGGTGAAAATTACCTTGCGCGGGATTATTAATGAAAACATAAGTATTGAATTCAAAGTGCCGCCCTCTTCCCGCTTGTTTTGTGCTTCAGCGCCCCCTTATGTCCCAAGTTTTAATGGCAGCTAATGTTATTAGGGAGGCCCCTGCCAGTACACCTAACAGATTTCGCTTATTTCATATCGATATAACACTTTGGATAGGAAACTCAAAGGTACTTTAAAAAAAAAGCAAATGACTGTAATTATGTAAATCAATATCTCATGAGGAATCATTTCTGTCCGTGAAGGTCAGCGCACAGCAATAATAACATTGCTTCAGGATCTTTGAATACCGTGTTCAACTTTGGTCACCAAGACACGCATCTTGTAAATTGCGCAGAGAAGAGCAGCGATGCTAATCTCTAATTTCAAAGGATTGAATTACAAGGAACACTGGGGTAACGGAGACTCTTTAACATTGAAAGGAAACTAAAAGGATTTTATACAAGTAAAGCACAGATAAGGTGCATGTCGAATGTGTAAGTAGCGTAACGTACATGGCACACCAGGCAGGGTACACGATAACATGGATATATGTCGAAACTGGTGAAAGTGAAATTTAAAACAACACCAGGACTTCTTTACCAAAGGAGACGGGGACAGTCGGAATGTCCTTTCATGTACAATAATGGATGTCAAAATAAGGCACAGCTAAATGTCATGCCAGTAGGGGAGGTCATTTTTTCTTTGTCCTGGATAAATGAGTTAAAATGGATTGTCTCTGTTTTCTGTAGCTATAGTTGTGATCTCGCCTTTTAGGTTTATCAGTTTCCATTCCAAAGGAAGGCTGCATTTTGTCCAAAAAAAGCACTGACGTGTCAATGGTTTGTCATAAGTCATACAATTCTGGTTAAATGTCTATCCAACTGTCATTATACAAGTATTACGGATAGTCCATGAAGTCACGAGCTGACATGAGGGGGTTATGTGCGGTGTTACAGGTAAGAGATTAATCGCAAGACTGACTGAAGTTGGGGGTTCTTTCCAGGCGCGAGGTGAAATTCTGCAACTCCTAGATGACGCAACATCCTTTGATTTCCTCCTGTTTATTAGATCTTTTTACGATGCATACCCTTTATTTTTAAGGACAACTATATTGTGCAACAATCTGAATCAAGAGGCCAGGCCAATACCCTTCTCCCAGCTTCCTGTCAACCCTGATCGGAAGGTACCCACATGAATGATATTATGTGTAAGACTGGTCTGGGCTGAGTTGTCGAAACTGGGTATTTCTTCATATGGACTGATTTTTTAATCCTCTATTTTACTATGGCCAAGATTTCCGTAACTTCCGAGGCAGATCGATAATAAAGAAAATGAAATTAGATATAAAATACTCTACAGCAATGCAGTAATGCATTTACCCTACAGATTAGTTTACTGTGATTGTAAATTTTTTGTATTTCATAAACATGGGAAATTATTATTGTTGTGGCAAGAAGCGACTTTCTGAGGAATTGGCAATGACTACTCTTTACTTCCCTATATATATTGTTTGTTATTTTCTTCTTTCCCTGTGGCCACTTATCCCAACACCATTCTCTAAGGTAAGCACCCCTGACCTGTTCCCAGACCTCTGACAAAAGAGTTTTTTAGCTGGCAGCTGTTTGGAATTCAAAATCCATACTGTTTGACTAATCCTCTGTATTTTTTCTTATTCATTTGATTTTACTTCCACTTGGAAACTCTCCTGGACAGTTTACATGTGTTTGGGATCTGCTTGAATGGGGGAATCATGGAAAGGACCCATATTATATCAGTTTATTAGAACACTGATGCAAGTTATCATTTTTCAACTGCTCCTTAAAGCACCAGTGACTGTGATACCTCAGGACATGTGCCCCTCTTGTGAGTAATCAACACTTTCAGACTGGAAATCCATAACTTGATTGCTTAAATTGTTTCCACATAAATCCACAATTAGAATATATTTGTCAGAAATCACATTTTATCAAATTCAGTTAGCATCAATTCCCATTACATTATGGAGAATTAGTAACTTGATATTTGCCTATAAATTGAATATGCTCTTTTCTGTTCTTTCACAAATATTTTATACCTGTTTTTCCTTTGTCCCCGATACTGATTAAATACCTAATTGAACCTTATTTTAATTTGACATTTTTTAGCATTTTGAAGTTAAGGAAAAATAGAGCATTAGGAAACTGAGTCTGTTTGATCCCGGCCCTGAGTCACTGTCTGTGTGAAGTTTGCACATTCTCCCCGTGTCTGCATGGGTCTCACCCCCACAACCCAAAATGATATGCAGGATAGGTGGATTGGCCATGCTAAATTGCCCCTGGTTGGAAAAAAGAATTGGGTACTCTAAATTTATTTAAAAAAGGAAACTGAGTCTGTAAATTTACATACAAACAGGAGTCGAAGCTGTTGCTTTTCATCAGACTGATTGCTTAATCACTTAGTTAAGGAGTGATCATGTATTGATAAATAGTTACTGCAGAGTTTATTTATGATGGAAAAAATATATATGTCCTTGAATAAGATAATGATGGGGAATAACATAGTAAGCACTTGAAAGACACTTTGGTTAAATAATTGCATTGTTATATAGTGCAGTGTGGTGCAATGTTGGAAGTAAGTTCACACCTATAATTTCCTAGAATATGGCTCTATGATTTCAGTCACTATTGTCAAGCAGAGCTATTAGTATTTCCCCACAAGTGGAGAGAGAAAAACAAAAGGCACGTCACTCTGAGCTATTCATGCATACTCCACATGGGTAGATTTTTAAATTGCAACCCTCAGGTGGAAAACTGATGCTCCAGATCGGCTGCCCATTATACAAAGTGCCCGATTTTCATTTGCATCAAACTCAACAGAAATTAAAATCAGGCATGTTCCACAACAGGTGGTCAATTCACAACATAACTTTCCAATAAATGTTTTTAAGACTGAATCAAATATGTACTTTTAGTGATGCTGACATAAAATATTGTTTGTGGCAACGGTTGGTTATGCATCTGTTTTAAAAAAAATCTTAGCCATTGTGGTATATATATAAACAAACAACAGCATTTTATTTCTTGATGGAGAGATCTATATCTTTAATACTGTCAGGAAATGTTGACATTATCCCATCTACCACTTTCTTGCTTAATCACTTAACTGGTCTATATTTGTCTGCAACTCCTTTATATAGTCCTCATGGCTTACTTTCCTACCTAGCTCTGTCTTATCAGCAAGCTTAGGTATATTGCACTTGGTCATATTACCTAAGCCACTGAGATAAATTGCAAATAGATGAGATCTAAGTTCTGATACTTGCAGCATGCCACCCATGACAGCATGCCGTCCCAAAGATGACCTATTTAGTCCCACTCTCTGTTTTCTGTTTGTTAACCAATGCTCAACCCATGCTAATGTGTTAACCCCAAACCATACGCCCATACCTTATGTAACAGTCTTTTCTGTGGTATCTTATTTAATGCCTTTTGAAACTCTGAATGTACTGCATCCACTGGTTCATCCTTTTACACCCTGCTAGTTGCACCCTCAAAATTTTTTAGTAGATCCCTTTTATAAAACTGACTTGACCTTGCTTAATGAGATTATAGTTTTCCAAGCGCCCAGTTACCCTGTCCTCAATAATAGGTTCTAGCATTTTTCTTACTGTTGATGTCAAGCCTTTGTTTCCCTGTTTTCCCTCCCGTCCTTCCTTGAACAGCAGGCTACATTTGCTACCTTCCAATCCATGGCGAGCATTCGAGAGTCTCCAGAATTCTGGAAGTTCACAACCATTACACCCACTATCCCTTCAGCCACCTCTTTTAAAACCAAGTCTATAGGTCATTAGGTCCAAGGAATCTTTCAGCTTTGGTCCCATTTTCTTCTCCAGTAATTTTTCTGTACTAACGCTAATTACTTTACGTTCCTCACTTTCCTTATACTCTTGCTTCCCAACAATTGTTTGTGTTCTTTCTGTCTTCTGCCATGAAGGCATACACAAATTATTTGTTTAATAGCTTGGCAATTTCTTTATTCCCCATTCTCATTTCTCTTCCTTTTGCCTCCGTAAGGCCCACTTTTACATTTTCTAATCATTTCCTTTCGACATAGTTGTAAAAGCTCTTAAAATCTATTTTTTATATTTCTTGCCAGTTTATCTCATTCTCTTTATCGATTCCTTGGCGAATCTTCAAATCATTCTCAATTCCCACACTTGCTGTTTTGGCAACGTTGTATGTCCCCTATATTCACCTTCTCCATAAGATCCTTTACTATAACATTACTAAACGTGTTTCATTACACAATACCCATATCTAAAATAGCCTGTTCCTTGCTTGGTTCCTTGGAATACAGTTCCACAAATCTGTCTCAAATGTTTTCCAAAACTCATTTTGCTAATTTGGTTTGTCCAATCTATATGCAGATTAAATACCATGATTATGGTACATGCTACATTCTTGTCTAATTTCCTGATTCATACTCAGTCCAGCACATACTCAGATGTAAGGAGGGCTAAAGAACCCCCAGTTGTGTTTTTTGTGATTTATTATTTCTTAGCTCTAACCATACTGATTCTACATCTTGATTTTCTGGACCTAGGTCCTTTCTCCCGACTGCCTTTATCTCTTCTTTTATCAGGCTTGCTCCACCTTCCTTTCCATTTTCCTATCTTTTTTTAGAAGTCAGCTACCCTAAAATATTTAAATCCCAATCCTATTCACCCTGAAACCCTGTCTTGGTAATGGCGACTAATGCCATTCATTCATTTATACCGTTACAAATGTGTTGCATATTCAGATAAGATGCCTTAATTTTAACTTTTTACTATTCTTGCCAATGTGCCCCTGTTGCCAATGCTCTATTACTGTTAGAAAACGCTCCATACCTTCCTGATACAATCTGCTTGAATTTACCCAAATGACTATTCTGCTCTACAGCCTTATCCTTTCTCTTCAGATATATAAATTTGTCCTTTCCTGAACCCACTCCCCACATTTAAACCCCTATCACCCTGGGTGTTTGGTCACCAGGTCACTGGTCCCAGCCTGGCATTGCAAATGAATTGTTGGGATAGCTGAATTAAGCCACTTTTTGTATTTTTTCTTCTTTTAATTTTTCTGCCTCTCACTCCACTGCTGGTTGATCAGGAGGGTAAGCAAACAATTTACTCCCAATCTCTACCAATGCTGATCAGTATCTGGCTAGAAGATATGCAGCAGCAAAATGAGACGATTCCCCCTTGAGAATCTAACAATTCAATAGGAAATTAATCTTATGTTCCGCCAGATGGCATGGGCTGAGCTTTGAAGTAAACCTACGCCAAAACCATGGGCATGAATCAGTGCATCACGAGCTACAGCTTATCACTTTTGCATACAAGTATTTACTTAAATATTTGCAGATTTGACTTTAACCTAGTACTTTTTTCATGGTCAAGAATATCTTTAAATTTACCTGAGATGTAAGCCCCAGATATTGTCCTTCAGTATTCCAACATCTAGTCAAATGTTCTAACCCTTTCATATAGTTTAATTATTGGAATGTGAGGGAAATATAACCAAACAGTAAAACAAATTCTTCACAAAATAGAATGTCCTAATAAAGAAGCTTCATGGAATCAAATTTCTTACCTCCTCAGGTGGTAACATTTTTTTAAACAGTACTTTTATTGGTTATTTACATTTGGCTGGTAACAATGTTGTTACACCAGTATTTACACACACATGAGACAAGAACAAGTAATAAAAAATAAAAGGGATGCATTAAGAATGTACCACACAGATGTTGCTAATTTTGCCTTAGTTTAATTGCTCTGTTTTATCACCTTTGCTCTCGAGTCGCCAGGTATCTTTATGATACCGCCACGTGGTTCAAGTCCGAGTAATGATCAATAATCCAATACACCGATTAGTAAGAGTTAAATCAAAGCACATTTATTATACACAGTAATCACTATTCATGCATAAATTCTACGTCTAAGCTACTTCTTACAACTAACAGGCCTATACTTAACTTGGAACTGGCCCACCAGGTCAGGGAAACAAATGGCCTTTCGTTCGGGTTGTGGCTGTGGGATTCGAAGTTGGTACAGACTGGTAGCTAGGAGCGCCTATCTCGTAGCGAGCGTTGAAGTAAGACTTACAAATTTGGTCGGCTGCTGAAGAGTGACGAGAGCTGGAAGAGCTGACAGCGAGCCGAAGAAGAAGAGCTGGAAGAGAGCGATTTGAACTTGGGGCTCAATTCTTATAGTCCCCAGGGGCTTCCCGCCTTTCGGGGCCGACCCTGTACCTGGTCCCAAGTGATTGGACTTTGTCCCAATCACTTGGTTCGATTTTCTCCAATGCTGGAGCGGTTCCCTGATCGATGAGCGGTCTTGAGGTGGTCGTTCACCTCCTTTTGTGTAGATTTCTGCTGGCGCCGAAGAGTCTGGTTTTGCTTTGTGTGTCTAAATGTTGCTTATTGTTCCCGGGGATTGCTCATTAGTATGCAGATGGCTGGTGTTTTGTTATGCTGATGGTTGCTGGTATCGATCTTGTCTAGCCTTTCCAGAGGTAAATACACAGCCAACCTGCAGCTGCTCGTTTTTGTCTTGTTGGCTGACTTTCCCATCAGCCTTTGCCGTTCGCCATTTTGAATCGGGAGTTGGCCATTTTAAGTGGCTACACAGAGTAAAATGTGAATTGAGAACATATGTACAGACTTAAAGCCTGTTTGCTTTAGGCCCCCAGTTGCCCTGTTCAGCTATTTATATGTGGCTCCCTGGTATTAAAACGTGCCAAGGGCTTGTTTGCGGTCACCCAGGTGTGCCCTCCTAGTTGTTGTAATGGACATCCTTCCTGGGCTATTTTCCTCTCTCTGATGCCCTTTTGGTCCTTCAGCCCTGTTTCCCCTGTGTTCTGGGTTGTTTACTCCCCTCCTCTTTCTCTGATCCTTTCCCCTCCACAACCCTCCCCCCCCCTCCCCCTCCCCCCCGCCTGCTCCCCCTCCCTCCTCTCTCTACTTTTCCTTCACAGTCCAACGATGTGCAGGTTAGGTGGATTGGCCATGCTAAATTTCCCTTTGTGTCCAAAAAGGTTAGGTTGGGTTACTGGGTGACGGGGATAGGGTGGAGGTGTGGGCTTAAGTAGGGTGCTCTTTCCAAGAGCTGGTGCAGACTCGATGGGCCGAATGGCCTCCTGCACTGTAAATTCTATGATGATTCGTTGTCCGTTTCCGTCCCCCCCTCCCCCTTTCCCTTATTGGTTGCTGGCTATGAACAGGTCCTCAAACAGGTTGGTGAATTGCTTCCAGGTATTTTGGAAGCCCTTTTCCGCTCCTATGATGCTGAATTTTATGTTTTCCAATTTGAGGAATTCTGCCAGGTTGGACTGCCAGTCCCCGGCCTCAGGTGATGCTGCTGATCCCTAGCTGAGCAGGATTCTCCAGCGGACGATCAGGGAGGCAAAGGCTAGGGCATTTGCCCATCTCCCCGTAAAGAACTCTGGCTGCTCTGATACCCTGAAGACCGCCACTTTTGGGCACGGCTTCACCCTCACCCCACAACCTTGGACATGGGCTCGAAAAAGGCGGTCTCTGGGAGAGGACCAGAAAATGTTGGCACGGTTGGCTGGGCCTCCCTGGCACCGGTTGCATTTGTCCCCCACCTCGGGGAAGAACCCCCTTGTGTGTTCTGTTCAAGTGTGCCCTGTGTATTACCTTTAGCTGCACTAGGCTCAGCCCTGCACATGAGAAGATGAAGTTTGCCCTGTCCAATGCTTTGATCCAGAGTCCTCCCCCTATTTCCATGTCTAGTTCTCCCCCTATCTCCCTTTGTTCCCTTGTCTCGTCCAATGGTGACCTTGTTTCCTCCAGTAGTGGTCCGTACATGTCGGCGCAGTTACCGTCCCCTAGTTCGCCCGCGGTCAGAAATCTGTCCAGCAGGAAATGTCCTGCTTGTCGGGGAACGTTGTTGTCTCTTTGTGGTGGAAGTTCCTTAGTTGCATGTATCGTAACTCATTCCCTTTTTGGAGCTGTAGTTTGTCTGTCAGTGCCCCCAAAGTCGCCATCCTATCGTCCACGTATAGGTCCCCTGCTAGCAGTGTCCCCTTGTCCTGTCTCCAACTTTTGAAGGAGGCGTTTAACGTTGCTGGGGCAAATTTACGGTTTCTGCAGATGGGGGCCATGGCAGACATTGCCACTAGCCCATAGTGTTGTCCCCCTCCCCTGAGCGGATTTACAGGGAATATTTTGCTCTTATTCAGATTGAGTTTGTAGCCCAAGAAGGCTCCAAACTCCCTTAGGAGTTTTATTATTCCTCCCATGCTGAGACGTAGAGGATCAGGTTATCTGCCCAGAGCTCTCTGTGCTCTCTGTCTCATCTCTGGATGCCTCGCCACCCCTTCGCCAATCTAAGGGCAATGGCCAGTGACTCGATTGCCAGGGCAGATAGCAGTAGGATAAGAGGCATCCTGACTTGTGCCTCGGTGCAGCAGGAAATATCATGGGAGTGCTATCACCATGAGGTGAATCCTGGCCCAAACCTAAACCGTTCTAGTACCTCCAGAAGATACTTCCATTCTCTCTGTTAGAGGACTGTTAGGGCCAGCGTCCCTCTTGATAGCGAGTCATTGAACATCTCCCTCAGGTGCAGGGCCAGTGCTGCGTGAATTTATTTTTATAAGTCCACTGGGAATCTGTCCAGATCTGGTGCCTTCCCTGACTGCATGGAGTTGATACTTTACATGATCTCCCCCAGTGCTAGTGGTGCTTTCAGTCCCTGTTTTCTTTCCTCCCTCATGACTGGAATGTCCAGTCTGTCGAGAAACTGTCTCATCTTCGAGTCCCCGTCCAGGTGTTCGGAGGTGTACAGATCCTGGTAGTAGGTCACAAAGACCTCTTTGACCCTGTCTAATGTCGTGACTAGAATTCTGTTTTCATCTTTCACCTGAGCTATTTCCTTTGTGGCTTTTGCTTTATCAGCAGGCAGCTGGCCTCGTCTCCGTGCTCACAAAAGGTCCCCCGAAGGGGCGGCATGGTGGCACAGTGGTTAGCACTGCTGCCTCACAGCGCCATGGACCCGGATTCTAGCCCAGCCCCGGGTCGTTGTCCAGGTGGAGTTTGCACATTCTCTCCATGTCTGCTTGGGTTTCACCCCCACACCCAAAAAGATGTGCAGGGTAGGTGAATTGGCCACGCTAAATTGCCCCTGAATTGGAAAAAATAATTGGGTACTCTTAAATTTAAAAAAAAGAAACAAAAGGTCCCCCGTGTCTGGCGGAGTTGGTGCACTGCTTTCCCAATGGAGGGCAGATCAAATTCCATTTGTAATTTTCCCCTCATCGCCAGTCGTTTCACAGTAGGGGCCATGGAGTATCATCAATCCACATCCAGTATGGAGTCGACCAACTCTCCTTTCTGTCCTCTTCTTTCAGCCCTCTCCTTTCTGCCCGTAAGCGCCTTTCTGTGATTATTTCTCCACTTATTACCGCCTTCAGCGCTTCCCAGAATGTGCAGTAAGAAGTTTTCCAACACCAGGTTACAGTCTAACAGGTTTGTTTCAAATCAGAAGGTGGAGGGTGAGACTTCCCTGTTCTGGTTGCAGTTTACATATCCCTTGATAGCTTGTGATATTTTCTCACAGAAGGCCTTGTTGGCGAGGAGGGTTAGGTGCAGCCTCCATGGGGGGACGTTGGGTCTGGCCTGTTTCCAACCTCACATCCACGCCATGCGGAGCATAGTCGGAGATTATAATTGTGGAATATTCCGCCCTTAATATATCTGGAAGCACCAATTTCCCTTCTGTGAAGAAATCAATGCGGGAGTATACCTTGCGGGACTTGGGAGAAGGAGAGCTCCTCCCATGGGTGTGTGAACCTCCATGGGTCCAGCTCCTCCCATCTGCTCCATAAAGGTGTTCAGCTCTCTCACCATGGCTGACTGCCTCGTTGATTTGGGGCAGGATTTGTCCGTCCATGGGTCCTGTACACAGTTAAAGTCCCCCCTCATGATGAGTCAGTGGGAGTTTAGGTCGGGGATTTCTGCCATGGTCTTTTTTATAAAGTCTGCATCATCCTAGTTGGGGGCGTACACATTCACAAATACCACTGGTGCCCCTTCCAGGACACCGCTAATTAAATACCATCCTCCTGTGTCTGTCACCGTCTTTGTTGCTGTAAGGTTCATTCTCTTATTGAACAATATGGGCACCCTGCCCCACCCTCACCCCTTTCTAATCCTCAGCCGATCCTTCTCCCACAGGTGTGTCTCTTGGAGGAAGACTATGTTGGCCTTCAGGCTTTTCAGATGGGCGAAGACTCAATCTCTTCACTTGGCTGTTAAGTCCCCTGCGTTCCAGGTGACCATCCTGATGGGGGTGGGGGAGGGACTTCTATCCCCCTCCTTCTGTGGGGTCAGACACGTGATGTGCCCCAGCAGTCCGGGGTTTCACTTTGTCCAGGGGCCACCCAAGATGGCCGCCGCTGTGTTATTTGTTCTGGCCGTCCCCACGTGTGACCTGTTGAAACCAGCATCCTACTCTCCTCCGCCCATCTATCTCCCTCCCCCTGCACTACCCCCCACTTGCTCTCTACCACCCCCCTTCTCCCCACCCTGGTAGTTTACCCATCCCCCTTCTGCCAGGTGCTCCCTCCCTCTCGGGAGCTGCACCGTGGCCCTCCCTCTCCTCTTACCTCTGCATGCTCGCATACTCGCTCATCCAGTGGCTCTCCTCCTGGGAACAGTTCCTCCTATCTTTGGCCCATTTTGTTCCTCTTTCCCCCCCCTCCCCTCCGGGGTGCGTTGGTGGTCATTCCAGTGGACATATACGTAGAGATAAGCCTGGCATGAAAAGACAAGTAACATCTTCGTGTCCCTTTGTGTCCATTATTGCTGACTTCCTGTTTTTCCTGATGAATTCCTCCGCCTCACCCGACGTGTTGAAGTAGAACTTCCTGTTATTATGGGTTACCACAGTTTTGCCGTGCAAAGCATTCCGAACTGAACTTTCTTCTTAAATAAGGCTGCCTTGGCCCGGTGAACTCAGCCTGAAATTTGGTCAGGTCGCCCCAATGTCCTGGCATATATGGATCGCGTGGCCCTCCCATTTACAGAACCTCATGCTCCTCGCCCAATTTAGGATCCTCTCCTTGTCCTGGTATCGGTGGAGCTTTGCAATGGTCGCCCTTGGTGGTTCTCCTGATTTGAGCGTTTTCCTGAGCGATCTGTGGGATCTGTCCACTTCTGGGGGTTTGGGGAAGCTTCCCCCCACTGACCAATTTCCCCAGCAGCCGCATTACATAGTCTGTTGGGTTCCTGCCCTCCGTACCCTCAGGCAGACCAACAATCCTCAGATTCTGGTGCTGGGATCTGTTCTACAGGGCCTCGACCTTCCCTTTGAGTGCATCCTGGGCCAACACTAACCTTTCCACCTCCGTCTCTAGTGCGCTGATCCGGTCACCCTGGTCGATTGCAGTTCCCTCCAGTTCCCACACAGTCTCTCCATTGGTTTCTGTCTCTTCCGGGGCCTCTTTGAAGGGGGCCAAAGCAATTGCTATGGCTGCATACACGGTCTCCATGAGGTCCTCTTTGATGGACTCCCTCAGCTTTAGGTGCTCCTGTGCCAGGAGTTCCGCCCATTGCCCCATTGGTGACAAGGTCATCCCCACACCCCCACTACTTGCCTTCAAACAACCGCGCAACCTCAAACAAACTATTATTTGCAGCAAACTACCCAGCCTTCAGAACAGCGACCACAACACCACACAACCCTGCCATGGCAATCTCTGCAAGACGTGCCAGATCATTGACATGGGTACCACCATTTCACCTGAGAACACCACCCACCAGGGATGCAGTACGTACCCATGCGACTCGGCCAATGTTGCCTACCTCATACGCTGCAGGAAAGGATGTCCCGAAGTGTGGTACATTGGCGACACCATCTAGACGCTGCGACAACGAATGAACGGAGATTGCGTGACAATTGCCAGGGAAGAATGTTCCCTTCCAGTCAGGAAACACTTCAGCAGCCAAGGGCATTCAGCCTCTGATCTTTGGGTAAGCGTTCTTCAAGGCAGCCTTCAGGACGCGCGACAATGCAGAATCGCCGAGCAGAAATTTATCGCCGAGCAGAAATTTATAGCCAAGTTCCGCACACATGAGTACGGCCTCAACCGGGACCTTGGATTCATGTCGCATTACATTCAGCCCCATCATCTGGCCTGGGCTTGTGAAATCCTACCAACTGTCCTGCCTTGAGACAATTCACACCTCTTTAACCTGGGATTACCCCTCTCTCTGGATCTGTAAAGACTTAATTACTTGCAAATGCTCTCATTCAAAGTATCGTCTTGCGTATTTGACTTTGTCTATATATATGTTTCTGGAACCCACCTCTTCATTCACCTGAGGAAGGAGCAGTGCTCCGAAAGCTAGTGATTTGAAACAAACCTGTTGGACTATAATCTGGTGTTGTAAGACTTCTTACTGTGCTCACCCCAGTCCAACACCGGCATCTCCACATTATAGAATCTTGGAAGATGATCAGCAATGCATCCATTATTTCTAGGGTCACTTCATTAGGGGCTTTTCACAGTAACTTCAATGCGGTATTAATGTACGCCTACTTGTGACAATAAAGATTATTATTATTGACAAAGATTATTATTATTAAGTAATCTGGGATGTAGATTATCAGGTCCTGGGGATTTATTGGTCTTCAATCCCATCAATTTTCTGAACAGCATTTCTCTACTGATACCAATTTCTTTTAGTTTGTGCTCTCATGGTGGCTGGAGGTAATCTAAAGGCAGGCTGCTGGCCTTGCAATTATGCTGCACAAAATGTCTTCAGCAGATAGAACTCTAGGCTGTGGAGTCCTGCCACCTGCATCTCCATGGACAGCCTCTGCCATTGGGATTGGATGCAGCATTAATCACTGTCTAAGGGACCGAAGGACCATCACGAATGCCAGGAACATTTTAGATTCATGCATCTTGGCCTACTTGACAGCCAACGCTCCACACTGGTCAAAGATCAGACTATACTATGTAGGCTGGTGCACATCCCTTGCATGCGCTCAGTGGTCTGCTATGTGTGGTTCTCCATGATGGCTGCTGTTCTCTGAATGTAGGGGGCAATTTGCTCATACGCCAAGACATGGCGTCAATAATGACAATAATGGATTCCTCTATTGTCTGCATGCAGCAGTGACCAAACTCTGGGAAATCTTCCAGATGTCCACACACTGCACCTTACTGTTTTAGTATCAATTGCTTTGCAGATGAACCCTGAGGCTCACTGTCTGCATGAAGCTGAACATTACTGGGCCTGTCTTTAATCTTCCAATACAGATTGACATCAGCCGTCACAGATTCCGTTATCTGCTTTGGTTTATCTGTGCCATGCTCACTAGTTGGTGCCAACCATTCTCAATGTGCAACAATGTCCACTGAGACTGATGGAGGGTGCGCTGGACTGATGTGATGATGCCTCCTTAGATGGTGGCTTTTTGAGGTCCCAGGTGGCTCCAATGCCCTCAGGCAGGAGATACAAGAGTGCTGTTAAGAATATCTGTGCCCACCCACTTCTTCCTCCGTAGCATCAGGTGGTCATCAAGAGCCACAGAGCACTGCTGCAAACATGAGTGAGAAGGATTGGCATCCACAAACTTCACTCTTTTCACTCTCTTTGAACTTCACACCAACCTTGCCCCCTGGGTGGGGCTAGCCTGTTTCCAACCAACCAATCTCCATCACTTCCTTCTCCATCTGCATTATAGCAATGAAGGCAGATATACTTCCATGCATATCTGTTGTCTAACATCATGAGTTTGCATCTCTTGCAATGACAAAATACGATGTCACACACTCTCCTGACTCAACTATTCTCATCAGACTCTGCCACTTCAAATAGCCATCATCGTTATGGGAGGCCTTCTGCAAGCGGTTATTTATGGCATTGAGTGCCTCCGACTGACGTTGGTCCACGGGTGAGGCCCAGGTGGGTACAATTCAAAGAAGAGCAGAGAAGTTGCCGCTTTGTCTGAACCAAAGCCTTTTCCTCAACCAACATCACTAAAGTCAGATTGACTTTACTGTTTGTGACATTTTTCTGTGTGAAAATTAGCTGCTGTGCCTTTTTATGTTATGTATCCTGGCCTTTCTAATGGCTGATGTACTTTTGAATGTCCCGAGTTCATGAAATGTTCTGTAAATATCTAAGTTTTTGCTAACCTGAGCTGGCTGTCAATGAGAAGTCAGTTATGACTTTTTCTCTGGATAAGTACCTGACTGTAGAGATGCTGTAAAAGACAATCATTTTGTGCTAAACTAAGGTACATAATGGAAGGAAATGCTTCTGGAATGGAGAGAATCACAGGTAAGTGTCGGATCAAGGATTCCCAACAACTCTGAATTTTTATATCAACTTTTTAGTTTGTAAGCTTTTTTTTACTTTTTCTGCAAATCAACTTGCATTGAAACTAGATAATAGTTCAAATTACTTACTGCCTCAAGTTTTCATAAGCCACTTCAAATATTGGTGGCATTAAACAATACCTCCCTCCTCTTTGCACCAAATCTCTAGGGCAACTTTCACATTGTCTGATCCATTTGCAACCACATTGTGCATCAGTAGATACTGGACAAGATCTTCCAGCTTCATGCCGATACGATTTTCCGGTCTCGCGGATGGTGCACGCCCGCGGGTTTCCCGGTGGCATAGGGCGGATTCAATGGGAAATCCCATTGACAGCGGCAGGACCAGAAGATCCCAACTCTGGCCAACATCAGGCCGCATCCCATGCTGGGAAAAACACCGCGGGGAGGCCAGAGAATCTCATCCACTATTGATTTTTATACCACTGTGTCTTTTGACAACCCAAGGTGGCTGAGCAAGATGGCCACCGATACCCATCTGTACATGCACGCTAGTCCGCACATGCACAGAAATCCAATGACATCATTCCGTTGTGCCCAGCCTGCCAGATAAACGTTTTGTTCTTGTGGCAAAATACTTTCAATAACCCTGTTGATTTTATGTATTTACTTAATAGTATGGAACTAGGGTTGTCAGCACTGATTTGACCCTGGAGTTTCAGCCACATGACATACGCTGCAGTCTTCAAATGTTATTGTTATTTTGTTTATCTAGTAGTTTGATAACTGCTCTCTTGAAGAAAGCCAAGGTAACAAATGGGTGATCTGATGCCAGTCCAGTATTCCACAGTATCTTCACAATAAGGGCAGGGGTCTACAAATGATTTTAAAATGCATTTGGAAGGGTGGTTGTGGGGAAATATTAAAACCAAGTTTTGAAAATATTGTAACTGTTGGAGAATCAAATTTTTGGACCATGGAAGGAATCTGGAGCACTCGGAAGAAACCCACGCAGACACAGGGAAGATATGCAGATTTTGCACAGACAGTGACCCAAGCCGGGAATCGAACCTGCGACCCCGGAGCTGTGAAGCAACAGTGCGAACCCTGCTTGGCTTTTGTTTCCTTGTTTGTGTTTGAAAGTGCACTAACCAAGTTTTGTAATAAACTCAATCTCAAACTACCACCGGACCACGTCTCTTATTAGAAAATAAGAGATCCTACAGTGGTGGTGTGTGCAGAGCTTTTCTTGGCCAAGTTTAGATAGTGACCAGCAAGGTGAAGAAAAATGTGTCTTCCTGGGTACCAGTCGAAACAAAATTTGCCAATTTTACAAACCACAAGCAACGGGCAGCGTGAAGCACTTCAACTTGCATCATTACTGCTGCCTCTTAGTAAACTGTTTAATAAGCACCTTTCCTCCTGACAACTCCCTACTCTGTTGCTCGTAATGATGCAATGGAGTAAAGCACGAGAACAATGCACGCACAACGCTAGCAATAAACATTGTTTTTCCCCCACCTTTTTTGAGCCACACCCGTTACCAATGATGATTCAGTTTCCTGCCCACAATTAGTGCTTATTCAGGCAATCACTTACAGCTGGTTGATAGCTAACTGCCTCTGACAGGCAGTTTCTACTAACCAGCTTACAGTTTCCTTTGCTGTTTTTCAAGTTCCAAATAGAATTTAATATGCTGGACTAAATTTCACTTTGAGATATACTCAGCCAATACTTCCTGGAGAAATTCCCAACTTTTACACCTTATTCAAGCTGTACTCCTTTTAAGACTACTCTTTGTGACCACTCTTTGATTAGTTATTTTTGAAAGTTCCATAAATATAGGCTCAATAGTACAACTTTGAGGGGAGTACAGGAGCAGAGGGTCCCGGGGTTCAAGGCCATAATTCTCTGAAGGTGGCCAGGCAAGTTAAAACAGTTGTTAAGGAGGTTTCTAGCAGTGTTTTTCAAACTTTTTTTCCCGGGACCCACTTTTACCAACCGGCTGACGTTAGCGACCGACCTTCGCAACACACCATTATTGCTTACCTTTCATGCGGCAGGTGGGCCTGCTTGGTCCTCATGATCTCTCTTGCTTCGTCAGTCA
Organism: Scyliorhinus torazame; assembly: GCF_047496885.1. Taxonomy (NCBI): domain Eukaryota; kingdom Metazoa; phylum Chordata; class Chondrichthyes; order Carcharhiniformes; family Scyliorhinidae; genus Scyliorhinus; species Scyliorhinus torazame. The sequence continues at coordinate 74,198,646 of NC_092713.1, forward strand.
ATGTTACATTTCTGCTGAGGACTTCAGCTGACGATTTAAGTTCTTGCTGCATGTTTTGAAAGAAATCAAGCGGTTTGTCCTCGAACTTGCCATACTTAGTCTTCAAATGCCTTTGAAGATTTGAGGGTTTTAAACTTCATGGGCGGAATTCTCTGAGCCCTGCCGTGTCTGAGAATCCCTGGGGGGCGGCGTGAATCCCACCCCGTCGCTCCAACGCCAGCTGCCGTATTCTCTGGTGCCGGTTTTCGGATGGGGGCGGGGATCACGCCGCGTTGGTCAGGGGCCATTGGCAGTGGCCCCCCGGCAATTCTCCGGGCCCCGATGGGCCAGGCGGTCGTCCGTTTTCAACCAGTCCCGCCGGCGTGAAATGGACATGGACACGGCGGGACCTGGCTGGTAGGCCAGCTGGTGCGGTCCTTGGGGGGGTGCGGGGGGATCCGGCCCCAGGGGGGTCCCCCACGGTGGCCGGGGGCCCGCGATCGGGGCCCACCGATCTGCAGGCGGGCCTGGCCGTGGGGGCACTCCTTCCTTTTGTGCCGGCCTCTGTAGGACTCCGCCATGGCCGGCGTGGAGAAGAAACCCCCTGCGCATGCGTCAGAACACGGCGGCGGTTCTGCGCATGTGCCAGAACACGCCGGCCCTTCTGCGCCGATTGGCGCGGCGCCAACCCCTCTGGCGCCGGCCTAGCCCCCGGAAGTGCAGAGGATTCCGCAACTTCTGGGTAGCCCGAGGGCGGAGTGGTTCGCACCGTTCTTGGCGCCGGTGTCGGACCATCCCGCCGATTGCAGGAGAATCCCGTCCTATGTGTCAGTACTTCCCAGCATATAACATACATGGGCTTTGCATCCTGATTTACATTGGCACAATTAAAGCCATACCTCAAGAAATTGTCTTTATATTGCTTTCTTCCCGATTTCAGTTTCTTCTTAATTGTTTATTCACCAGAGGCCCTGGAGCTTGGCATGCAGCTCACACCAGCACTGCCTTGACCTGCTTTGGACTCTCCTGTGAAGCTCTCTCCAGCAGATTCAGTTGTGAGATCCTGGTCTGTTTGTATCTCTGGCCCTCTCTACCTTATTACAAAATGACCCTTCTTCAGTTCTTTACACAGTCCTGTTGCTTGTTTGCTGGCAGCTACAAATTGGAGGAATCTCACCTCTATGATTTTGCACATGCCGGGCGCGTGACCTTCTCTCTGCCGCTGCCTCTTGCAGAAAGACTCATCGTTCATATTTAAAGGCTGGCCGCAGCTGGTATTTTAAAAAAAACTTTTAATCTTTATTTCTAATACCTAATTTTTCTAAATTTATGACTTTTTACTGCTAAAAATTAAAACAACTTCAGTTGAGCATGTGCATTCCTACATTTACACACAAACTTTGTTTTAAATATATTCCCATTTCTTTAGAAATGTAACCAATTCTAGAAAAAAGTACAATCAAACACACACAATGTCACACTATTTCTTACTGGATCCACTGCATCGCACGATCCAAACATCCAAGTTACCTCCTGCTCCATTCTCACCAAAAGCACTTACTTCCTGGTTTCCAGAGAGTGTCGACACAAAGTGATAACTGTGTAGGTTTCTTCCCGTGTTCACATATGCCAGCCCTATTGACTGGTCTCGTTTAATCGGTATTCTGACAAACCTGGCCTGGCTTCCTCTCACTGCATCCACCCCAGTCACAGACCACTTCCCGACCAGTACTTACCGTTGTGTGAGTGCAAATGGACGTTGTGCTGGCCGTTGACCGGATTGACCAAGTAGCCGCAGGTTGCATACTGCCGATCGGTGATGGGGGACGAGCCGAGCAGCGGCAAAGGGCGAGCACCAGAGCGGAGCTCCAAGCTGGAGCCATCACTGTTAGCATTGTGTCCATGTGGATGCCCGTCAGCCCATTCTCCCACCCCACCACCGCTCTGCGCGCAGTGACCAGCACACAGTCCAGCCTCGCGCCGCCCGCCCCCTCAAACACCGCAACCAATCGGGGGCTGCCCGTGGCCTGCATTCTTAAAAGCCGGTCGCAGCAATTGGGAACTTCTTCCCGCGATCGGGAACGCCACAACCGATCACTCCACGACTCTCCCGACACCCACCCGCGACCCACCTGCGGGTCGCGACCCTGAGTTTGAAAAACCCTGGCTTAGAGGATCTTGGGTTATAAATAAAGGCATAGAGTATAAAAGCAAGGAACTGATGCTACACCTCATTGGTCAGACCACATTTGGAGTATCGTGTTCAGTTCTGGGTACCTTGTTTAAGGAAGGATGTTAAAGCCCAAGAGAGTGCAGAGGAGATTTACTAAAATGATACCAGGAATGAGAAATTTTAGATACAAGGAAAGATTGGTGAAATTGGACTTGTTCTCCTTGGAGCAGAGAGATTAAGAGGTGACCTTATTGAGGTGTTATTGAGGTGTTCATAATTATGAAGAATTTTGACAGGGTAAAGAAGGATATTCTGTTTCCACTATTTGGTAAATCAGTGACTAGGGTCACAATTTCAAGATGGTCAGCAAGAGGGGAGGCAGTGGCATGGTATTGTCACTGGATTGGTAATCCAGAGACACATGATAATGACCTGGGGACCCGGGTTCAAATCTCACCACGGCAGGTGATGGAATTTTAACTCAATACAAATCTGGAATTAAAAGTCTAATGATGACCATGAAACCAATTGTCGTAAAAACCCACCTGGTTCACTAGTGTTCTTTAGGGAAAGAAATCTGCCATCCTTACCTGATCCGGCCTACGTGTGACTCCACACCCACAGCAATGTGGTTGATTCTTATATGCCCTCTGAAGTGGCCTAGCAAGCTACTCAGTTGTATTCAACCGCTGTGAAAACACAAAAAAAAGAATAAAACCGGACGGACCACCCGCCATTCAGGATCCAGAAACGACAATGGCAAACCCAGCCCGGCCGACCCTGCAAAGTCGGCCTTACTAACATCTGGGGGCTTGTGTCAAAGTTGGGAGAGCTGTCTCACAGGCTAGTTAAGCAACAGCTTGACATAGTCATACAGGGGCTGTTTAGCACAGGGCTAAATCGCTGGCTTTGAAAGCAGACCAAGGCAGGCCAGCAGCACGGTTCAATTCCCGTAACAGCCTCCCCGAACAGGCGCCGGAATGTGGCGACTAGGGGCTTTTCACAGTAACTTCATTTGAAGCCTACTTGTGACAATAAGCGATTTCCATTTTCATTTTTCACTCACAGAATCATACCTTACAGATAATGTCCGGTGGGACCCCACAGTACAGTTCCCAGAGGGTCTTCCACATCGTGATGGTCTGCTGTGCCCTATATAACCTGGCACAGCAGCAGGAGGAGCAGGGTGACCACCTTACTGATGAAGACCTGGAAGAGTGGAACGTCGCCTCGGATGAGGAGAAAGGCGAGGAGTAAGAGGCTGGCGAGGAGCCGGAGGGTGGATGACAGGGTGGGTGAGGGTTCACGAGGGCTGCCCTCATTGCTTCCCGCTTCACACTATAGGAACACCATGTTCTCCGACAGCACAAGAAATGCCCCCCCGCAAAGACTGTGCTAACCCCTTAGCAACCACAGGAGAGTTCCAGTAAACCTAAGTCAGCAGGGTGCTGGGCTTGGGGATTCCTTGACCTGCTGATCAGAAAAGGCAGGAGGGTGATGACGACTTGCAGTGAGGAAAACCCCTGTGATGCATCTCAGCTATTGCTTATGTCTGACTCCTGCCTGTCTGCTGCCAGCATGCTGACTCCCCGGCTCATGTGCAAATGTGGTTCAGCCCTGGATCTCTTTGTCGCACAACACTAGAGGGGGATTAGCAGCAAGGGTCTAGGGTGCACTGATTAATGCCTAAGACCTTTCAGGAATTATGTTGTTTTAACTTTGAAGGGCCTAACCATTTGCCTGACTCTGAGGGTCTGTGAGAAGAGCTATTCCCAGATGTGGTGAAGCGATATCCCACTGGTAGGAGGGTTAACAACATTGAGAAGGCTGTGAAAAATGTGGTAAAATGGACAACAGCCTGAATTTTAGGCCTAATGTATAATTGGACATTTTAAATCACAGCCACAGCCAGCCCACAGGCGGGCCTGATGGGAATTCGAACAGCCAAGTTTGAATACTCTGAGCAGAGACAGACAGTTGGGACAAGTCTGGGCCTACCCTGTAAACAGGACATCAGGAGTTAATCGGTCCCATTCTAATGGATCGATTGTTGTGGATTACCCAGATGAAGCTAGACTTTCTGGCACCCAGATATTCCACCGTTACCATATGTGGAGTAAAGTTATGTGTGAACAATATACCTGGGGGTGGGTTTTTGGTGTCCTGCAGAATTGCAATCATTGGGTGATGCAACCCCTGCTCTGAGACTTCATTGGCTGAGAGCCAGAGAACTTTCTGGAAAGACTGGAAGAGGGGAATAATAATCGACCACCAGGACCCTCCCCAGCGAAGATTCAATGCAGATGCAACAGAGAAGGTTCGACCGTGGGCTAGAGGACAGAAGGAAACAGCATGTGAGGCCTGAGACAACCGAGCCTCAGAGAATTGAACTCGATTGAGTTCATCAGCACAGATAGTATAAGAATCTTGGGATTGTTGTAGTTGGGATCATTTAAAGGGGGTAACTGTTTTACTGTGTGCGATAATAAATTTGGTTGAATTGTAAACTTGTATTTATCCTTTGTTCATCTCGCAAATAAGGGAACCTGGGTAAAATGGCCGAATAATAATCCGGTCGAAGTGTCTGATGTTTTACAGACAACAAGAACAAGAGTTTTTAATGTGCTAACATGTGCATTTATGACATTTGATAAAGAGCCAGCTGCGCCTAACCTCACCCATGCCCACTCTGTGCCCTTACAATTCCTTAGCCTTGCGTACCCTCCCACACCATCTAGGTGTATTCCCAGGATGCACATCAGAAGTGGAGATGGCCTGCTGCCTTCCACACCCTGTTGCCTGAGATGCCCCTGGTGGGCATCCTCTGGAGAGCTGGGACCTGGAGGGCCCCGGCCTATTCTCGAGTGGTACTGGTGTTGCCACATCAACCTGTTGAGCCCACTGCCCCAAGTTGCACCAGTATCAGGAAGGGTGGGGGGGGGGGGGGGGGGAATCAGAAGGGCTGGTCATTCCCAGGCTCTCCTAGATGGAAGGCCCGGGGAGGTGCTCCTTCTCCCTCCTGGTGTTTGTGGGCCTCCGGGTTAGTCCATGGGACAGAGGAGCAGCTGGAGTGAGCTCCAGAAGCCTCAGTGTCATCTGGCACTGCCAGTCCTGGAGACTCACCATTGTCTGGACCATGGTGTTGCACCCCTCAGCCATGGCCCTCATGGACTGAGCCATGCTTCGGAGTTCAGCAGTCATGGGTCTGACGTCTTGCCTCCGGCTTGCCACTGCAGCCGCCACCCTTGCAGTGTTGCCCTGTGTGCCACGCATCATGGCAACATCTCCTGCGACAGGAGGCTTTGGGACTCCTCCACTTGACCTTGCAGTGGCAACCCCTCCTGGTATTCCCAGCTCTGCCTTTGCATTTCAAGCAGCTGGAGGATGAATGTGCCCAGGGGCATGGCACCTGGCTGGGCACAGCTGTGTCTTGGGATCCAGCAGACCTCTGACTGTCCAATACCTGGTATGCTCCTGCCTCCACCTGATGTGCATCAGAAGCAACGTGGTGCTCACCAGAAAGTGGCCCAGTAGCCTGACTGCTAAATTCACCCACCGAGGTGTGTGTCTCTGTGATGGTGGATGGTGCAGGTGAAAACTGTGATGCTTCATCCATGTCCTCCTCTGAGGTGCTTTTGAGGGTAAATGGTGGAACATTGCTGGTTGATGGGTCAGGCTCTTCAGTTCCTGCAAGGCAAGGCAGATGGTTTTCGTACATGGCGTGGTTAAGGGTTTGGACAACAAACCCTTCACTTCAGACTGATCATCTGGTTGTTACGCATGGGAGATATTAGGAAATTGGGTCCAGAAATTAGATTAAGATGCAGCAGCCAATTTAGGGGTTAAACCGACGGAGGCAAAATACTGCTAGCATGGAGTCAGAGGGATATGCCCACACCTGGCTGAGTTACATTGTCTCAGTCAGACTTAAAAACCCTTTCGTGGGAATATACAGGATGCCCCATTGTTCTTTGGGAAACTCCTGTCTGACCAGCTATTAGTCCATTACAAAATCTGATGGCCTTTTCGTCCATCACTGGGAGGTTTGTTGCATGCCATAGCATGGCTCTGTACTTTTGTATAAACGGGAGTGGTCAATCAGACAAGATAACGCTGATGGGTTTGAGTATGGAAACCCCTGCAGAGAACCTTGTTCGAGGGTTTGGGCAGAGCTTAGAGAGAGAAAGAGAAAAAATCCTATTTTGAACAGGTAGGGGAGAAGGCTTTGGAAATCCACTGAGAGAGGTCATGAAAGTTGTCATCGAGGCATGCTTTGAAAAAGGGTTCTGAACGAATGTTCCTAACAGAAGAAAAATTGCTTCGTAAATGCAAGTATTGCCTTTGTCTTCTTGTGTAAGTGGCATGAGAGTTGTATGTTCTGTTAAAGTGCTGTTTAATGTGAACTAGTGTGCTAAGGTTAAGAAATTACATGTAATCTGCTAATGTTAGAGGTGAAGTTTAAAAGTTAAAATATTGCTTTCTTTTCTTTGTTTTAATAAAGTTTGTTTGTAAAATAACAAAGCCCTATTTCTTATACTCTCACTCCTGGAACAAATCAGTCCATGGCTGACGGGAAACGCACCGATTTTCTCGTTGGAAATTACACTTTGCCATTTTTTTGGAAAATTCCGCCCGTTGTTTAATATACCATCCTGAAAATAAGGCGGCAATAAATATAAATAATCGGCGGGATTCTCCACTAGCCGACACCAAAATCGGGAAAGGTAATTGGGCAGAGAATCGGTTCCGACACTGAAATTGTGGCAAGCGCCAATTTGACGCCAAATCGCAATGCTCCAGCACCTCGACAGCGGCGTCAATGTGTTCTGGAATGCACATACAGTAGATACCACTTGCATATCATTAACGGGCCCGACCCGGTATTCTCCGGAGCCTCCGTGATTCTCTGCCTCCGATGGGCTGAGTTGCCGACGGCGTGGTGCACTTGAGTTTTTCGAAATCATGAAACCGGCGTGGCGGCTGCTGAGGGAGAGAGAGGGCGTACGGAACATGTCCAACATGGCCATAGTTTGCTGGCAGTTGTGCTGCTGGCTGGGGGGGGGCTTCTGCCAGGGCCAGAAGGAGTAGTGGGGGATGGCCAGGAGGTGGGCTGTGGGATCAGGGTGGACAGGCAGGGAACACCATGCTGCAGTTGACAAAGCAGCCATGCAGCTGCCCACACCGCTAACAGCCCGCTTTAAACTTAGTGCCATGGGTTGTATAGGTCCCCCCCCAGGGCACCCTCCTGGCCCCAGCCAACCCATTAGCTGTGTGGGCATGCTCCAGAGCAACCAGTGGCATCTTGTTGGCTGGGATGAGTGTATGTGGGGAATGTAACATGTATGCGGCTGCAGCTTGTCAGCCTCCCGAGTGTCAATCACGGACCTGGCGAATCCCGCACCGTTTTTGCGATTGTGTTCCATGTGGGGCTGGTGCTAGTCCCTCAACAGTAGAGAAATTGGTCCAGATGTGGAACTGGTTTTTCTGTTGTAAAAGTCCAACTGATTCTGCGCTGGCGTCAACATTTAGGGCAGGATTCCTGCCGATCGGGTGGAGAATCCCTTCTGACGCCCTAATTGGGGCGGCGCCGGTTTGACACTGGTTTCCTATCCTCCGCCCTGCCCAAAATGGCATCATCGCGTCACGCAGCGCACGGCGTTGGAATGGCGTTGGCGCGTCACCTGAAGGCCCTCCCCTGATGGACCGTGTTCCCGACCGCGCGGGGGACGTGTGGTCTCAGTGGTTGGGAACCCGGCGTGGCGACTGCGGACTGTGTCCAGCACCGCCACAGTCGGCCGGGAGCCGTGCTGCTGACCGGGGTGGCTTCCGCGAGGGCTGGGGGACTGGTGGGGGTTGGCCAGGGAGACACTATTTGGCAGGTCGAGTCCACGCATGGCCGGCGCCATGTTTTACGCGCGACTGCTGCAGGTCGTCACGGTGCACATGCGCGGCCACGGACCCGGCCATTCTTCAGCCGTTTATATAGTGGGAGCTGGGAGTTTTACTCGGCGTGGCTGCTAGCCCCTCACTGGTTGCAGGATCGGTGAAGATTCGGTGCCAATTTTGGCTTTGTAACACACCACAGTTCCCATGCCGTTGTCGGCAGTTGGCCTGAAAAACGGTGAATCCAGCCCTTAGCCTCAGAAACGGAGAATTCCGCCCAATGATTTTCACTTTCTCCAGCAGCCTTTAATTTACAACATTTCAACAGAGATCATCTTGTCTTAATCTTCTAACTATTTATAAATTGCTCTTCAGCAGTTCTTCTGGACTAGTCGTGCAGGAATTGAGAAATGTAAAATATTCCAAAATAGCAAAGGAATGCTGATGTGCTTAAAGATATAACAGTATTGTAAAAGTGCACTGCAGCAGTTAAACCTAATTGAGCTATAAAAACAACTACCAAAAGTACAATGGGACATTCCTAGTATTATAAAACTGGCTTCTCGGCAGGAATTTTTAAAAGAGTGGGCGTAGTGAAAATGACCAGAAACCAAAGATTCTGAGGAGGATTCATACTTGACTCAAAACATTGTGTGGGTTTTGCTCCTCATTGCACTAAGGGTAGAAGCGGGTGTGAAAAATGACATTTTTCTGCCAGCTGCAATGACAGATATTTGGGCCGTATGATCTGCTTTCTGCCTCATTAATTGTGTACGCACAGTAGCATTCCAGATCATGGGCGGGCAGCCTCGAATTTGGCCAACCCGCCGTAACCTTATTGCTTCTTCACTGTGCGCATCATATTTAAACAGCAGCAGCGTACAGCCTTCCCAATGCTTGCAGCCCAGCACTGCTTCACTGAAGACATGGCTCTGAAAGCCAAGAAGACCTATGGTAGCAGGGCAGGTGGATACAGTGGTTAAGAAGGCATATGGTATACTTGCCTTTATTAGCCGAGGCATAGAGTTTAAGAGCAGGGAGGTTATGCTGTACAAAACGTTTTTTTTCCCAAATATTTTTATTCAAATTTTTAACGTATTTTCAACAAACCCCCCCTTACAGAAATAGAAAAAACAAACAACACATAAATAAACATCTTATAGCTTATGTCACGTATTCCCCCAATATACAAGCCCCCCATTAAACGATAATAAACACAGTTGTAAACACCAAGTACCCCCCCGCCCCCCCGGGTTGCTGCTGCTGACCACCTCCTAACGCTCCGCTAGAAAGTCTAGGAACGGTTGCCATCGCCTGAAGAACCCTTGCACAGATCCTCTGAAGGCAAATTTTACCCTCTCCAATTTAATGAACCCTGCCATGTCGCTGATCCAGGCTTCCACGCTTGGGGGCCTCGCATCCTTCCACTGTAGCAGAATCCTCCGCCGGGCTACCAGGGACGCAAAGGCAAGAATGCCGGCCTCTTTCGCCTCCTGCACTCCCGGCTCGTCCGATACTCCAAATAGTGCGAGCCCCCAACTCGGCTTAACCCGGGTGTTTACCACCTTAGACACCATCCTCGCAACGCCCCTCCAGAACTCATCCAGCGCTGGGCACGCCCAGAACATGTGGGCATGATTTGCTGGGCTCCCCAAACACCTCACACACCTGTCCTCCACTCCAAAAAACTGACGCAGCCTCGCCCTTGTCATGTGCGCCCTGTGATGAACCTTAAATTGTATCAGGCTAAGCCTGGCGCAAGAGGTGGAAGAATTTACCCTACCCAGGGCGTCAGCCCACGTACCCTCGTCTATCTCCTCCCCCAGCTCCTCCTCCCATTTACCTTTCAGCTCCTCCACCGAGGCCTCCTCCTCCTCCTGCATCTCCTGGTAGATCGCCAGGACCTTGCCTTCTCCAACCCACACCCCCGAGAGCACCCTATCCTGTATCCTACGTGCTGGCAGCAGCGGAAATACCTTCACCTGCCGTCTTACAAACGCCCTTACCTGCATGTACCTGAAGGCATTTCCAGGGGGGAGCCCGAATTTTTCCTCTGTGCCAGCTCAGGAACCCCCCATCCATTCTCCCCAGGACAAACTGATGGTTCTCTCGGATCGGGGACCACACCAAAGTCTCTGCCTCCCCCCATGTGGCGTCTCCACTGCCCCCAAATTTTGAGGGTCGCCCCCACCACTGGACTCATGGTGTACCTTGTCGGCGGGAGCGGCAGCGATGCCGTCACCAGCGCTCTCAGGCTCATGCCCACACAGGACGCCATCACCTGCCTCTTCCACGCTGCCCCCTCCCCCTCCATTACCCACTTGCGTATCATCGCCACATTGGCAGCCCAGTAGTACCCACACAGATTGGGCAACGCTAGCCCTCCTCTGTCCCTGCTCCGTTCCAGAAACACCCTTCTCACCCTCGGGGTCTTTTTGCCCATACAAATCGTATGATGCTCCTGCTGACCCGCTTAAAAAAGGCCTTAGGGATCAGGATGGGGAGGCACTGGAATATAAAAAGGAACCTCGGGAGCACCGTCACCTTCACCGACTGTACCCTACCCGCCAAGGAGAGTGGCAGCATATCCCACCTTTTAAACTCCTCCTCCATCTGCTCCACCAGCCTCGTCAAGTTGAGCTTGTGTAGGGCCCCCCAGCTCCTGGCCACCTGAATCCCTAGGTACCGAAAACTCTATCCCCCTTCCCTGGTCCCCTGGGTGTATCACAAATAGCTCACTCTTCCCCATGTTGACCTTATACCCGGAAAGGTGTCCAAACTCCCTGAGGATCCGCATCACCTCTGGCATCCCCCCCACCGGGTCCGCCACATACAGTAACAGATCGTCTGCATACAGTGATACCCGGGCGTCCCCCCCCCAACCCCCCCCCCCCCCCCCCCCGCAGCAACCCCCTCCAGTCCTTGGACTCCCTCAAACCCATCGCCAAAGGTTCAATTGCCAATGCAAATAGCAGGGGGGATAGGCGGCACCCCTGCCTCGTCTCCCGGTACAGCCGAAAGTATTCCAACCTCCTCCGATTTGTGGCCACACTCGCCACCGGGGCTTGGTACAGTAACCTAACCCAACTAACGAACCCCTCCTCGAACCCGAACCTCCTCAACACTTCCCACAGGTACCCGCACTCCGCCCTATCGAAGGCCTTCTCTGCATCCATAGCCGCAACTATCTCCGCTTCCCCCTTCACTGCAGGCATCATGATTACATTTAGGAGCCTCTGCACATTTGTGTTTAGCTGCCTTCCCTTCACGAAACCCGTCTGGTCCTCGTGGATCACCCCCGGAACACAGTCCTCAATTCTGGTAGCCGACACCTTCGCTAACAGCTTCGCATCCACGTTGAGGAGAGAGATTGGCCTATACGACCCACATATCTGCATACCTCCTACCCATCCTTAAAATCTCCCCCACCAACCTCTCACTCTCTCTCCTCTCCTTCCCCTCCTTGTGGGCCCTAGTGGAGATTTCTCTGCCCTAATCACCGCCTTCAGCGCCTCCGAGACCACCCCTACCTGGACCTCCCCATTATCGTTCACCTCTAGGTAGCTTTCAATGCACCCCCGGATCCGCCCGCTAACCTCCTCATCCGCCAGCAAACCCGCGTCCTGGCGCCACAGCGGGCACTGGTCCCTCTCCTCCCCTAGTTCGAGCTCCACCCAGTGCGGGGCATGGTCTTAGATGGCTATGGCCGAATACTCCGTGTCCTCCACCCTTGGGATCAGCGCCCTGCTCAAAACGAAGAAGTCAATCCGGGAGTAGACTTTATGGATGTGGGAAAAGAAAGAGAATTCCCTGGCCTCCGGCCTAACAAACCTCCATGGGTCCACTCCTCCCATCTGGTCCATAAACCCTCTCAACACCTTGGCCGCCGCCGGCCTCTTACCCGTCCTGGATCTAGAGCAGTCCAATGCTGGATCCAATACCGTGTTGATGTCCCCCCCCACCCCCCCCATTATCAAGCTCCCTGCCTCCAGGTCCAGAATCCGGCCTAACATGCGCCGCATAAATCTGGCATCGTCCCAATTCGGGGCATACACATTCACCAAGACGACACGCACCCCCTGCAGCTTACCGCTCACCATCACATACCTACCTCCATTGTCTGCCACGATGCTCAGTGCCTCAAACGACACCCGCTTCCCCACCAAAATCGCCACCCCTCGATTCTTTGCGTCCAACCCCGAGTGGAAAACCTGCCCTACCCACCCCTTTCTCAGCCTAACCTGGTCTGCTACCCTCAAATGCGTCTCCTGGAGCATAACCACATCTGCCTTCAGTCCCTTCAGGTGCGCGAACACACGGGCCTTCTTAACCGGCCCGTTCAGGCCTCTCACATTCCAAGTTATCAGCCGGATCAGGGGGCTGCCCCCCCCATGCCGATTAGCCATCTCCCTTTCTAGGCCAGCCGCGTGCCCGCGCCTCCCGCACTCTCCGTTCCCCCCAGCGGCAGACCCCCGCCCCGACTCTCTCTTCAGGCTCCAGCTCGGTAAATGCAGCAGCAACCCAGCATCCCCCCCCACCCTAGCTGCGTTGCTCCCCCATAGCACTCCCGTAAGTCACCTCCGCGCTCCAGTCCTGGTATATCCGGACCTCTGCATTCTCCCACCTGCTGCTCCGCTCCTTCTTTGCCCACCTTATGACACACTCCCTGTCCACGAAGCGGTGCAACCGCACCAGCACCGCCCGCGGCGGCTCGTTGGGCTTGGGCCTCCTCGCCAGGACTCGGTGGGCCCCCTCCAGCTCCAGGGGCCCCGGGAAGGCACCCGCGCCCATCAACGTGTTCAGCATTGTGACCACGTATGCTCCAACATCCGACCCCTCCACTCCCTCCGGGAGACCCAGAATCCGCAGGTTCTTCCTCCTCGACCGATTCTCCATGTCCTCGAACTTCTCCTGCCATTTCTTATGCATCGCCTCGTGCGCCTCTACCTTCACCGCCAGGCCCAAGATCTCGTCCTCGTTCTCCGAGGTCTTTTGCCGCACCTCCCGGATCGCCGCCCCTTGGGTCTTCTGGGTCTCGAGCAGCTTGTCTATCGAAGCCTTCATCGGCTCCAACAGCTCTGCCTTCAATTCCGTGAAGCAGCGCTGGAGAAACTCCTGCTGCTCCTGCGACCACTGCGCCCACGCTGCCTGGTCTCCGCCCGCCGCCATCTTGATTTTCCTCCCTCGCACTTTTCTCTGCTCCAAAACTACTTTTTTCACCGCTCCACTCCTGGTCCAATCCATACAGTGCCGGGGAAATGTTACTATCACCTTCCCACACTGGGAACCGTCGGAAAAATGCCGCTGGAGGCCCTAAAAAGAGCCCAAAAGTTGAGTCGGAAAACATTAGGGACCTTCAAGCAGCTATTGGATAGGTACATGGATTACGGTAGAATGATATAGTGTAGATTAATTTGTTCTTAAGGGCAGCACGTTAGCATTGTGGATAGCACAATTGCTTCACAGCTTCAGGGTCCCAGGTTCGATTCCGGCTTGGGTCACTGTCTGTGCGGAGTCTGCACATCCCCCCGTGTGTGTGTGGGTTTCCTCCGGGTGCTCCGGTTTTCTTCCACAGTCCAAAGATGTGCAGGTTAGGTGGATTGGCCATGATAAATTGCCCTTAGTGTCCAAAATTGCCCTTAGTGTTGGGTGGAGGTGTTGACCTTGGGTAGGGTGCTCTTTCCAAGAGCTGGTGCAACTCGATGGGCCGAATGGCCTCCTTCTGCACTGTAAATTCTATGATAATCTATGATTAATCTAGGACAAAGGTTCGGCACAACATCGTGGGCCGAAGGGCCTGTTCTGTGCTGTATTTTTCTATGGTCTATGTTCTATGGTGTACGCGGTCCTCGAGCGGCCATATTCGGGGTGTCGGACCAGCCGAGGTTGGAAACGGGTGTGGAGGCAGATGTTATAGCCTTCGCCTCATGATCGCCCGAAGGTGGATCCTGTTAGGGTGGAGATCAACCTCTCCACCCTGTGCCCTGGCGTGGCGGGGGGACCTGCTGGAATTCTTAACGATTGTCAAGGTCAAATTTGAACTGAGGGGAAGGAAGGAGGGGTTCTACAATTCATGGGCGTTATTAATTGTGCACTTTTGATCACATCGAACATTGGGGGTGGGGGTGGGGGGTGGGGGAGGGGGGGGTTGGGGGGAGGGAGACTGTGTGTGTTAATGGTGACTATGGGTGATTCCTGATTCCTTTTTGTCATTTGTTTCTATTAATATGCGGGCTAATGTATGGGGTTTCGTGGGAGGATGGGATCGTTGCTATTGATATGGGGATTGACATTACGTTCGTCACTGATTATTGTTTATTGTTGGGTGTAAATTTGGGAGAAAATGTGAAAAAGGAGAATAAAAAATATTTTTGAAATAAATATTTTTTAAAGAGAGAAAAGTCTCGCACCTGCATGTATTTAAATATTTCCCTCTGCTCCAGCCCATACTTCGCTCCCAGCACCTTCAATCCCGCAAGACAACCCCCAAGAAACAAATCTTTTTGTGTCCTAATTCCTTTCTTCTCCCATCTCCGAAAATTTCCATCCCACTTCCCTGGCTCAAATCTATGGTTCCCCCGAATCGGCATTTCCCTTGACCCTGCCCCCATCCCGAAGTGCTGGCGAAACTGCCTCCAAATTCTCAATGATGCTATTACTACCGGACTCCTTGAGTATCTCCCCGGGGTTGTTGGGAGCGGCGCTGTCTCTAGCACCTTCAATCCCGACCCTCCACCCAAACTCTCCTCCATTCTGACCCATTGGGAGTCAACCCCTCTGACCCAGCTCCGTACCTTCTCCACATTCGCCGCCCAGTAATAATACATCAGGTTCAGAAGACCCAAACCCCCACCTGCCTTCCTCTCTGTAGTAGCACCTTTCTAACTCTGGCCACCTTCCCTCCCCATTTGAACGAGGTAATCATCCCTTCAATCTCTCTAAAAAATGCCTTTGGCAGGAAAATTGGCAGGCATTGAAATATAAACAGGAATCGCGGAAGCACATCCCACATTCCCCCCCAACTCCCACCTCCTTGATTGACGTACCTTTGTTGCTGTTCTCAGTTTGTCCTGGCACATATTTACTGATATCCATCTATAGTTTTAGTCCCTTGTTAGTCTTGAGTTTCTTGTGTGTCCTTCCCCCCCGCCACTCTTTCTTTTTCATCTCTATCCCGTTACTTGCTTGCATCTCCCCGCCTTATTCTATTGGTTGCTGACTACGAACAGATCCTGGTAGAAGTTGGTGAACGGTTTCCACATCCTGTGGAAGCCCTCTTCCGACCTCGGATGGCAAATTTTATTTCTCCAGTTTGAGAAATTCCGTCAGGTCGGACAACCAGTCTGCAGCTTTGGGTGGTGCTGTCGATCGCCAGCCGAGCAGGATTCTCCGGCGGGCGATCAGAGAGGCAAAGGCTAGGGCATCGGTCCCCCTCCCCATAAAGAGTTCTGGCAGGTCTGAGACCGCGAAGACCGCCACTTTTGGGCATGGTCCACCCTCACTCCCACAACCCTGGACATGGCCTCAAAAAAGGTTGTCCATTGCCCAGCAAGTCTGAGGCAGGCCCGGAACATGTGGGTGTAGTTGGCTGAGCCACCATGGAACCGTTTACATTTGTCCTCCACCTCCGGAAAGAACCAACTCATTAGGGCTCTGGTTAGGTGCACTCTGTGCACCACCTTTAGCCGCGTTAGGCTAAACCCTGCGCATGTGGAGGTGGAGTTCACCCTGTACAGTGCTTCGATTCAGAGTCCTCCCCGTTTTTCTATGCCTAGTTTCTCCTCCCATTTTTCCCTTGTTTCATCCAGGGGGGCGCGTACCTCCTCCAACAGTCGTCCAGACAGGTCCCCACAGTTTCCCCTCCCTAGGTGGCCCAGGTCCAGTTCTTCGACTATCGAATGTCCTGGTATCTGGGGTTACATCATTGTTTCCTTACGCAGGAAGTTTTTCACCTGAATATGTCTTAGCTCGTTTCCTTTTATCAATTGTAAGCGCTCCGTGAGTTCCTCCAGGGTTGCTACTCTGTCGTCCGTGTACATGTCCCTAACCGTCAGTGTCCTCTCATTCTGTCTCCACCTTTTGAAGGTGGTGTCCATCATTGTGGGAGTAAACCTTTGTTTGTTGCAGATGGGGGCCATGGTGGACATTTGGGTTAGGCCGAAGTATTGCCTCATCTGGTATCACGTCTGGAGCGTGGCTACTACTACTGGGCTTCTCGAGTGTTTGGTCAGGGATGGGGTGGGGATGGGAGTGTGGTTGTGACTAGGGTTTGAAGGGACGCCCCTATGCAGGAACTCTCCTCCACCTTCACCCATTCTGCTCCCGGTTCCTGTGAGCCAGCGAACATCTCCCATAGGTTCAGGATCAATGCAGGTACAAATCTTTTGTCGAGGTCCATCAGGAATCCACCTGGCCCTGGCGCCTTCCCCTCCTGCTTGGACTTGATACTCTCCATGACTTCTCCTAGTTGTAATGGTGCTTCCAGGCCCCGTCTCTTCCCTTCCTCCGCAACTGGCATGTCCAGTCAGTCAAGGAACTGCTTCATTCACGAGTCCCCCTCGGGGGGCCCAAAGGTGTTCAGCCCCGGCAGAAAGTCACAAAGCCCTCGCTGACCCTTTCCTCGTTGACCCTTTCCGGCGTAGCGACTAGCCTGCCGCTGCTGTCCCTCACCTGAGCTATTTCCTTCAGTCTTTCTCTCCTGGATTTTACTGCCTCTTATGTCTCTTTGGCTCCTCGGGTTATTGTTGCTTGCCATGTTTCTTTCATTGTGATCTGGGAGGAGAGTGGCCGGCGGGGGTGGAATTCCCGGGTTGAGTAGGCTATTTTGGGTTAAAAGTGCTGACAGTTGAGTTCCCAGGAGGAGAGTCACCTTTCGTGCGTCCGTTCAGCATTTCCCCACCACCGGAAGTCCAAAGTGCCTTTTCTGTGCTATATGATTCTATGACTCTAAGACGGCAGCCCACAAGACCTCCCCTTGCCACCTGCTGGATGCTGTGGAGACCGCCGTGATGTCCTGTACCTCCGCTGTAGTCGAGGGCCACCAACCTCACCACTTGGGTCGGGAGGCGGTGGTAGTGATGATCAGAGTTAACACTGCCCACTAGAGGTCAGCCTCCAATGCAGAAAAAGGATAAATGATCTGGGTAAGTCAACCATCTCATCACTCTCAACTCACACACTCATCAGCCCATCACACATTCACTGGTATCTCACTCACTGTCAGCTCAAATGACCTCATCACTCACTCTTACCCTCACATCTCCATTGGGGCTCATCTGGAGATTGTGTCCTCATCCCGTCCATGGATCCCCTCACCACCCACATGTGCCAGACATCCTTATTATCTGCCCTGGCATGTGTCTTAATAACATTTTCTCCATCAATCCTAATGCAGGACAAGTTCACACGCAATAAAAGGAGGGGAGGTCCTAGGGGCCTCAACTCAAGGTTCTCACTCCCTTTCAAAATTGCACCATAGAGCTGTCTGGAGAGGACATGGACCATGCCTGTGGCAATGATGAGGTTGTGGCAAACACCTACATGAGGATCCTGCAACAGCTCATCTCTCAGTCAGTGTTAAAGTGAGTGCGTTGACCTGTTTTCCAGTCAGCTGCATGCACCAATTAGCTCTACTTTCTTTCATAGGAATTTCAGCCAAATGGTTGACGTCCTCAGCCAGCCAAGCTCGAGCCCCGATGACAACTCCGAGGAAGAACCTGGAGACAGCACAGTTGAAGATTCATCACAGTGCTCACCCACAACCCCCCTCATCAGCGCAGAGATATACACCTCAATGGGACCAAGTTCTAGAGCAGGCTCAGGGTCACAATCTGGTCCACAGCGTATGGAGGCAGGGACATACAAGGTTGCTGGCACTCGGAGAACTGCTTGAGGCCACAATTCTGTTGAGTCTGAGTCACATGATGAGCCTCTGGAGCCAGTCTTAAATCAGTTGCTGGAGCTGCAGCGACAATCACAGGAACATCAGGGAGGGATGTCAGCTGCACTCCACAGATTACAAGGGATGGTGAAGGAGTCTGTCCCCGTTCAGTCTGAGGTGATAGCGTCGGCATGCCAACGCACTGAGCTCAACACTGGCAGATGGCGGACGCCGTGGAGACCTTGGTTCAGGACATTGGTCCTGCACTGATGCAAGTACTGCACTTGATCACTATAGCTCTTGGTGGCATCTATCAGTGGCCATGTGAGAGGGGGGGGCAGGGTACTTTGATCTCACTCAAATCGCCCCTTCTCCTTGGGAGTCAGCCAGGGGCCCTCGGGTACCCATAGGGAGGAAGACCAGCAGCTGGGCACCCCGTGGCCATCGATCCAAGTGACTCTCTGGCCATCCAAATCACCTCCAGCTCCACAGGCTGAGAAGGATGCACTTGCCCCACAGCAGGACACCCAAAGCAGGCTGAGGCCCACCAGGCCTCAGCCCTCCAGATGACAGCCGCCAAGGTCATCAAAGTCAGCAGGTTGCCTCCACCTCTGTGGCAGATGTTGGGGCAGCACCAAGATGTAGTGTTAGAGTTAGGAAAGTTAGAAGGATTTAGGAGCACAATGGTGGCCTGAGTGTCCAAACATACATATCATGTTCACAAATGTAAATAGAATTGCAACTATTTCACACCCCCTCTTGTGTATGCCTCCTTTCTATGATGAGCTGTGTTGTTGCTATTCAGGCCTGATACCATGTTACCAACCCCACTTATCCCAGATGTCACTATCATATGCCTCTTGTCTCAGCCGTGTGTTTCTATTTCACCACAGAGTGTGGCCCTTACCCTGATCATTCTCAGTACCAGTGATGCCTTGACCTTAATGTTGTGTATGTGTTCAGAGGCTTTGCAGGGTCATGTCATATTCATGCTTGGCTGTGTAAGATTGAAGCAGAGGTGTTCTTCTACCCCATTTACTTTACTGTAAGGTGAAGATGAAGTTTACAAGGAGAGATGTGATCATGCATGGGGAAGAATCTTATATCGTGCAACTCCGTGTGCTCTCTTCCTCTCGGCAGGCTTTTCATGCTATCAGCCCACATTCAGAGTTTGAGTGCTGCTGTCAGCCAACCATGTTTTTGACTTTCCGAGTTTACATCTGCTAAACGCACCAATAAGTGGGAGCACCTTTCCACCTCAAGGTCATGAAGCTCAGCCTCATTATTAACCTGGCACTCAAACATCCAACCTTGAGTGTCTCACCCTGTACTTGTGTCCATTGTGAGGACACGGCCCTTGTCACAAACGAGGGATGGAGCACTGTGCATCCCCTCATCTGAGCACTCGCTGAAGTCACTGATGCAAATTCCAAATGGTGATATCTGGTGAGCAGTACAGCCTCTGAGCAGGCTCTGGAAGCAAACATTGTTGCTTTAGACACTGTGGAGGGGAGCAATGGGATAGGAGCGAGATGTACTGAAGCTGGAGAGTGCTCTTTATTCGCAATGATGTGTGTCCTTGAGGACTTCCATGGTGTCTGAATGTTTTGGACTTTGGAAGAGCCAGGGCTTGCCTTGAGGGGACAATATCTGTGTTAAAGGGGAGACTTTTAATATCTGGCAGGCTCGTGTTTGATGTTGTTATGCTCAGGTGGTCCATATCCACATCAAGCTGAGGGTAAATGCAGCCCAAGATCATTGACTGAAAGTGCTGGATGTCAGTGTGATTTTGATGAATGCATCAGAGATGACTGAGTCACCTCAGTGGAACATCATTGGCTGCCTTGTCCCAAATGTGAATGATCTGATTCACTATCGATGGTACACAGTGTGTTGATAGATCTCCCAAGGAACCTTGTCAAATTGAAGGCATACAGCTGAATCTACTGAGGATTTTTATTTTAATAAACAATTTTACTGAGGTATTTTTCTCATTACAAACAGCAACAGTATAAAAACAATGTACAAAGAACAATAGACATAGTGCAATCACCGACTCCCATCCTGCCAAGACCCGCCTAATTACCCCCCTAGTCTACGCTACCCTAACCCCCCCCCTGCTGACGATTAACTCTCCGCGAAGAAGTCGATGAATGGTTGCCACTTCCGTGTGAACCCTAACAGTGACCCTCTCAAGGCGAACTTAATCTTCTCTAGGCCGAGGAAGCTCACCATGTCAGTTAGCCAGGTCTCCGACTTCGGGGGCTTTGAGCCCCTCCAAGCTAGCAGTATCCGTCTCCGGGCTACCAGGGAAGCAAAGGCCAGAACATCTGCCTCTTTCTCCTCCTGGATTCCCGGGTCTTCCGACACCCTGAAAATTGCCACCCCTGGACTCATTGCCACCCTTGTTTTCAATACTCTGGACATGAATCCCTGCCAATATTCCCTAAGTTTTGGACACGCCCAGAACATGTGAACATGGTTCGCTGGTCCTCCCGCACATTTTACACACCTGTCCTCCACCCCAAAGAATCTACTCATCCGGGCCACTGTCATGGGGGCACAGTGGACCACCTTGAATTGTATCAAGCTGAGCCTTGCGCATGTAGCGGTCGCATTGACTCTGCTCAACGCGTCCGCCCATAAGCCATCCTCCATCTCACCACCCCAAGCTCCTCCTCCCACTTACGCTTCAGCCCCTTGGTCTGCGTCTCCTCCGCCCCCATGAGTTCTTTGTAGATGTCCGAGACGCTCCCCTCTCCCACCCATCCCCTAGACACTAGCCTATCCTGGATGCCCCGTAGTGGCAGGAGTGGGAATGATGATACCTGCCTGCGCAGAAAGTCCCGCACCTGTAAATATCTAAATTCATTCCCCCTTGCCAACCCAAACTTCTCCTCCAGCGCCCTCAAGCTGGGGAAGCTCCTCTCTAAAAACAAGTCCCCCATCTTCTCAATTCCCACCCTCTGCCATACTCGGAATCCCCCATCCAAGCTCCCCAGGGCAAACCGGTGATTGTCACATATTAGGGACCAGACCAATGCTCCCACTGCTCCAACGTACCTCCTCCACTGACCCCAGATTCTCAGGGCCGCCACCACTACGGTGCCGTTATCAATGCCCCCAGCCTGGTGCCCATACATGAAGCTGCCTCCATCCGCTCCCAAACCGACCCCGCCCCACCACCCACTTCCTTATCATGTTAGCCGCCCAGTAATAATTGCTAAAATTCGGCAGCGCAAGCCCCCCTCCCCCCGATTCCGCTCGAGCATCACCTTCTTCACTCGCGGGGACTTACCCACCCACACAAAGCCCAGGATAATTTTATTAACCCTCTTAAAAAAGGACCACGGGATGAAAAATGGGAGACACTGAAATTCGAAGAGAAATCTCGGTAGGACCGTCATTTTGTCCGTCTTCACTCTCCCAGCCAACGACAGCGGGAGCGCATCCCATCTCCGGAACTCGCCCCTCATCTGTTCAACCAACCGGGACAAGTTCATCTTGTGGAACCGGCCCCAGTCGCACGCCACTTGTATCCCTAAGTACCTGAAACTGTCCCCTACTAACCTAAATGGCAGTTCCCTCAGCCGACCCTCCTGACCCCTCGCCTGGACTACAAACATCCACTCTTTGTCATATTCAGTTTATACCCCGAAAACTGGCCAAATTCCCCCCAAATCGCCATAATTTTGCCCATTCCTGCCCCTGGATCCGATACGTATAAGAGCAGGTCGTCCGCATACAGTGAAACTCTATGTTCCACCCCCCCCCCCCTTCCAGCCCCTTCCAGCCCCTAGAAGCTCTCAGAGCAATTGCCAGCGGCTCTATAGCTAACGCAAATAACAGTGGGGAGAGGGGGCACCCCTGTCTTGTCCCCCGGTACAGTCTAAAATAGTCCGAGGTCGTCCTATTCGTCCTTACACTAGCCTCCGGGGCCTGGTACAACAGCCTGACCCAGTCGATAAAGCCCTTACCAAACCCAAATCGCCCCAGCACCTCCCATAGATAGTCCCACTCCACCCGGCCTTTTCCGCGAATATACTGAGGATTGCGCAAAAGCTCCTACCTCTTGTAGGGCACCATTGTGACTGGGAAGCTGGGCGGGTACTTGAAGGGCAGGGTCTTCTGATGTCTGATGCCAGGACTCCCTCCTCCAGCTCGCACCTCATCTCAGCAAGAACACATGCTCCCGAATCTGCTTCAAAGTATCAGGACAATGTGTGCCTGATGTGTGACTATTCACTCTCATACTGAAATGCAAGGATAAAATGAGAGGAATAGCAATGTTAGTGTTCATGCTGGTCCATGATGGAGGGCACTTGACCAAGAGAATACTCATTGCAACTCATCATACTTCTGGTGGAATCTGGTAGCAATGAGGGCCTCACACCACACGTCTGCCTCATCTGACCTTTGTATTGGCCTTTTCACCTGCAGCCTCGGCTTCCTTGGAGTCATCATCCTCATTCCCTTTGAAGCATCGTCATCGGAGGAGATGTGCAGCTTCTCCACCTTATCATCTGGCAAGGCCTCCCCCCCTTTGCAGCGCCAGGTTGTGCAGCGTGCAACAAGTTGGGATGATTCGTGACACCTTCTGGGGACTCTACTGGAGTGCTCTGCCAGATCTGTCCAGGCACTGGAATCATATCTTCAGGTTTGCTCCACCAAAGCTCAGGTAGCAGTTGTACCATCTCTACAGCAGTCTGAGGCTGTCTCATGGGCATCATCAGTCATGTCCTTTGCGAGTACCCGTTGTCATCGAGGAGCCAACCCTGGACCCTATATTGTCCCCCGAAGATGTCCCAAATCCGAGATCTACTCGAGATGTGAGTCATGCATACTTTTTGGGTATCTGGCGCAAACCTGCATGATCAGTTTCTTATGGTCACAGACAGACTGTACATTGAGCTAGTGGTAGCCATTCCGGTTTATGTATTGAAATTCCTGTTGCCATGGAGCTTTCTATAGCCACATGAGTGCAGTTGATGGTTTTCTGAAGCCGTGGGAATCCAGTAAGCTCAGCAAAGCCCAGAGCTCTGGCATCCTAGCTTGTCTCTGACGACATTGACGTAATTGTGAGTCTTGACAAAAAGGGTGTCGGTGGGCTCATTTGTGCTTGGATACTTGAGAGATCCCACGGAGGATCCCAGTGTAGCCCTGGCAGGAACCAGTCGTGTAGCCACTGTCTTGCCAAAAAGGAACTTGAGCCCTAGATGCAGAGGTTTTGTTTTACATAGGAAATTATTTTAGTCTGGTTATTTTACTTTCACAGCCACTAGATGCCAGCCCAGTTCCCATGGGAGCCAATTCCTGGAGAATGTGACAAATGTGAGTCACCCTGATCCCTGGACATGTGGAGCCATTGGCAACATTGGTTCTTGCTCATCTGCATATAAGAGATGTGAGTTCTGTAGACCATGGCCGGGATTCTCTGAAATCCCGGCCAAGTGTTGACGCTGGCGTCAAAACCGGCGTGTGCGACGCCAGCACCAACAGGCCTCCAGACCCTTCTTTGTGGGCTAGAACGGCGGCAGAGTGCTGCGCGCTGCTCCGGCGCCGAAAGACGGCCCTACACGGCCGGCACGGGACCGCGCATGTGTGCGCCATGGCCATCTCCGCGCCGGTCCCCAAGCAACACGGAGCCCTACAGGGGCCCGGCGCAGAGGAACATAGACCCCCTCCCCTAGAATGAGCACACCCGCCGATCAGTAGCCCGCGATCACGGGCCTGGCCACCGTGGAGGCCTCTCCAGCGGGTGACATTAGCGCCAATTCTCTGGCGACCGGAGAATCAGCGGCCCCTGGCAGAGCGGCGTGGCGGGATTCTCGCGCCCCCCCCGCCGATTCTCCGACCCAGCGGGGGCTCAGAGAATCCCGGCCCCTGGGTTTTGCAAACCATCCACGTATGACATCTCTGTGAGCACTCATTCCCTGCGGCTGGTGGAATGCCCTTTGTCTTGGCATTATTGCTCCTCCCTTTGGTGACCCAAGTGTCTGTCACAATCTTCTCTGCTGTCTGTAAGCACTGATGCAGCAGCGATAAATCCAGTCTCCATCTTCCTGATGGTCACCTCTCTGCACCATCAATGAGAAACAGACAAGTGACAGCATTAGCCTTCAAAGGTCCTCTTTCTCTTAATGATCCATCAGTGAATGTGGGCTCAAGAGCTTTGTTTACATGTTGAAAAATCCTCAACCCTGAAATGATGGCCAGTGCATGGTGCATATCAAGCTCTCCCTGAACTGTGACATGGACAGTATTTGCAAGCTCAGCAATGTAAACTGAAATACCTCTCCACTCATTACTCCTCCCATTCTGGTCCAAAGTGGCTCATGTCAGTTTGTAACATTCTCTCTCCCCATCCTGGTGCTGAGGACGCTAAACCCCCTTTAAGGTTCTCTCCACTAATTCTGCAAGACCTGCTGTGTTTTTCCAGCACTTTCCGTTTTATTTCAGGATTCCGGCAACCACAGTGCTTTGCTTTCATTGTATTTGTGAGTGAAAACTGTATCCACTTTGGATAGCCCAGAAACACATTCAAAAATCTATATTTTATTTATTTAGCTGATTTTGTATTCTTGTGATCATTAAAAATTCAAGTGAATTCAATTAGGTTTTGTTTTCATTGGCACCAACACTAATGTGAAACTGAAATCTGGCCATGTGTTATAAAAGCCATTTCTATTTGGAAGTTGGAGCCTGGACTAATAATCCAGTGTGTGTGTGTGTGTGTGACAAAACTTAGCTGGATACAGGTTGGAAGTTGTTTTCTGTTACACTATGCCTCTGTACGGACGTTTGGATGTTTTTGATGCTGCGCTGGAAAGCTGGAACCAGTACGCACAACGGATGTGTTACTATTTCCGGGCAAACAATATCACCGAAAACGAGCGTCAGGCGGTCATATTGCTCACCGCCTGCGGCCCGCATACATTTGGGGTGATTAGGAGCCTTACTTACCCAGCTGCACCGGATACCAAAACGTTTGATGAACTTGTGAATTTAGTGGGGCAGCATTTTAACCCAACCCCATCCACGATAGTCCAATGTTACCGGTTTAATACCGCTGAGAGGACCCCAGGAGAATCCCTTGCCGACTTTCTATCCAAGCTATGCAGGATTGTGGAGTACTGTGACTATGGTGAGACCTTGTCAGAAATGTTACGTGACCGTTTGGTTTGCGGTATTAACAATGCGGCCACCCAGAGAAAGTTGTTAGCTCAGCCAACATTGACTTTTCAACAGGCCATTCAAATAGTATTGTCCCGAGAGAGCGCAGAATGAGGAGTGCAGGAGATACAGGGAATGGAAGTGCATGCCTTGGGGCGCAACCCCTTCCATCCGAAAACGTCCCCCCGCACTCCTGCGGTACCTTTGGCGAGACGATGTCCGGATGATGCCAGTGGCCTTCAGACATTCCTCCCAGAAGGGAGCCTACTCCAGAACCAATGGATGAGGAGCCATGTCCGTGTCAGACTTGTAGGCGCAGACCCCGTCGTGGACGCCGGTCCTGGGGGTGCCAGAGGCGCCGTCGTTCCGACCGAATCTGGGACCAGCCCAGGGGCCGTACCTTCCATGTGGATGAACCTGCGGCGACTACTCCTGAGGACATGGAGACGGAGGACGACTGCCTGCAGCTGCATTGTGTGGCAGCTCCCTGTGTGGCCCCCATTAAGGTGACAATACGGGTCAATGGTCACCTGCTTGAGATGGAGTTGGACACTGGCGCAGCGGTCTCCGTGATCGCCCAGAGGACATTCGACCGCATCAAGCAGGGTATACAGACCCTTACATTAACCGACTCACAGGCCAGGTTGGCCACCTACACGGGGGAACCATTGGACATTGCAGGAACTACGATGACCCCTGTTGTTTATGGACTGCAGGAGGGGCGTTTCCCACTTATCGTAGT
Source organism: Scyliorhinus torazame (assembly GCF_047496885.1). Lineage (NCBI taxonomy): Eukaryota > Metazoa > Chordata > Chondrichthyes > Carcharhiniformes > Scyliorhinidae > Scyliorhinus > Scyliorhinus torazame. The sequence goes on from NC_092713.1 coordinate 74,224,476, forward strand.
GCGTGGCCATGGGCCCAGCCTGTTGGGTCGGGACTGGTTGCGCCATTTGCGGTTGCAGTGGCAGCACATCCTCCAAACAGTTTCTGGAGGGTTGACTGAGGTGCTGGGACGATACCCGGATGTATTCCAGCCCGGCTTGGGGAAAATAAAAGGGGCCGTAGCCCGTATCCAAGTCGAACCAGGAGCCACGCCGCGCTATTTCCGGGCGCGCCCAGTGCCTTACGCCTTGCTCGAGAAGGTAGAAGTGGAGCTCACTCATTTGGAGACTTTGGGTATTATCAGGCCCGTCTGTTTCACTGACTGGGGAGCACCAATTGTACCTGTAATGAAGCCAGATGCCACTGTTCGCTTGTGCGGCGACTATAAACTTACAGTGAATACGGCTTCCCGACTCGACCGATATCCAATGCCTCGCATCGAGGATCTCTACGCGAAGCTTGCAGGTGGACTCTCGTTCACAAAATTAGATATGAGTCACGCTTACCTACAGTTGGAGCTGGACCCTGCCTCCCGACCATATGTAACGATTAATACACACCGGGGCCTGTATGAATATACACGGTTGCCCTTTGGAGTATCCTCTGCCTGCGCTATTTTCCAACACGTTATGGAGGGCATTTTGAGAGGTTTACCGCGTGTCGCTGTCTACTTAGATGATATTTTGATCACAGGGACGTCGGAGCAGGAACATTTGGAAAGTCTGGAGGCTGTCCTTAGACGCTTTTCGGAGGCTGGAGTCCATTTACACCGCACAAAGTGCGTCTTTCAGGCGAAGGAAGTAGTCTACCTGGGTTATCGGGTAGACCGCAAATGTTTGCACCCCGTCGCAGAGAAGGTGCGCGCGATTCAACAGGCCCCCGCCCCGACTGACACTTCGCATCTTCGTTCTTTTCTCGGCCTCGTAAACTATTACGGGAAGTTCCTCCCCAATCTGGCAACTACGCTGGCCCCTTTGCACCTTCTGCGAAAGAAAAATCACACCTGGGTTGGGGGTCAGCCGCAAGAAACCGCTTTCCGGCGGGTAAAGCAACAATTGTCGTCGTCTGGGTTACTAACCCACTATGATCCTGGAAAGCCTTTGCTCGTCACATGTGATGCAGCCCCGTATGGTATTGGGGCCGTCCTGTCCCACAAGATGGAGAATGGGGCCGAGCGACCGATAGCGTTCGCCTTCCGCACATTGACTGCAGCGGAGAAAAAGTACGCGCAGATCGAGAAGGAGGGCCTGGCAGTGGTTTTTGCGGTGAAACGCTTCCACCAGTACGTGTATGGTCGCCACTTCACTATCGTGACTGATCATAAGCCTCTGCTGGGACTTTTCAGAGAGGATAAGCCAATACCGCCCATTGCTTCCGCACGGATCCAGCGCTGGGCTTTGTTGATCGCTTCCTACGAGTATTCTCTGGAGCACAAACCAGGAACGCAGAGCGAATGTACTGAGCCGATTGCCTTTATCGACCAGCCCCATGTCGACCCCCACGACCGGTGAGGTGGTTGCAACCCTAAATTTTATGGACACCTTGCCTGTCACGGCATCACAGATCCGTGAGTGGACCCAGACGGAACCAGCCCTGTCAAAGGTTCGGCACATAGTCCTGTATGGTGGGCAGCATAGACAGCTCCCAGGCGAGTTGCGGGCATATTCCTCCAAGCTGTCAGAATTCAGTGTGGAAGGCGGCATCCTCTTGTGGGGGACACGTGTGATTGTCCCGGAAAAAGGACAGGAGCTGATACTATGAGACTTGTACAATGGGCATCCAGGTGTGACCAAAATGAAAATGTTGGCTTGGAGTTATGTCTGGTGGCCAGGCCTTGACACCGACATTGAGAAGGTGGCCCAAAACTGCTCCATTTGTCAGGAGCACAAGAAGCTTCCGCCGGCCTCGCCCCTACATCACTGGGAATGGCCAGGGCGGCCTTGGGCACGCTTGCATGTGGATTTCGCCGGCCCTTTTCAAGGATCCATGTTCCTTTTATTAATCGACGCCCAGTCTAAATGGCTAGAGGTGCGTAAGATGCTAGGCACAACGTCCTGCGCAACAATTGAGAAGATGCGTTTGTCTTTTAGTACACATGGCCTCCCCGAGGTGCTGGTCACGGATAACGGCACTCCATTCACCAGTGAGGTGTTTGCGAGTTTCATGAAGATGAATGGCATACGCCATATCTGCACTGCCCCTTACCACCTGGCTTTGAATGGGCTGGCGGAGCGCGCAGTGCAGACATTCAAACGAGGCCTAAAGAAGCAGTCTTCCAGGTCAATGGACACGAGACTGGCTCGCTTTTTGTTTTCGTATAGGACCACCCCCCATGCGGTGACTGGGGTAGCTCCCGCAGAACTCCTAATGGGCCGGAGACTTCGCACCCGCCTTAGTATGGTTTTCCCGGACATTGGCGCAAAAGTACGCCGCACACAGGAACGGCAGGGACAGGGATTTTCTCGGCATCGGCCGATTCGGCAGTTTGCGCCCGGTGACCCAGTGTTCGTTCGCAATTTTGCTGGTGGTGCCCAGTGGGTCCCTGGCGTAATCTTTCGCCAAACGGACCCTATATCTTACCAGGTTCAAGCCCAGGGTCGTCTCCAGCGCAAACATGTAGACCACGTTCGGTGCAGAAGACTATCCCTTCCAAAGATTCCCCGCCCCCGGAGCTAATTTCTACAGCCACAGAGACCAGACACAATGGAAAGTATTCCTCACAATCTTCCTCTGGTGCCTCACTCAAAGCCTGCGCAGGTCGTTACAGAACCGCGCGGAGATAGAGACGCCAAGATGACAGAGGCAGCAGACTCTGACTCCGAGATGGAGACACAGGACGCATCAGAGGGGGAATCCTCGGGCCCACGGTCCGTGGATGTACAACCGTTATGCCATTTATCACGGAAGCGCCGGTCTCCATCTCGTTACACGCCGCCTGATCCAGCGCCGCGTGCAAATGGTGTCCGGCCTGCGACAAAACTAGGCCGACGCCCTCCTTCGCCAGGGTCTTCGGTGGATTCCTTGGACTTTGGGGGGGGAGGGATGTTATAACCTACCTGCTTACCATTGGCTGGGGACTAATGACAATCCCACAATCCTGTGGGAGTATGAGCTTCCCCAATGAGGGGGGCGGAGAAATCATTAGCAGACTCCCTGTATAAATAAAGCTGGCCAGTTTGGAACCAGCAGGAAGGAGTAAGCAGCAAGTGAGGTTGCTGCTGTTGTGTAGATGTATGTTATTGCAAATAAATGTTATTTCTTTGTATCCTTGAAACTCGTGCTGGATTCTTCGTGGCCCTCACAACAAATAATAACTAGGAATTTAAAAAAAAATGGATATCATAAAATGTGACCATGAAGGTGTCAGATTTTCATGACTTTTTGTTTATTCTTAATCCCAGCGGGCTGGGATTCTCCGCTGGCAGCCCGCGAGTTTCCTGGTGGCGTGGGATGTCTTCCATGGGAAATCCCATTGACAAGCGGCGAGAGTTGAAAATCCTGAAGGCAGAGAGTGGTGCTCCACCGAGAAACACGGGGCTGGGAGGCTGGAGAATTCTGCCCACCCTGTCTGTATTTGGTCTGGTCTATGTTTGACGTCAGTCCCACACCAAATGTGATTGCCTCCGAACTAAAGTGGCCAAAGCAGCTATTCAGTTGTATCAGTGCAACTCGGGATGAGCAATGAATGACTGCTTTGCCAGAATTGACCAAATCTTGGGAATATATTCCAGAAAAAGACAGTTTGACCAATGGTATTGGAGTATGCGCTGCAATAGTTGAAGTGTTTTTAATATCTGTGCTGCTTCGTATCATATATGAATCATTCTATAAGCCAGCACTACTGCCATCCTGTGGCCATTGTGCATATACGCAAGCTCCAACAGGCCCACAGAAACGCTCAAGAAAATAATTTCAAATTGAGAACTGCAAGTAAATCGAACCAAGGCCTCTGTTTAATGTCTTGTCTGAAAGACAGCACCTTCAACAATGCACTGGTGTGAAAACCTCAATTTCTAACTCCGAGACAGGAGCGCTACTAATGAACTAGCCAAATAAAAATGAAAAAGAAAATAGCTCATCTAAAAATGATTTTGTATCATGTCATTGCTCTTGGGTGCAACCTCCGGCCTCGTTACACTCATGCTCAAGCATAACGAGGCCGGTGAATAGCGGGAGGCCAAAAACGGGACCTGCGCCAGGCAGCAAACAATTTGCGATGCAACCGGCCCGCTCCTGTAGGCGAATTCGGAATCTCGCCGTAGCGTGGCGAGAAACCAATTATCACCACTTAATCGCTATTTCCATACAATTAACAAGAGCCACCTATGGTCCAATGGCCTCCTGTCATTTACCGACCTCCCCAGCAAGTGCTCATGCTGGAGCTGATTAGTACTCCTTTTTTAAAAACGTGAACCTGGCGGAAGGGCTTCTGTGGCGAACCAAGGAGGTGAGTGGCAATCTTTACTCACAGGCAAAGAGACCGGGGGCTTTCCACCCAGTTCTCGGCAGGGGCTGGGGGAGCCTCCGCAGGGTGGGCTGCCATTGGAGGTTGGGGGGGAGGCACTGGGGGGGGGGGGAATCACTCACAGTACCACCGTGCCAACCCTTGGATCCCAACCCTATTCTAGGGGCAAACCCTGTCTGCCCCACCAATCACCCATAACCCCCACCAACTGCTGAGGCCTCTGGCCATGTGGCTGAAGGCAATCGCTAAGACGGAAGTAGCAATCATGGATAAGTGAGCACCTGACAAATGTGTGGTGATCCACTGTAATAGGAGATGTAAGGTAGGACCTGCACTACAGGTTCGCTGGTAGCTCCTGCCGGCTGGCTCCGCCCACGGAGAACTGTATAAATATGTATGACCTCCAGTGCCCTGCCATTTCGCCAGCTGCAGCAGGAGGCCACACATCTGACTGTAATAAAGCCACAGTTGTACCCAACTTTAGTCTTTGTGCAATTGATCGTGCATCAATTTATTACAGTCAGATTTTCCACAGAATGGATATCCGAATTAAGCCCGATCGCCTGCAGCTGGATCCGCACTCGCCCGCGCCAGGAAAGACTTTACTCACTGGCTAGCATGTTTCGAGGCTTACATCAACGCGGCGGACCCCTTGCCAAAGGAGGCTCAGAAGATCAACGCCCTGTACTCCAGACTGAGCTCTAGCGTGTTCCCGTTGATCCAAGATGCCACGACTTACACAAAGGCAATGGAACTCCTTAAGGAACACTACGCGCAGAAGGCGAACACGCTCTTCGCCAGGAATGTACTCGCCACCCGCTCGCAACTACCTGGTGAGTCCATCGAAGACTTCTGGCGGGCCCTAATTCCACTCGTCCGGAACTGTGACTGTCAGGTCATCATGGCCGCAGAACAAGCGAATCTCCTCATGCGCGATGCCTTTGTGACGGGGATTGTGTCGGACCGCATCCGATAACGATTGCTGGAAGGGGCTACAATCGAACTGGCGGAGACAAAAACCTTGTCGCTCTCCATGATGGTTGCATCCCATAATGTACAATCGTACCTCTCTCGGCGCACAGCCCACCCTTCTACCCCTTCCTATCCCTCCTGGACCCCACCGATGACCTCCTCAGCTGGGGCCCTGCCTTCGCAATACGCCTGCCGCACGCCGATGCGCGCACTGCTACTTCTGCGATCAGCAGAAGCATCCCCACCAACACTGCTCAGCAAGGGCATAGCCTCGAGCAGGACGACCAGCTACAACTCCCGGGGGAACGGGCAAGAAGAGAGGGAGAACGGAACGGTCTGGAAGACCGTCCTACTGGCCCTACGGTCCAGGAACCTCCCAGTCTCCGCTGGCAAGAAGTCCTCCAGGAGGCCCTCCACTCCATCCGGTCATTGCTCTGCACGACCACCAATCAGACACCCCATGAATGTCTCCTTGTCTTCCCCAGGAAGTCCTCCTCCGGGACCGTGCTCCCGACCTGGCTAGCGACACCCGGACCCATCCTGCTCCGAAAACAGGTGCGGGCGCACAAGTCGGACCCGTTGGTCGAGAGGGTCCAGCTGCTGCGCGCTAACCCCCAGTACGCCTACGTGGCGTTCCCTGACGGTCGACAAGATACCGTCTCCCTACGAGACCTGGCGCCCGCCGGAACCCCACGCGCACCCCCTCCCAGGTCACTCCCACCCCCTCCGCAGCACCTCACAGGAGGGTCAGTCCTCCCGCCGCTCCTGCCTGGGCCCTCCCACCCACCGACGCCCCCTACAGGCGCCCCCCTCCCAGGTCAACCGCTCTCCCCACCAGCGCCATCTAGGGATGATGAAGCTGCCATGGAGGCCGGAGCCATGCTCCCGGAGTCGCAGACTCCCACCGGAATCACCACCGAGGCCCAGACGATCCCAGAGGACGACCAGGGCACCCGACCGACTGATTGCTTCATCTCAAACGATCTGTAACTGTAAATAATAAACACTGACTGTATATATCTGCCATGACTGTAAATATCCTCCAGACACTAAGGAGGTATCACGGTACCTCCATATCTGATCATACCATGTGAATACAGTTGTAGCCGCTGATATAAGGTAGGATCTGCACTACAGGTTCGCCGGTAGCTCCTGCCAGCTGGCCCCGCCCACGGAGAACTGTATAAATATGCATGCCCTCCAGTGCCCTGCCATTTCGCCAGCTGCAGCAGGAGGCCATGCATCTGACTGTAATAAAGCCACAGTTGTACCCAACTTTAGTCTTTGTGCAATTGATCGTGCACCAAAATGCCAAGTGGGTTCCCGTGGGTAGGTGGGCCATGTAGCATGTGGGAGTCATTGCCTAGCATTCCAATCAAATCTTGATGCCTCACTCTATGTAGGAGTCAAGACCACACACGCAGCAGCCAAAAACCGAAGACCCAGGGGATGGGACGCAGCTCTCGGGACACGACCACGACCGGAGGGTGGGAGCGTGCCACAGGGAGGGGGGAATTGCCTGGAGAGACAGGCAAAGGGTTCTGGGGTCAGCCCACATTGCGGAAGAAAGTGACAGAGGCATCATAATGGTTGTGCAAATAGTTGTTTATTGTGATGTGCAATACCCCATTCCCAAGAGTGCCACCCCCCAGCCCCCAACCCCATCCCCTCCCCACATTCTACCTAATCCCTCCCCCCTACACCAGTGCCCTCAGTGATCCTCAAAGTGCCTGGCCCTCCTCGCTCTACCACTACGCCTTGGTGTTTCCCAGAATGCAAATCTGAGGTGGAGGCAGCCAACTGCTTACCTCGTCCTGTGGCCTTCGATGCCCCTGGCGGGTGTCCTCTGGGGGCTCTGGGGTCGGAGGACACATGCACAGCCATGCCGCCCTGTCCCATGTGCTGACCCCGAGATGCGGCCTCATCAGAGGGCTGGAACTCGGGAGTGCTGGTGGCCACCATCGCCGCTCCATGGGACGTGTCCCATAGGTCGGTGTTGGCACAGCGCCCCCTCCTCATCGGTAGGGGCTCTGTGGTTCACCTTGGGATGGAGGGGCAGTTGGCTCTGCCAGCCCTGCCGGTTCCCCATGGTGCGCACCATCGTGTCGATGCCCTCGCTGATGCTCCTCCGTGACTGCGACACATCCCCCAGTGACCAGGTCATGCTCCGCAGCACCTCGGCGATTCCCACCTGCAACTGGGACAGGCTCCGCAGCACCTCGGTGATTCCCACCTGCAACTGGGACAGGCTCCGCAGCACCTCGGCGATTCCCACCTGAGAGTGGGACATGTCCCACAAAACCTCATCAAGGTTGGCCTGGTACTGGGTGACATCCCCCAGTGAGGCAGACATACTGCCGAGATCCTCAGCCTTGGCCATCACTGACGTCATGCACCAGATTCTCCACTGCGGTCGCCATCCTAGAAGTGTTGGCCTCGGTGCCACTCATTGTCGGCGCCATCTCCTGTGCCTGTAGCCTCTGGGGTCCTCCAATCGGCTACGGATCTGCTGGAGTGACGCTGAACTCCTTCTGAACATCCCGGCTGCTCCCTATCGTCTCCATCAGCCCGGGTTACTCTGTGCCAGAGGCTGGGGCCCAGTTAGGTCCAGGGATCCAGCAGACCACCGACTGCTGTCTTGCCTAAAGATTCCTGCCTCCATCTGATGTACATCAGCAATGTGGGGCTCACCAGATTGTGCCCCCGAAGTCTGACCACTAACGTTTCCCATCGAGGTGTGTGTATCTGCGCTGGTGGAGGGTGGGGATGACAACTGTGCCGTGACTACAACAGTTGCATCCTCGGAGCTCTCCTGCGACGTGTTCTCCTCAGAGTCAGGAGAAGGTGCCGCCTGGGATGGGCCAGCGCTGTCGGGTGGATCTACGGGAGAATGGACATGTGCTCAGTGGGAGGGATGGGTCAGTCAGTAAGACAATCACTGCTCACTTTTGACAGGTCCTCCGGATGGAGCCTGGTGGTCCCTCACCTCTGCGGCATCCGCTCGCCTCCACATGGGTGACCGCCCTGTCACCTCCAGGGCCCGCTTCTTGAAAGAGGTGAGGATTCTCAATTCCGGTACCCCTCCGCCAGTCTGGGCCCTCTCCCGGAGAGATTTTCCTGAGGGGAAACACAGAGGACATCGTTAGCCACACGCGTGGTTCACAGTTGTGAGGGGAAGGGGGTGGTGAAGGGGGAGTGGGATTGAGGGAGGGTTGGTGTCTACTTACTCCTGCTGCCTGGTGTAGATCATTGACCTTCTTTCGACACTGGAGGCCAGTCCTCCTGGTCACACTGCCTGAGCTGACTGCTGCTGCCACCTCATCCCAGGCAGCCCTGGCTGCCTTGTGGCTCACCCTCCAGGACCCTTGGGGGAACAGGCCATCCCTCCTGGCCTCCACTGTGTCCAGGAGCCTTCCCAGGTCAGCATCCCTGAATCTTGGGGCCGGTCTCCTCTGCGCCATTGTTGCGAGCTGGATGGGGTTGGCTGAGCAAGTGCATCCTAAGTGCTGCTCAACATTGTTAGAGGGGGGCTGGTGAGCGCGGTCCCGGTGAATCAGCTGGCGAGTCGGCATTCGGGGTGAAAAAGCCCATGACGCCTCGTTAAGTGAACCAATTAAAGTTGAATAGTGTTGCTGGCCTCGTGTCAGGAAACTCGCAGCAGTTCCCGCTCACAACAGCTCTTGGAAATTTTTCTGGAGAATCGCGCCCCTTGCATGTAATTGGCACCTTGTTATGAGAGTGTCGAACAGGATACTCATAAATAATTGTTATTCCATGAGAAAATTAGTTTATCAAGTTGTACAACTAATTTTTGTCTTTGAGTACCATTTGCAAGTTGGCTTGCTTTCAGTATTATGGAATTAAGGAATACCTTTGAATTGCCTCTTTAAAACAAACTCTTCATGTTCCCCATCAAAGTCTGTTGAAACTTTCAGTTAGGCTGTGTTGACCTATCTGGGAACCGTAAGTTTCTAAGAGTTTGAAAAAACATGCTATAGGCAAACCTTATTACAAGCCTCGGATGATCAGGTGATTTGCAGTGGCGTGATGCTATATCCTTGGTCCTTATTAATTATGAACTGGAGCGTGTCATTCAGGCATGCAGGTGTTTGAAAATGTCAGATCGAGTTGCAGAAACCACAGCTATGCAATTTTTGAAAGAGAAACGTAATTGCTGACCTTTTGGTTGTCACTACCATCTCTGTGCAACTCCTGATACTTTCCATTTCAACAAACCATCAAAATGATGTTCCATCTAGGCTTCCAGCACAAACTACTTACTGGTAGTGTTTTGGCCATCTTTTCTTGTTACTTTTAAGTATCTGAAACTAGTGGGTACATATGCAATTCATCTTCATCATATCAACAAAATTTGACTTGTTAGATGTTAAAAGCTCTAATTTGTGAGAAAAAGTTGATTTAATGGAATAAAACAGGATGTAATATGTTGTGACTTATTAAAATTGTGACACAATTGCACTCTCTTTCACGGATCAGCAGTTTTATGATGAAGTCGAACATTTTACCTGTTTAGACGTGTCAAAAATGATTCTTCTTGACAGAATTAACCAGGTTAATTGTTGATCAGTCAGAAAGATTTATGCTGAATCTTTTTATACTTATTATTTTACAGCTTTTACAAATAAACTATTTGAGGAAGCTATTTTGGCAGTATAATCTTAGCAACGCTGTCTGAAACTTTGTGTTAAATATCATGGGCGCGATTCAGCAATCGCGTTGCACCCGGCGTGATCTGAGCGCGCCGGATGAATCCCGCAAGCGCCCCAAATCGGGCTCCCCACCAGGCACTGGGCTGACCGCGCGTCACCCGACTCCCTCCACCCGGTGCGATCTGGATCACGCCCAACATATTTAAGGCTCATTTAAATACCCGGACGTCGCTTTCACCCGGTAACCAAGAGTTAACGGCCGTGCCCTCCGAGACCTCAACAGGGCGCCGTTTAGCACGGGGTTCCTTGACCTTCACTCATCAATGCATATCCGCTTTAACAACTTTGTCGTTAAAAGGCTCAACCGACGTGCTCTCATATGAATTTAATATAAAAATACATTTTCTCACTTATTAAGTTGGTGCTTTATACCTGGCTTAACATTGATCCGTTCAATGTTTTCTTGTTATACAATTGCCAATGCAGTGGAGTTTGAACGTTCTCCCCGTGTCTGTGTGGGTTTCCTCCGGGTACTCCGGTTTCCTCCCACAGTCCAAAGATGTGCAGGTTAGGTGGGATTACAGGGATAGAGTGGAGGGGGGTGGGGGGGGGGGGGGAGGGGCTAGGTAGGGTGCTCTCTCAGAGGGTTTGTGCAGATGAAAAGGGCCGAGTGGCCTTCTGCACTGTGACGATTCCATGGATTCTATGAATTTGTAAAGCTGGCAAAATTGTAGATGTAGGGGTATTGAACTTACTGGAGTTGTTTTATTTCATCACAGAACAGATAAGAACTAAAGCAGAGAGGGAGAGCTAAAGAAGAGAGGGCTAGAGCTATAGTAATGTTTAATGAACTGGATAGAATTGGGCATGGCTTATAAATTTTTAAAAATAGTCCCAGGACACTGATCTTTAAAAATCACGATGTGGAGATGCCGGCATTGGACTGGGGTGAGCACAGTAAGAAGTCTTACAACACCAGGTTCAAGTCTAACAGGTTTGTTTCGAATCACTAGCTTTTGGAGCACTGCTCGTTCCTCCTTTTTAAAAGAAATATGTTTATTAAAAAGTTTTTATAATAAATCAAAACCAAAGAATACAAAAGAGAAAAGAACCCCACAATCAAATATAGAAGTAAAACAAAACACAACCCATAATTAACTTAAATACAAAACCCAACCGAACCCACTAACAACTGACGGTGACTGCTTAAAAAAGGAATTAAATGGTTGCGACATTTGATAGAGTCTCTCCACCGACACCCTAACGGTGGATTTGACCTTCACCAAATGCAGAAAAGACATCAACTTACCCAACCAAGCAGAGGCACAGGGTGGAGTGGGAGACCTCCAACCGAGCAATATTCACCTTCGGGCTATCAACGAGGCAAAAGCGACAACATCCGCATCTACCGGCGAATCCGACACACCCAGTATGGCCACCAGCAGACACGGATCTAACTCCACATGGAGTGTCTCCTGCATGCTTTTAAAGAATGAAGCCCATGAGTCTGGGGCAGGACCAGAACATGTGCGAATGGCTAGCCGAGCCAAGAGAACTGGGATCACACCTACCCTCAACATTTGGAAAAAGCCCGCTCATCCTTGCCTTAATCAAATGTGCCCTGTGAAGGACCTTAAACTGAATCAGGCTCAGCTGGGATATGAGGACGTGGAGTAAACCCTGTGAAGGACCTCGCTCCATCAATAAGAATGGGACCCAATTCACTTTCCTATTTCACCCTCACACCGCTGAACAGAGCAGAATCCAACAAAAGAATATGGCCATATAGATCTGAAATAGACTCCATGCCAGGCCTAGCTAGGGACAGAATCCTCAGTACACGTGGCAATAAACAAATCCAATCCGATCCAATCCAATCCTCATCAAGGAAGAACGTGGTGTCAGAGGAAAGGAAGGAAAAGCCGAAACAAGCTGGAGTTGGGCAACTGGAATGTATCAACTAACTCCCGAAAACTGGCAAACCTCGCCTCCAGAAACAAGTCCCCAAAAAGCCCCAGGCCCTTCACTTCCCAAGTTTTACATGTTGGGTCCAACCCAGATGGCACTAAAAGGTGATTGTTGCAAATAGGGGTCAGTGGAGAAAGGGAAAGGAACTTAAAATGCTGTCCAAAGTGTTTCCAAATCCTAAGAGAGGAAGCCACGGCCGGGATTCTCCCAAATCCCGGCCAAGTGTTGACCCCGGCGTAAACACCGGAGTGGTGTACGCCGGCATCAACGGGCCTCCTATCCCAGCAATTCAGCAGTCTTCAGGGGGCCAGCACGGCGTCGGAGTGCTGCGCGCTGCTCCGGCGCCGAATGGCGGCCCTGCACGGCTGGCGCAGGTCCGCGCATGAGCGCGATGGCCATCTCCGTGCCGGCACATGCGCGTGGTTGCCGCCTCCGTGCCGGCACCTCGCAACATGGTAGAGACCACAGTGGGCCCGTGCGGAAGGTGGTAGGCCCCCTCCAGATCGCGGGTGCCCACCGATTGGAAGCCCCCGATTGCGGGCCTGGACCCTGTAGAGGCCCCCCCCCCCGAGTCAGATCCCAACCCCCCGGGGCCCCACCAGGGCGTCCACTGCGGCCGCGGGTCCGAGCTCCTGACGGGTGGTACCAGGTTGGAACCATACTGGCGGGACTCGGCGGAACTCGGCGGGAGTTTGTTCGGTTGCCCGCGGAGACTCGCTGTGGGGGCCTCTTTCAGCAGCCCCCGATCGGCGCCGCGGTGACCGTGCGGGCGCGATTGGCGCCGATTCTCCGGTTGCCGGAGAATCGTGTCCCGGAGTCGGAGCAACGTGGCGGGAATTTCCAGTGCCCCTGGCGATTCCCCGACCTGTCGCGGGCTCGGAGAATCCCGCCCCACTATTGGATTTGAGGAAGATCTGGCGAGAGGAAAAGGCAATGGGTGCAGTGACAATGGCAAGAGGAGTAGAAGTAGAGCAGGAATGATCCTGTCCCCAAATAGATTCGGGATCACTAATCCACAACAGTGTTTTATGAATATTAAAAGTCCAATAATAGAACAATAAATTGGAGAGGGCCAAGCGCCTTTGCTGTCTGTCCCTTTGAGGCAGAACGCTGAAGATTCTTACCTACTCAAATAAAAGAGGATATCAATTTATTGACCTTGGTAAAAAAGGACTTGGGAGAAAAATGGCAAGTCACTGAAAGAAAAATAAAAACCTCAGGAGCACGTTCATTTTAATACCCTACCCACCAAGGATAGAGAAATTCCACCTCTGTAAACCTCTTCTGATACCATTAGCCAGATTTGTGTAGTTCAACTTTTGAAGTGAGGCCCAGTTGTGGGTCAGCCAGCCCCCAGATAGTGAAAACCTGTCTTGGAAAAGTGAAAAGGTAACGTCCCCAATTGGACTCGCCTCCAAGGAGGGTAAACTGGGAAACATTTACTCTTCCCGAAGCTTAATTTATACCCTCAGAAGGAGCCAAAGGTGCTAAGCAATTTTATTATGCTGTCTATGGAGGTGGCTGGGTCCATAATATAAAGAAGTAGGCCACCCGCATACATACACCCAATGCTCCAACCCTTTATAGCAAATACCCTTCCACTGACTCGAGGACTTCTGTGCTATGGAGAGTGCAAGGGTGCTTCCTGATGATTCCCTTATTTCCACTTTTCTTATTTTTGCTATTATCAGTTTTGTTCCATGGATGCTTAATGAACTTGTATCTTTAAGTCAAGCAGCCGAGAGAATGAGGAATTCAAAAAGTTGCAACATAGTACATTGTTCTGCTAGTGTTTGAACCAGGAGAACTCAGACTTTGTGTGGCGGAATTTGGTTTGAATGGTTGACGGGATTGGCCAAATGGCTGTATTCTGTCCGGTAACAGTTATCTGAGTGGAATGATTTTCAGAGACACAAGGAGCTCAGTTTGAATCCTGGATGCTGACAGACAATGATTTGCTCTCTCTCTTGCTCTGTCTCTTTCTCCAGAAAAGCTAGCTTGCTATACAGAGAACCTGAATGAATGAATCTACAGTGAAATCCACTACAGACTGCAAACTGACGAGCTGAGTGCAGGAGATCGGGACACCATATTTAAACGCCACCCTGATCTTTTGACCCCTTCAGAATCCCCACCATTGCCTTTGGACCTCCCCACTGCCCCAACTTAGCTCCTAGGGGTTCTTTGAGCCCCCTTCATCCCACTTCTTAAGGGCATGGCATCGCTGAGCCCAATCCCTGGCATGGGCAACCTGGCACCCAAGCACCTTGGCTTGCCAGCCTGGCACCCTGGCAGTGTCCCTGCCAGCTTGGTACTGTCACCCAGGCACTGGTGCCCATAAGTGGAAAGGTACCACCCTGTCCAGAACCCGACCACCCGGGGGGCCTCCGGCGGCCTGGGAGCAGCACCCCCCCCCCCCCCCACCCAAGCACGCCCAATAGCTCAAACTGGGTCTGTAATTTTATTCTATTTGCCAATAGCTCCAGAGTAGGATCAAGCGAGTACTGATGATCCACCTCTCGAATAGAATCCACCAGCCTCTGCTGCCCCACCCTAGCTGTCTTCAGCACATACTCCCTGTAAGAGATAACTCCCCCCCCCACCCCCCCCCCCCCCCCCCCCCCCCGAGGACCATCTTAACAGCCTCCCATAATGTGGAAGGTGAAATTGAATCGGACCTATTAGATTTTATATAATTGTCTTTGGCCATGGACACACATTCATAATTTTTTAATCAGCTAACAGTATGGTGTCTAACCTCCTGGGTGGACTCTGGGTGGGGCATGTTCCAAAATAACAATTGCTGAATGCTCAGCCACCACCATTGAAGGGAGAAGAACCCTATCAAAAATAAAGAAATCAATCTGAGGATATACCTCAGATTGGACATGATGGCACAGTGCTTAGCACCATTGTCTCACAGCTCCAGGGTCCTGGCATCAATTCCGGCCTTAGTGTGAAACACTTCTCCCAGTGTCTGTGTGTGTTTCCTCCGGGTGCTCTGGTTTCCTTCCACAGTCCAAAGATGTGCAAGTTAAATGAATTGGCCAAGCTAAATTGCCCCTTAGTGTCAAAGGTGCAGGTTAGGTGGGGTTATGGCGTTACTGGGATAGGGCGGGGGAGTGGGCCTAGGTAGGATGCTCTTTCAGAGGGTCGGTGGAGGCTCGATGGGCCAAATGACCTCCTTCTGCACTTTAGGAATTCTATGGTTCTACATGTGAAAACAATGAGAATTTCCCATCGTTCACGTGCAGAAAGCACCAAGGAAAAGGGCAAAATGTTCAGTTCTCCAACAAGAGCCATCTTGTGCACGTCTTCCCATACATTACTTCACCGCAAGTCATCCAGTTTTTTTCACACTTCAGTACCAAATTACATTCATTATTTGCTACAAACTCACTTTTTGTGGCATTGTTTCAGTTAAGACTTCAGCCTATTCTGAGCTGGATGAATGTGGGTCAGATAGGCCCATATCACTGTTGAACACGGATGTGAAAGTATTGGCTAAGTTGTTGGCGGGGAGGATGGAGGATTGTGTCCCGGGGCTGGTTGCAAAAGATCAAAGAAGCTTTGTGAAGGGCAGGCAGCTCACGAGTAATATAAGACGGCTTTTGAATGTGGTGATGAATCCGTTGAGAGCTCTGGTACCGGAGGTGGTGGTGTCCATGGACGCAGAGAAAGCATTTGATCGGGTGGAGTGGCGGTACTTGTTCGAAGTTTTGGGAAGGTTTGGGATTGGGCCGAGATTTGTGGCATGGGTGCGGTTGCTGTATGTGGCGCCAAGAGCGAGGGTGAGGACGAATGATACAAGCTCACGAAGCTTTCACTTACACAGGGGTACGAGGCAAGGGTGCCCGCTTTCACCGCTGCTGTTTGCGCTGGCCATAGAGCTGTTGGCGATGGCTCTCAGGGGGTCGGCAGAGGGGCACAGGGATAATGAGGGGACAGAGGGAGCATCGGGTGTCGCTCTATGCCAATGACCTCTTGTTGTATGTTTCGAATCCATTGGAGAGTATGGGAAGGATTATGGGCCTGTTGGGGAGGTTTGGAGAGTTCTCGGGATACAAGCTGAATGTAGGGAAAAGTGAGGTATTCCCGGTGAATGAGCAGGCACAGCGGGTTAATTTAGGGGCGATGCCATTTACAGTAGCGAGGGATAGGTTTAGGTACTTGGAGATTCAGGTAGCAAGGGAATGGACGGGCTCCATAAGTGGAACTTAACGAAGCTGGTGGAGGAGGCCAGGGAGGATCTTAAAAGGTGGGATACACTGCACTTAACGTTAGCGGGGAGGGTCCAAGTGGTCAAAATGAATATTCTGCCGATGTTCTTGTTTATCTTTCAGGCTCTCCTGATCTTTATACCAAAGGCCTTTTTTCGGAAAGTGGACACAATCACCTCTGACTTTGTATGGGCGGGGAAGGTGCCGAGGGTGGGAGGACCCTGCTACAGAGGCAGAGGCAGCAGGGGTGGTTGGCGTTGCCAAACTTGCTTCATTATTATTGGGTGGCGAATGTGGATAAGGTGCGGCGGTGGTGGGAAGGAGAAGGGGTAGAGTGGGTTAGGATGGAGGAGGAATCTTGTAAGGTGTCTAGTTTGAGGGCTATGGTGACGGCAGCATTGCCAATGGCTCCGAGTAGGTATTCAGGGAGCCCAGTGGTGCAGTCCACGGTGAAGATATGGAATCAGCTGAAGAGGCATTTTAGGTTGAAAGGGATGTTGGTGCTAACGCTGCTGTGTGCGAATCATGGGTTTGAGCCGGGGGGGATTGATAGTGTATACAGGAGGTGGAGGGAACTGGGGCTGATCAAGGTGAGGGATTTGTATTTAGAGGAAGGGTTCGCCAGTCTGGAGGAGCTAAGGGAGAGGGTAGAGCTGCCGAGGGGTAGTGAGTTCAGGTATCTACAGGTTAGTGACTTTGCGTGAAAGGTCTGGAAGGGGTTCCCTAGATTGCCGGAATACACCCTGCTGGAGCGACTGCTGCTTCCGGATGTGGAAGGGGAGGGAAGAATCGGGGATATATATAAGTGGCTGGGGGTGCAGGGAGGCGAGCGGGTGGTGAAGATCAAGGAGAAATGGGAAGCGGAGTTGGGAATGGCGATCAATTGGGGGTATGGAGTGAGGCATTGCGTAGGGTAAACGGGACCTCCTCTTGTGCAAGGATGAGCCTGATACAGTTCAAGGTGGTGCACAGGGTGCATATGACTCAGGCAAGAATGAGTGGGTTCTTTCAGGGGGTAGCAGATGAGTGTGAGAAGTGTGGGCGGGGGCCAGCGAATCATGCGCACATATTTTGGGGTTGTGGAAAATTGGGAAGATTCTGGGCGGGAGTGTTTGCGGTCTTTGTCAGGATAGTGGAGGAGGGAGTGGACCCGGACCCTTTGGTGGCGATATTTGGGGTTTCAGAGAAGCCGGAGCTCATGGAGAGGAGGAAGGCCGATGTCGTGGCCTTCGCCTCTCTGATTGCACGGCGACGAATTTTGCTGGAGTGGCGACCGGCATCACCATCGGGGGTAGCAGCATGGTTGGGTGACCTGCACGACTTCCTGCGGTTAGAGAAGATAAAGTATGAGTTAAGGGGCTCAGCAGGGGAGTTCGAGAAAAGGTGGGGGATATTTGTGACCGTGTTTGAGGAGCTGTTCCTTGCGGGGGAGGGGTGAAAAAGGAGGAAAATATGTACAAATTGTATAGTTGATTGTTGGGAAGAATGTTTCCCGGGATGTTTATTTGCTGTAACCTACTTTGACACAAGTTTGAATAAAATGCGTTTATTCTGAGCTGGATGGAAGAGATGAGATGGAAATGCCGTGAGATTTATGCAGGAGTTAACAGAATTCAACATTTTTCTTCTGGAGTAAGAGTTTAGTTACGATTATCCATGTGTGTTTTATCTTGCAGCAGTAAAGAATAGAACTGAAGTCCATCTTAAAGCATTTTGGGATCGGCCTCCGAATATATAAATGTACTCCGCAGAATTAAGCCTAAAGTTCTCAGAGAGAGGAAATAATCAAAGAGGTTAAAAGATATGGTAATACAATAATTTTGTGACTAAATGAATAATGTTGGAGGCAGGTTCATTTAAGATTATCTTAAAAGGTTGAATGTGCAGGGCTACAGGGAGAAGGGGGGAGTGTGGAGTTTAGGTGAATTGCTCCTTCGGGGAGCCATCACAGACATGATAGGCTGAATGGCCTACTTCTGTGCTGTAACCATTCTGTGATTCTCTCTTAACTAAAATCATATTCTCTTTGTATCAATAATGCCTATGTCTTTTCAGAAGAACTCGATGGGCCGAATGGCCTCCTTCTGCACAGTCAGGATTCTATGATCCGAAGAGAATGTATAGTTATTTCAGATTGGCTGTTGCTTACGTTCTGCTTTCTCTACATCTGTACCAAAATATCTGCAGCTACACATTTCTGTGCAAACCCCTATCAAAATTGTAGCTGTGTCTTTTTCAAATAGACTGCATTTTCTTTGTTTCTAATACATTTCAACTATCACTGTGTCCTGATAATATTGAAATGTAAACAAATGTTGACAAAGTGCTGTATTGTATTTGTCACTTCCACAACCTTTTAAATATTGCGACAGGAGTGTATGTAGCTGATTGCATCAATGTGGTATTAAGGGCAAATCAGACACTTCTTAACTGGGACATCTTCTCACTGTTACACAAATTTAAAAGTCAGTTCTGCCATTCAGATGTTGTGTGTGTTGTTTGCAAAAACAAACATTTTTTTTTACAAGCAGTTTTGACTTGCATCAGCACAACCGAGTAGTTATATTATCTTGCAAATACACCACCAAGAGGATATATCACATTATAGTGCTGTTCACAAGCTGCAGTAGTAATGCAGAACTAAGTTTAACAGTATTCTGGGGTTCTTTTGAAAATAATGTAATATTAGAAATAACCTTGGAACCTTCTGTCAACAGGTCACATTGAAATTTAACTGGCTTTTTTTTGTTGCAAAAATATACTTTATTCATAAAATATCTGAAAGAACATTACAAACATTTCAAAATGGACATCACACAAAGTGCAATATTATTCAGGTTTTCTTCATCGATCACGTTGCATTCTGAGGTGCTTGAATACAGTGAAAGGAACATTACAGACATTTCAAAATGGCAATTACAAATGGTGCAAAGGCATTTAAGTGTCTCGATCAAGTGGCACTCTGAGGTACTTCCACATAATTGTGATACATGTGATATTTACTGTACACAATCCCACCCCTTTCAGTTCACTATGATAGAATGGTCTCAGACAGCGACATTCCCCCATTGCGCCTCTGAAATAGCTACCCCAAGCTTTAGTGTGTCAGGGACAACTCTGTGTACTAGAAGACCAACAGGTTTCGGGGAGACCAAAGAGCGTCTTCACTGGGGTGATAATTCTCCTGTACAGCTGATGTTTGTCTTGGCGTGTGCCCCTGGGAATAGCTCGTAGAGCAAAGATTCCTGCGTCACAGAGCTGCTCGGGATGAACCGTGAATGTGGTAGTTGGTACTAGAGGTATTACAGTACCCTGTAATGCTGTAAGACCATTGGTGTACAAGGTACTGTTTTCATTGGTTAAGCCTGCCTGCTGGTTCCGCCCAGTAAGGCAGAGTATAAGAGCCCGTGTCTCCCCAGCAGCTGCATTCTGTACCTGCGCTGCTGGGGGAAACATCTAGTGTAATAAAGTCTTCAATTGTCTCCAATCTCGCTTCTGGAGTTATTGATTGAGCATCAGTGACAAAAAAACCCTCATCCTTCTCCAGACTTTCTTTGCAAAGGCACATTCTACAAGGAGGTGCACAATGGTCGCTTCCCCACTATAGTCTCCTCGAGGGCAGCATGCGGATGGGGTGAGACTCCAGACATGTTGGAAGGTTCTGATGGGGAGGGCCTTTCTCACCATCAGCCAAGTTAGGTCATTGTGCTTGTTTGAAAGTTCTGGTGTTGAGGCATTCTACTAAATGACTTTGACAGTTTGCTCAGTGAACCATCTGAGAGGAACCACCATCTCCTTTTCAGCAGGGCCTCCAGGACATTACATGTAGACCATTGTCTGATGGACCTGTGGTCAAAGGTGTTTCTCTGCATAATTTATTCCAGGAGGGACAGGTGGTACAGCATGGTCTAAGTACTTGAAGCGTTCTCCTGCAGTCCAGCCAGACTCGTCCTTCACAACACTGGGGGCAGATAGAACCTCAGTACGTAGTGACACTTGGGGTTTGTGTACCGTGGCTCTCTGTAAAGCGTGATGCAGCCACACACAAAGGTGGCCATCAGGATTAGGGAGATGTTGAACATGTTTTCCCCCCGTTTTATTCAGAATTTTGTACATCCTGTTCCATTTTCAACCTCCAATTGAAGTGAAAAACAGTCCAGGTGATTGCTACAGCGCAGGAGTGAGAAATGGGCCTCCCTTCACAATGTATAGTGCCATACACCTGAGGACCAGGTTCTTACCTGTAATGGAGAGAGAGTGTCACTTCCACATGCCCAGTTTTTGATTCATTATACCTACTCGCTCCCTCCAGTTTCTAACGCATGCCCTGGTCCCACCAAACCATATCCCCCGCAACTTCAGGCTTTCTGACCTGATAGTGAAGGGGATAAGGGAACGGTCAGATCAGTTCCCATAGAACATGGCCTCACTCTTGCCACAATTTACCTTGGCACCTGAGGCCAGTTTGAGCTGGTTGCAGAGGTTGATCAGCCTGTGCACCGACAGTGGATCTGAGCAGAAGACAGTTACATTATCCATGTACAGGGATGCTTTGACTTGAGTGCCTCTGCTGCCTGGGCGCATCACTCCTCTTAAGTCCGAATACTTCCTGATGGACTCAACAAAGGGGTTTATACAATACACAAACAGGACAAGAGAGAGAGAGTAGCATTTAGATGTGAGTGAATGAAATTCATACACAAAGCTTAGTTTTCAATGAGTAGAGAAGTGAAAGCTTGTGTTTCCTGTTCCTATCTTGCTCAATCTGACTGGTACCTGTATGTATAAAGAATTAAAAAGAAAATTGAGAGGATGCGTATCACAGGCATTCTTTTGTATGTCAGAATCTAGGGTACCTTGACATTGCAATAATTCTGTAAACTCACAATTCATATGGGCGGCACGGTGGCAGAGTGGTTAACACTGCTATCTCACAGCTCCAGGGTCTTGGGTTCAATTCTGGCCTTGGGTGACTGTGTGGAGTTTGCACTTTCTCCCATGTCTGCATGGGTTTCCTCCGGGTGCATCGGTTTCCTCCCACAGTCCAAAGATGTGTGGGTTAGGTGGATTGGCCATGGTAAATTGCCCCTTCGGGTCCAAAAGGTTAGTTGGGGTTATTGGGTTACAGGGATAGGGTGGAAGCATGGGCTTAAGTAGGGTGCTCTTTCCAAGGGCGGGTACAGACTCGATGAGCTGAATGGCCTCCTTCTGCACTGTCAATTCTATGATATGAATTAATTTGGATATACAATTGTCGGTTGTAATTCTGCTATAATCTGTGTGCTCTCAAATGAACTTAATATAAAAATAAATGATCTCTTAGTGTCTAACCTATCAAGCTCCTTCAGAATTGTGCATGCTTCAATGAGATTGCCTTTCATCCTCCTTATATCCAGAAAATATAAGGCCAATTTACTCAGCCTCTCATCATAGGACAACTGTCTCATCCCAGCGACCAATCTGGTGAACATTTGCTGTACTGCCTGCAATGCAAGTACCTCCAGCCTTAAATATGGAGACTAAAGCTGCACAAAGTACTCCAAATGTGGTTTCACCTTGTTGCAAAATTTTTATTCCTGTACTTTGATCCCCTTGCAATAAAGGCAAATGCCTTCCTAATTGCTTGCTGCAATGTGTACTAACCTTCAGCATTCCGTGCATCAGCATACTCAAATGTCTCTGAACATTAACATTTACGAGATTCACACCTTTTCTATTCCTATGACCAAACTGAATAACTTCACACTTCACCACATTGTACTGCAGCTGCCATCTTATTGCCCATTGCTTAGTCGGTCTGTATCGCTTTGCAGGGCCCTGTGTTGTCCTCATTTATTACATTTCCACCTAACTTTGCATCATCAGCAAACTTAGGATACATTGTTCTCTTTCTCTCAATCTAAGTCAGAAATATAACTTGTAACTTGTAAATAGCTGCGACCCCAACGTTGATTCTCGTGACATTCCCCAACATTGATTCTTGTGACTTTCCATTAGTTACAGTGTGCTAACTTGAAAATGCCATGTTTATGCCTACTCTTTGATTCCTTTCCATCAGCCAATTCTCCATCCATGTTAATAGACCACCCCAACTCCATGAGCCCTTATCTTACATTTTAGCCTTTTGTGTGGCACCTTATTATTTTTGCTTTTTGGAAATCCAGGTATGCTACACCCACAGGCAATTCTCTGTCTCCCTTTAATAGTTACATCTTTGAAAACCTCCAACAAATTTGTCAAAACAGGATTTCCCTTCAGTGAAACCATGTCAACTTTGTTCCAGCCATAATATTCTTTTCTAAATGTAATGTTACGACTTCCTTAAGAATGGATTCCAGCATTTTTTCAGTGACTGATGTCTGGCCTAACTGGCCTATAGTACTTTATCGTCTTTCCCTCCTTTCTTGAAAAGTGGTGTTATTTTTGGTAACTTCCACTCTAATGGGACCATTGTAAAATCATGTCTAAAGCATCAACAATCTCGACAGCTATCCCTTTTAGAATCCTGGGATATAGGCCATCAGGTCCTGGGGATTTGTTAGATACTAGTTCCACAAGTTTCTCTCGTACTTTTAAACATTTCCTCACTCTCATTAGCCCCTCGACCACCCTCTATTTTAGTATGCAATTTGTGTCTTCCAATGTGAAGAGACACACAATATTTGTTCAATAACTGTAATTTCCTCATTCTTCACAATTTTTCCTGTCCTACTTCTAAGGGACTATCATTTACTTTAGCTACTCTCTTTCTTTTTATATACTTCTAAAAGCTCTTACAATCTGATTTTATAAACTTGGCCAGCTAACCCTCATGTTCAATTTTTTTATTTTTATCAACTTTAAGGTAGCCCTTTGCTCGTTTCTAAAATACTCTCAGTACCCAGACTTGCAACATTATAAGCTTCTTATTTTAATTTAATACTATTCTTAACTTTCTGAGTGAGCAATGGATGGGTCTTTATTGCTGTTTTTTGTCTTTTGATGTATTTTTGTTGAACATTTTGAATTGTTTCTTGAAATGTTTCCCATTATTTATTTACCTTTCAGTCTATTTACCCAATTAAACTTAGACAGTTCTCCCCTCAAGCCTATGCAATTAATTACATTTAATTTTAAGATTCTTGTTTATGATTGGAGTATGTCACTTTCAAACATTACATGGAATTCAATTATATTATTAGCACTATTTCCCAGTGGATCTTTTACTATGACATTACTAATTAACTTTGCCTCATTGCACAATACTACATCTAAAATAACTTTTTCCCTAGTCAGTTCCACAATGTATTGCTGCAGGAAACATTCAACAAACTCACCTTGTAGACCACCTTTGCCAATTTGATTGTCGCAGCTTATATATGAAGATTAAAGTCCCCCACAATCATTACATTGCACTTGTTACAAGCTTGCTGTGTTGTATTCTTTTTTTTGATAAACAATTTTTTTAAGACATTTTGGCACAATAAACAACAACAATATAAAACAGTGTGCAAAAAACAATCATTACAGTGCAAGACAACCAGCTCCCCTCCTACAAGGACCAGCCTAACTACCCCGCTAATCTACTTTACCCTAACCCCCCCCTCCCGCCTCCCCCCCCCCCCCCCACTGATGATTAATTTTCCGTGAAGAAGTCGACAAATGGTTGCCACTTCCGGGCGAACCCTGACAGTGACCCTCTCAAAGCAAACTCAATTTTCTCCAGACTTAGAAAGCTCGCCATATCCGATAGCCAGGCCTCCGACTTCGGAGGTTTTGAGTTCCTGCATGCCAATGGAATTCGTTGCCGGGCTACCAGGGAAGCAAAGGCCAAAACGTCAGCCTCTCTCTCCTCCTGGACTCCCGGGTCCTCCGAAACCCCCAAAATAGCTACCTCTGGACTCATCACCACCCCTGTTTTCAGTACCCGGGACAAAACATCTGCAAACCCCTGCCAGTACCCCCTGAGTTTTGGGCATGCCCAAAACATGTGGACATGGTTCGCCGGCCCTCCCGAACATCTGGCGCACCTGTCCTCCAATCCGAAAAATTTGCTCCTCCGGGCCACTGTCATGTGGGCCCTGTGGACGACCTTGAATTGAATCAGGCTGAGCCTGGCGCATGTTGCAGTCGCGTTTACTCTACTCAACGCGTCCGCCCATAAGCCCTCTTCCATCTCACCCCCGGGCTCCTCTTCCCACTTAAGCTTCAGCTCCTTGGTCTGTGTCTCCTCTGCTCCCATAAGTTCCTTATATATATCACAGACCCTCCCCTCTCCCATCCATCCGCTGGACACTACCCTGTCCTGGATCCCCCTAAATGGCAGGCGCGGGAAGGATGGAATCTGTCTGCGTAGAAAGTCCCGCACCTGCAAGTACCTGAACTCATTCCCTCTCGCCAGCCCAAATTTCTCCTCTAATGCCCTCATGCTCGGGAAGCTCCCTTCCAAGACCAAATCCCCCAACCTCTCAATCCCAGCCCTACGCCATGCTCGGAACCCACCGTCCATATTCCCCGGGGCAAACCGGTGATTGTCGCAAATTGGGGACCAAACCGATGCTCCCACTCCCCCCACGTGCCTTCTCCATTGGCCCCAGATCCGCAAAGTCGCCACCACTATAGGGCTGGTGGAGTACCGCGCCGGCGGGAGCGACAGGGGGGCCATAACCAGGGCTGCCAAACTGGTGCCCCTGCACAAAGTGGCCTCCATTCGCCCCCAAACCGACCCCGCATCCCCCATCCACTTCCTTATCATAGCTATGTTGGCCCCCCATTAGTAGTTATTAAAGTTTGGCAGCGCCAGCCCCCCTTCCCCTTGGTTCCTCTCAAGCACCAATCTCCGCACCCACAGGGACTTTCCCGCCCACACGAATCCCATAATCATTTTATTGCCCTTCTTGAAAAAAGACCGCGGGATGAAAATGGGGAGACACTGGAAGACGAAGAGGAATCTCGGGAGGATTGTCATTTTAACCGTCTGCACTCTCCCCACTAGTGTCAGTGGGAGCGCATCCCACCTCCGGAACTCAGCCCTCATTTTCTCCACCAACTGAGATAAGTTCAACTTGTGCAGACGGCCCCAGTCCTGCGCCACCCATATCCCTAAGTATCTAAAACTGTCCCCTACAAGCCTGAATGGCAGCCCCCTCAACCTACCCTCCTGGCCCCTCGCCTGGACTACAAACAACTCACTCTTTGCCATGTTCAGTTTGTACCCCGAGAACCGGCCAAATTCCTTCAGGATCCACATGATTTCATCCATCCCAGCCACTGGATCCGTGATGTATAAGAGAAGGTCATCGGCATACAATGAAACTCCGCCACCCCCCCTCCCGTACCAGCCCCTTGAAGCTCTCAGGGCAATTGCCAGCGGCTCTATTGCTAATGCAAACAGCAGTGGGGCGAGGGGACACCCCTGCCTTGTGCCTCGGTACAGTCTGAAATAGTCAGATGTCGTCCTATTCGTCCTCACACTCGCCTCTGGAGCCTGGTACAACAATCTGACCCAGTCGATAAAGCCCCCACCGAACCCAAAACGTCCCAGCACCTCCCAATGATAGTCCCACTTTACCTGATCGAAAGCCTTCTCGACATCCATTGCCACAACTACCTCTACCTCCCTACTCTCCGGGGGCATCATGATCACATTCAGCAGCCTTCTTAGGTTGGCCACCAGCTGCCTGCCCTTGACAAACCCGGTTTGATCTTCCATAATGACGTCTGGCACACAGTCCTCAATCCTAGCTGCCAAGAGCTTGGCCAGAATTTTAGCATCTACATTGAGCAGAGAGATCGACCTATAGGACCCTCATGCCTCCGGGTCTTTGTCCCGTTTTAATATCAGGGAGATGGTGGCCTGTTACATTGTAGGGGGTAAAACCCCTCTGTCTCTTGCCTCATTAAAAACCCTAACCAGCACCGGCCCCACTATCTCAGAGAACTTTTTGTAAAACTCCACCGGATACCCATCTGGCCCCGGGGCTTTACCCGATTGCATGGCCCTCAAGCCACTCAATATTTCTTTGGTCCTGAACCGTCTACCAATCCCCTGCCCATTTTTGGGAAGGTCAGTCCATACAGAAAGTGCCTCATCCCCTCCAGCCCCGGAGGGGGTTCTGAGGTGTAAAGCTTACTATAGAAGTCCCTAAACATCTTGTTCAACCCTGCCGGATCTCCTACCAAGTTTCCCCCCCGTCGACTACCTTCCCTATTTCCCCGGCCGCTTCCCTATTTCCTTGTCCGCTTCCCGCTTCCTCAGTTGCTGTGCCAGCATTCTACTGGCTTTCTCCCCGTTCTCGTAAATCGCACCCCTCGCCTTCCTAAGCTGCTCCACTGCCTTACCTGTGGACAACACCCCAAACTCAGTCTGTAGCCTTCATCGTTCCCTTAATAGCTCTGCCTTTGGGGTCTCCGCATATCTCCTGTCTGTCTGTAAGATCTCCCTTAGCAGTCGGTCCATTTCTGCCCTGTCTGTCCTGTCCCTATGTGCTCTAATCAAAATCAGCTACCCTCTCACCACTGCCATCAGCGCCTCCCAGAGCACCGCAGCTGAGACTTCCCCTGTGTTATTGGCCTGCAGGTAGATTTGCATACATTTCCTCACCTTCACACACCGCCTCGTCCGCCAACAAACCGACCTCCAGCCTCCATTGAGGGTGCTGAAAACTTTCCTTGCAGACCTGCAGATCCAGCCAGTGCGGGCATGGTCCGAAATAGCAATCACCGAGTATTCTACGTCTGTCACCCCTGCTAGCAAATCCCTGCTCATGATAAAATCAATTCGGGAATACACCTTATGGAACTGTGAATAGAACGAAAACTCCCTCCCCATCGGCCAACTAGCCCTCCATGGATCAGCCCCCCCCCCCCCCATTTGCTCCATAAACCCCCTCAGTTCCTTTGCCATTGCCTGCACCTTACCCGTTCTTGAACACGACCGGTCCAGGCCGGGGTCAAGGACTGTGTTAAAATCCCCTCCCATAATCAGCCTGTGCGAGTCCAGGTCAGGTATCTTCCCCAGCAGTCTCTTAATAAAATCCACATCATCCCAATTTGAGGCATATACATTCCCTCAAGCTTGCCACTCACCATGACAAATCTACCTCCCACATCCGAGATTGTGCTGCCCACCTCGAATTACACCCGTTTGTTGGCCAAAATCGCAATCCCCCTGATTTTAGTGTCCAGCCCCAAGTGGAAGCCCTTCCTTAATCTGATCTGGTCCGCCACTTTCAGATGGGTCTGCTGAAGCATTATTACGTCTGCCTTCAGCGCCCTCAGATGCACGAATACACGTGCCCTCTTTACCGGCCCGTTTAACCCTCTGACGTTCCAGGTGATCAGCCTGGTTGAGGGGCACTGTGCCCCCCCCCCCCGCCCCATCCGCGCCCCACCGATCAGCCATCTTCTTTCTTGGGGCCGCCTCCAGCCCCTGTGTCGCGCTTCCCCCGGCCCGCCTTCTGGCAGCCCCCACCTCCGACCTCCTCCATAATCCCACACCTAGGTCCCTCCCTCGTCAGCAGAACTACCCCCCCCCCCCCCCCCCTAGCAACAACACCCTGTAACCTAACCCCTGCCATAAACTAACTAAATAATGAATAAAGATAATGAATAAAGAACCTATTTGATGTTTGGGGTTACTTCAAATTTTTTATAGCACAAATTGCAACCAAGCTTCACGAAGAGTGTTCAGAGGCCAGGTTATCAAAATTGCAAAACAAACACATGCCTATAGATGGCAGCAGCTGCATGTGTGAGGACATATAAGCCCTTGTATAATCATTAACTGACCTACTATGGCTTTATAGCTATTTGGTTCAAATATTTTCAACCAACAATATTTCAAAAAGGATCACTCTTTTAAAAACAAATCCAAATAGTTAAATTCAGAGAGGGGAGATGACTGTTTAATCCTTTTATAGAAACTTCTTTGTGCAGGAGATTTTAGGAGGATTCAGTAAGATCGATCTTATGTATTTCCAGGAGTCTTCTGGAAAAATATCAATTTTTTTAAAATTAAAAATTAAAAAAGTTTAGTGTCTGTGAATGTAGTCACTGTAATAAAGATATCATTACTGTTTTGTCCATCTGAGATACTCCCAGTGCAGTTGAGCTTGGCCAGGCTGCCTTCGCTGAACTCTGCCAATTCCTATGACCTGGCCTCTGAACACAGGGTCTTCTTCGTGAAGGTTGGTCTCACATGCCCTCTTCTGTAGTAGCCGTGCATTCTCTAGGTGGTCGATTCTTCGCTGAGGTAGAGTCTTTGCTGGGGTGTGGCCTACAGCTCACAGATGTCTCTTCTTATGCTTATCTCTTTCGCGCCCTTTCTGGAAAATTCTCTGGCTTCCAGCCAATGAGGTTATGGGGTGGGGGGAGGGGGGTGGTGGTGGTTGCAGCACTCAATGGGCTTGCCGATTCCATATATGGACCCCCTGGGTCCATCCTCAGGTGCACATAGCCCTTTCCATATATGGTAACTGAGGTGCCCGTCACACTGGCCGATACTGGAACTGAGGTGCCGGTGAGTCTGGCTGATATTGGCCAATACACAAAATAATGTCCTTATTTGGTCAAGGTAGAGCAGTCCCAGCTTCCAGGACAAGTTCACACTTGTCCTTGCTTGTCTCTGACACGTGTCTATGTTTACGTGGTCTGTCTGAATTCCCAGCTCGCCTGGCTGCTCAAGCTGTTGGCTGTTGTTTACTTTTGATTGTCCAATTCTGCATCTAGCCTAGATTTTCAAGCCATTGGCCACTTGGCCGCAGACCCTCCTCTTGATCCAATGAGCATCAGCGAATAGGATCACAGAAACATGACCAAGCTCTCCCACCAGCAAATACCGGGGTCCCAGGCAGACCGTCTAAATCCCTGGAGCCACACGACTGCACTTAATACCCGTAATATTGTCACTAAAACATTCACTTGTCTGAAGTACAAAAATGCATTATCAAAATAAAAAAGAAACCAACCCATACAAAATTTCAACACATTGAAATCCAAAGTTAATCTGAGAGGAAATGCATAGCCAAAGTAATGTCATTATATATTCTTTAGTAGCCCCTCCTGTTCTCACCTACTTAGCATTGTTTCAATGTTTAGTTGTTGAGTTAGTTTCTTTTTCCATCTGATGAATTTTACTGTGAGTATGGTTTGATAAATTAACGGTGAATAGGATACACGATATAACCAGTTGTGAGAGGATGTGGACCCATGGGGTATCTGTATATTCAAGCCCCACTCCTCCCACCAAGTAGTTACATTAATCTCTTCAATTTCCCTTTTTATTTCCTTCGTCTGCTGTACTACCTTAGAGAGGGTTCTGTGGACTTTGGCTAACCGTGTCCAGATTTCCGTAGTTTTTCCGGTGTCGCATTTCACAAAATATTGTCCAAGGGTCTGCCGGAGTTTGTCATTCGCATTAACAAGGGTCTTTTCCATTCTATATAAAGAACAAAGAACAAAGAAAAGTACAGCACAGGAACAGGCCCTTCGGCCCTCCAAACCTGTGCCGACCATGCTGCCTGTCTAAACTAAAATCTTCTCCACTTCCGGGGTGTGTATCCTTCTATTCCCATCCTATTCATGTATTTGTCAAGATGCCCCTTAAACATCACTATCGTCCCTGCTTCCACCACCTCCTCTGGCAGCGAGTTCAAGGCACCCACTACCCTCTGTGTAAAGCACTTGCCTCGTACATCTACTCTAAACCTTAAACCTATGCCCCCTAGTAATTGACCCCTCTACCATGGGAAAACTCTCTGACTATCCACCCTGTCTATGCCCCTCATAATTTTGTAGACCTCTATCAGGTCGCCCCCTCAACCTCCGTCTTTCCAGTGAGAACAAACCGAGTTTATTCAACCTCTCCTCATAGTTAATGCCCTCCACACCAGGCAACATCCTGGTAAATCGCTTCTGCACCCTCTCTAAAGCCTCCACATCCTTCTGGTAGTGTGGCGACCAGAATTGAACACTATACTCCAAGTGTGGCCTAACTAAGGTTCTATACAGCTGCAACATGACTTGCCAATTTTTATACTCAATGCCCCGGCCAATGAAGGCAAGCATGCCTACCTTCTCCACCTGTGTTGCCCCTTTCAGTGACCTGTGGACCAGCACACCTAGATCTCTCTGTCAATACTCTTGAGGGTTCTACCATTCACTGTATATTCCCTACCTGCATTAGACCTTCCAAAATGCATTACCTCACATTTATCCAGATTAAACTCCATCTGCCATCTCTCCGCCCAAGTCTCCAAATGATCTAAATCCTGCTGTATCCTCTGACTATCATCACAATCCGCAATTCCACCAGCCTTTGTGTCGTCCGCAAACTTACTAATCAGAACCAGTTACATTTTCTTCCAAATCATTTATATATACTACGAACAGCAAAGGTCCCAGCACTGATCCCTGCGGAACACCACTAGTCACAGCCCTCCAATGAGAAAAGCATTCTTCCATTGCTGCTTTCTGCCTTCTATGACCTAGCGAGTTCTGTGTCCATCTTGCCAGCTCACCTCTGATCCCATGTGACTTCACCTTCTGTACCAGTCTGCCATGAGGGACCTTGTCAAAGGCCTTACTGAAGTCCATATAGACAACATCCACTGCCCTACCTGCATCAATCATCTTTGTGACCTCCTCGAAAAATTCTATCAAGTTAGTGAGACACGACCTCCCCTTCACAAAACCGTGCTACCTCTCGCTAATACGTCCATTTGCTTCCAAATGGGAGTAGATACTGTCTCGAAGAATTCTCTCCAGTAATTTCCCTACCACTGACATAAGACTCACCGGCCTGTAGTTCCCTGGATTATCCTTGCTACCCTATGTCAATCAATTTGATTAGGCCTCTCCTGGCTGGTATGTAAGGCCTAATGCAAAAGGTAATGTTGGTGACGTCACATGTTGACGACCCGGGACTGATATTCCTTGAGTGAGGTTATAAAGCATTACTCTCCCTCCCCCTCTATAGGCTACACAAGTGATATCAGTGTCGAGGTTCCGAGCCTCTATTGTACAATTCAAATTTGTGCTCGTCCGCAAACCACACAGGGCATGTTCGTTCAGAAATACTGGGTATGGACGTACGGTTACTTCGTCTGTTTGTTGGCATTTGTCCTGAGTACTACCTACAAGCCTCCCTTCTTTCTCAACAGCATAGGGTAGGGTGCCATCGTCGCCCATTCACATTCCCTCTTAGATAGATAATGCCTATGTTTTCAATCTCAAAGACCTTCAACCCGATTTTATTACTTAAGATTAACGGAATCCCTAATACCATTCCTAGGGATTTACCCTCTGCAGGTGTCATTAAACCAGACCATGGGCGGCATGTGGCGCAGTGGTTAGCACTGGGACTGCGGCACTGAGGACCTGGGTATTCTAAATTTATTAAAAAATAATTAAGCCAGACCATGGTCAGTTGCCACAACTGGCAGTTTGATACGTTTTCCTTCCTGCCGTACAGTATTCTATTTGCTCGTTGCTGATTCAGGATGGGACCTTTCCCTTGCTAGCTTGTGTGAGGTTCTCCCTCAACTGCTCTATCATCCACTGTCCATAGAATTTGTCAAATCAAAGGTATTCATTGTGGATACCCCTGCCCCGTATGCAGTTGCCAGATGGTTAACTGGATCCCTCTTTCTGTGATCCTTTAGTCTAGGTCTGGCTCTACCATCATCACTTCCCATTTCCCTTTTCAGTAACCAGCAGATTAAGTGAGGGATAGTCTCTTAAGTTGGGGAGGACACCATTCTGGCAGCTGAATTCTAGTTATGTCTACCACCACAGGCACTAATTTGCGATGGATATTGTCATTCTGTGCTTTGCTTGCGTGTCTTTAAACAAACCCATCTTGTGGTCCCAGGTTGGCTTCAGGACAAATGGGGGGGCGGGGGGGCGGGGGGGGGTGTACTCATGGCCTGTTTTAGCCTGCTTCTTATTTCATAGGCTGCATGTTCCTCATCTATAAGGTTTCCTGGGCATTTTTGACCTAATTCCAGTCCTTCTTCCCCACCAGTGGCCAAACGCTTGATTTCAGTGCACCCGCTATTGGAGAATCCCCACCAATCACTTGTGGGTTCCACACTCAGATAGTAGCAATCTGAGCACCTGTTTATTTTTCTAGATACTACCTGCTGAATTTTTATATCTGAACATCATACTCTCATTGTGGTGAACCGTCCTTGCATTCATTCGGTGGGGAGAACCACATGTATCCTGGGTAGCTCGGGGTGAGTTCTTGTCTGGTAGGTTCCTTTCAACACTTGCATCAGACTTGCAAGGACGACCCCTGCGTTGCCTCTCATGGTTTTGATCACAATTTTTTTTTTTTATCAAGGTAGCACCTCTTATTATTCTTAATTAATATCTGTTTATCCTAAATACCCTCTCTTCTCCACTCGTGAAGATATTTGTTGAATCTTTCCCTGAAAACATTTTTGGAATCAATTCTCCCAACTTCCTTTACTTTTACTATGTCAACTTTGTCAGGTGTAAATTCAGGCCTGGCCAGAGTTTTGAGGGTTTAACCCAAATTCTGAAGTTTCGAGCTTGTATGCAGTCATGCATCCGTGTTTAAATTGATGCTTCTTGGGATAAGGAGGGGTTTGATGCTGGGATCAGGACTTTACCCGGTCTTTCTTTATTCTGCGTAAACTAGGAAAAGGCGGCAGCTAATGATACGCAGAGTTTTGCAGCCACAGAAGTCATGGTAAAAGGTGGTTACCCACCTACGGGTAGGTGGTGTCGGTATGGAATAGCTGGACAATTGGGCATGGTTGCTGAGAATGAGTGTGATACTCCAGGACAGGAGCAAAATGTATGCTTCGCATGGTTCGAAAAGAGGTGAAATCTCATGAGGAGAAGAATACGAGCACAGCAAAAACAAAAACAAGGATGATTGAGGCCTCAAAGAATCGCTCATGAGTTTCTACTTGGGGTTTTGGCAGAGCTGGTGGACCATGCCAGGGCTGCAGCTGCCACAACAATGGATATTTACACTATGAGAAGAAATAATTGCCAGTACCAGTCATGTTATGTTTTCTGGACGTTGGAGCTGGAATGGTTTGCAATGAGGCTGCCAGCTTCACCCAGTTTGGGACGTCTGCCAAAAGGACTCCAGAATTCATGCAGATTGTCCAAACTGGAATGGACTCAAGTATGGCTTAATATGAATTGGGAAGGACTTCACAAAGAAAGAAGACACGATGAACTGTGTTTCCCTTTCATGACCATTTCAGGAAGACAAAGGGACTGATGGGGTGATAGTTCCTTTTCCAACGTGGAATTCCAGAACCAGAGAGCCAATTACTGGCAACTCTAAGAAGTTTGCCATCGAAACTGAACTTGTCTACAAGTCTAATGGCAGGACCACAACCTGAAGGAGTAAAACCAGAGTGGCGTTCCCTCAGGGCCTACACAGCTGTACTGTACATTGACCCTCGGAGGAGAAATTTTATCCAGTGTCACAAGGTGCGGTTAAAATTAGGAAACAACGGACTTCCGGTGACTGCGGGCAGGAGGCAGCCGCGCATTGGAGGGCTCCCGTTCGGGAACGGCATTGTTGGGGAGTAACGCCCGGTCCTAGGGCCAGTGACGGCAGTAAAAGTCAGGAGACAGCGCACAGAGAAGAAGGATGTCAAAAAACAGCAAAAAAACGGCCGTGAAAAAAGCGGCTGAAAGTCCGCTGGGGAGTGGAAAGGTCACCACGGGGTCAGTAAAGAAAATGGAGGCTGGAGCACCAGGGGAGGCTGCAGTGCTTACGGCTGAAGAAATAACTAAGGTGATGGCTGCGGAATTCGAAAAGCAGTTGGCGCAGATTGAGAAATGCATGGAGATGGTGAGGAAGGAGATGAGGGAGGTTTTGAGTGCGCTGGTGGAGGAGGCGGTTTCCCCGGTGATGACGGCGGTGGCGAGCGCAGTGGCGGAGGTGCGAGAGCAAGGGGAGGCACTGAAGGAAGTGGAGGAGACGTTATTGCAGCACGGTGATCAACTTGCCTCGATGGGGAAGGAGATATGGAAGGTGATGGACACTAACAAGGATCTGCGAGGAAAAATGGAAGACCTGGAAAACAGATCCAGGCGACAGAATTTGAGGATTGTGGGGCTGCCCGAAGGAGTTGAAGGACCGAAGCCGACTGAGTATTTTGCCGCGATGCTGGCAAAACTATTGGGGGAGGGGGAGGATCCCTCTCGATATGAACTGGATCGGGCTCATCGGTCGTGGAGGCCTGTACCAAAGGCGAGTGAGCCGCCAAGGGCAGTGACTCTGTGCTTCCGCAGGTACAGGGTGAAGGAGAAGGTCCTGAGCTGGGCCAAGCAGAAGCGGGTGGTGCAGTGGGCTGGAGCTGGTATACGTGTATACCAGGACTTTACGGTGGAGCTGGCGAGGAGGCGGGCTGCCTTCAACCGGGTGAAGAGGGCACTGTACATTAGCAAGGTGCAGTGTGGCATTGTATATCCAGCGAAGCTGAGGGTGACTTATAAGCTCAGGGACTTTTATTTTGGAACGGCGGAAGCAGCGGAGGAGTTTGCGAAGGCAGAAGGACTGTGGCAGAACTGACAAATTGAGGAATGGCCATGTGCCGATGTAACCTCATGACTGTATTTTCTTCTTTTTTGTATCACTGCGCGCGGGTGTAGAGGCTAAAGGAGCCAATGTGGTATATATTTGGACAAAGGAAGGGACGGAACTTTCACTCGAAATGAGGGCTCTTTGGGGTGTAGGTGGATAGGTGGGGTTTGTGTGCTAAAAGGGGATCTTTGGGCTTTCCTAGGGCCGGGCAAGGGGGAAAGGGACCCGGGCGGGGGCCTCCACGCTGGCCGGTTTAAGCCGCCCAGTGAACGGGAGTGAGGGGGGGGGAACAACTCTGGGGTATCATGTACGGTACTCTCTCAGAGGCTGGATGGCGTTGGTTGGGGGGTGGGTGGGGGGGGTGGGGGGGGTGGGTGGGGAGCTGTGTAGATTAAGGGTGACTACGGGTAATCCCTGATTCCTTTTTGTCATTTGTTTATGTAAACATGCGGGTTGAGGTTTGGGGGTTGGTGGGCGGATGGGATCGTTGTTATTATGGGGATTGACATATCTTGCTGATTATTATTTATTGTTGATGGGTGTAAATGTGGAAGAAAATGTGAAAAAGGAGGAGAATTTAAAAAAATTAGGATACAACTTGAGCATAGAAGCAGGACTTCATGTGCGACAGCTGCATTCGACCGAAGCATAGAGGCTGATGTGAAGAAATGAATACATGAGGCAAAACTTAGAGCCTTGAAGAGCATTGAAGAAGGCCATAGAAGGAGCCTCTCGGTATCAGGATGCGGACTGTGCCCTTTTTATATTACCAGCCATGTACCTATGATGAGGGGGACCACTAAAAAAACTTGTTGTTGGCTGGGGCTACATGAAGGCTTGGTTTGTTGGTTTTGAAAACAAAGCCAATTAGGGGCTGCAGTGCCCATATGTTTTCTGGAAGGAGTTACTGTCTAAGTAGGAGAGCTCTGGCTACCGGGAATTGGTTCCTCCATGGCCTCATCATTGAAGCTTCAAACCAGATACTTCCATGGGTCTCGGTGTCATATGTACCCCGTGTTCTGTGGTCAGATCACTACCCGTCTTTTTCTCCTTTTGACCATGGGTTGGGGTTTCGTTTTCTCGTACTGTGAGAGTGGAGCTGATGGGAAGGATTCCAGTGGAATTTGCAACTGTGTTCCACTCCAGCATTAA
The DNA here is from genome assembly GCF_047496885.1 of Scyliorhinus torazame. NCBI lineage: Eukaryota > Metazoa > Chordata > Chondrichthyes > Carcharhiniformes > Scyliorhinidae > Scyliorhinus > Scyliorhinus torazame. Next base: position 74,260,460 of record NC_092713.1, read on the forward strand.
TACGAAGGGCAGGATTATATCCCAGGTTGTGTTGTTCTGCTGGACAGCTTTTCTGAGCAATCCCTTTAGGGTGCAATTCATCCTCACCACGATCCCGCTGGACTGGGGATGATACGCAATGTGGAACCTTTGGTCAATTCCAAATAGACTCATCACATTCTGCATTATCTGGGCTGTGAAGTCAGTGCCCTGGTCTGACTATTCTGCAAGGACGGCCCCACCGAGTGAAGACTTGCTGCTCAAGGATGTTCGCTGAGACTTTGGCGGTGTTGGTTCGGTGCTGGTGTCGTACATTTTTACCTACTCCTGGCCACCAGCATAATCCCTTAATCCTCACCCCAAAGGCTCCTTGATGGCCCTGGACATTGTATATAATTTGGTTCCAGTCCTGCGTTGGTACCACGTATTGTCCATCTTTAAGGACAAGTCTGTCCTTTACTGTCAATTTGTCCTTCCGTTTGTCATAGGAGCTTATCAGAGATGTGTTCCCGCCTGGATTTGTTTTAATTCATCGTTGCTGCTCTGCACCTGTTTAAGATCATCAACCTTAGTTTGGCTCAGAGCGATGGCGTCTACCTGCTTGGAAATCGGGAGTTGCCATAGATCTCCCTCTCGTGCGCCCTACTTAGCCAATTCATCTGCCCCCATGTTTCTGGTTGGGGAGGTTCCATGGTGTGCCTTGACTTTGATGATTCCATACTCCTGTCCTTGGGCAGTTTGAAAAATGTATATTAGCAGGGGGGCGGATGGTAGAGGTTTCCCATCTGCCGATATGAATCTTCTGGCCTCCCACAGGCCTCGCTTTTGGCTAGGTCATAGAAGGTAGAGAGTAGCAATGGAAGGATACTTTTCTAATTGGAGGGCTGTGACCAGTGGTGTTCCACAGGGATCAGTGCTGCGACCTTTGCTCTTTGTAGTATATATAAATGATTTGGAGGAAAATGTAACTGGTCTGATTAGTAAGTTTGCAGACGACACAAAGGTTGGTGGAATTGCGGATAGCGATGAGGACTGTCAGAGGATACAGCAGGATTTAGATTGTTTGGAGACTTGGGCGGAGAGATGGCAGATGGAGTTTAATCCGGACAAATGTGAGGTCATGCATTTTGGAAGGTCTAATGCAGGTAGGGAATATACAGTGAATGGTAGAACCCTCAAGAGTATTGAAAGTCAAAGAGATCTAGGAGTACAGGTCCACAGGTCACTGAAAGGGGCAACACAGGTGGAGAAGGTAGTCAAGAAGGCATACGGCATGCTTGCCTTCTTTGGCCGGGGCATTGAGTATAAGAATTGGCAAGTCATGTTGCAGCTGTATAGAACCTTAGTTAGGCCACACTTGGAGTATAGTGTTCAATTCTGGTCGCCACACTACCAGAAGGATGTGGAGGCTTTAGAGAGGGTGCAGAAGAGATTTACCAGAATGTTGCCTGGTATGGAGGGCATTAGCTATGAGGAGCGGTTGAATAAATTTGGTTTGCTCTCACTGGAACGAAGGAGGTTGAGGGGCGACCTGATAGAGATCTACAAAATTATGAGGGGCATAGACAGAGTGGATAGTCAGAGGCTTTTCCCCAGGGTAGAGGGGTCAATTACTAGGGGGCATAGGTTTAAGGTGAGAGGGGCAAGGTTTAGAGTAGATGTACGAGGCAAGTTTTTTAGACAGAGGGTAGTGGGTGCCTGGAACTCGCTACCGGAGGAGGTGGTGGAAGCAGGGACGATAGTGACATTTAAGGGGCATCTTGACAAATACATGAATAGGATGGGAATAGAGGGATACGGACCCAGGAAGTGTAGAAGATTGTAGTTTAGTCGGGCAGCATGGTCGGCACGGGCTTGGAGGGCCGAAGGGCCTGTTCCTGTGCTGTACATTTCTTTGTTCTTTGTTTGTTCACAATGGCAGGACGTCGGTTAAACTATTACAGACATGCCTGCTGTCCGAGTGTATGACTGCCGGTGAGGGGAACTCAGCCGGGTGGCTAACTACATAAGCACGGCTGCTAGTTCAGCAGCCTGAGGGCTTATAGAATCATATAATCTCTACAGTTCGGAAAGAGGCCATTTGACCCATTGAGTCTGCACCAACCCTCTGAAAGAGCACCCTACCAAGACCCAAGCCCACAGCCTAACCCCATAATCCCACCTAATCTTTTGGACACCAAAGGGAATTTTACCATGGCCAACCCACCTAACCTGCAAATCATTGGTCTGTGGGAGGAAACCAGAGCACCCGGAGGAAACCCGCGCAGACTTGGGGAAAATGTGTAAACTCCACACAGACAGTGACCCAAGGCCGGAATTGAACGTGGGTCCCTGGCATCTTGGTGGGGATGTTTGTGAAGTGCTGTACCACCCAGAAAACAGCCATGAGGTATCTCTCACACAGCGAGAAAGTTTATTCTACTGGGGTTAGGAGCCAGAAAGCATAGGCCACAGGTCCGTGTCTCCCGTGGCACTCTTGTAGATGTACGGCCCCAAGTGTTGCATTTGTGGTAGCAACTTCTAGTGCGAAGGGGAGTTCTGGGTCTGGTACCTGTGGTGCTAGGGCCTTCGCTAGGGAATGTTTTAATTATAAGACTGCCTGTGTGTGCTGCTCAGTCCATTCCCAAGGGGCATTCTTTTTCAACAGATCTGATTGTGGGGAGGCTTTGGTGGCAAAACCTTCACATGGTTCCCGCAATATCCCATCAAGCTTAGAAAGGAACGCAACAAGCTCACTTCTTTGGGTAGGAGTAAGTGGGCTATATACTCAATACGTTTCCTCTTGATCCCATGTTTTCCCTGGTGACTATGGTTCCCAAGCCTGAGACCTGGGATTTCAAGATTTCTGCCTTTTTGGGATTCGTTTTTAACCCCAATGAGGTGAGAAGGATCTATAGTTCATTTAATAATTTCAAATGTCCCCCTCTGGTGTCCGTTTAAAGCAGTAGGTTGTCAACATATTGAATTAGGCAGCTGAGCCATGAAAATCCTTCCAGCCCTTTCGCCAGTCGCTGATGGGATATAAATGTGGAAAGCAGGTCCACGTGTATTGTTGACGCTGAAAAGAGAATGCACAATTTGTATTGGTACTGTTTACTTGGGAGAATCGATCAAGACTCGTTGCTTCTGTCCAGCACGTGAAACACTTGGCCTGAGGGGCCTGTTTCATCACAGTTTTGTGGCTGGTCACTATTGTTGGTGCGTGATTGCGACTGTTTTATTCTGTTCACGGTAGTCATTTGTCAGCCTCCAAGAACTGTCCGGTTTCCTGACTGGCCAAATGGGGAATTGTTGGTGGAGGCTATCTGCAGTACTCCCTGCCATAGTAGGCTTTTTATTACCTTGACTACCTCACCTTCAGCCTGTTTAGGGAAGCCTTATCTTTTCTGGGGTTTTGGGTCGGGGTCTTCTATCACTAGCCCCCCCTCCCTGTTATCCAGCCACAGTTATGCTTATGGCTTGCAAATGCTTGCAGATTCCCTGTGCTCGCGGGTATCAGTCATTGGGCTTTATCCACAGTTCTCCCATCGTGCAATCCCTGTCGGTATATTTCCCTTTTGGAAACTTCCACCAGGGATTCATCTGCCTCGACCATCTACCAAACCCAGCAGTTTGTCGGATCAAAGGACTGGTTTGCATTTACGCATAAAGTCAGGGCCCAGGATGTGCTCTGTTTCTGGGCGGAGGTCTACTAGTTGTCATGATATTCAAACACACACATCATGATAGACACACCAACAGACAAATCAGAACACACAACACCACAACCAATCACAGAAAGATATAAAAGCACAAACACGACACCTGGTGGTCAGTATTAGCTGGAGACACGGACAAGGACAGACCTGCTACACGACACACTCAGGGAGACAGCACGTGCAGAGTATCCAGAACGAACTGTAAACAAGAGTTAAAATAAAATAGAGTTGTACCACATACAACTGTGTTGGCTCATCTGTGCACCAGAGCACCCAACACCACATGGTACAGGAGTGGATCGATACCTGCCGGCATACCTCAGTGTACACAGAAAACCAGCAGTGCCCAGGCAAAATGATAGAGCTCCCGGTTCCGCAGCCGCTCCAGTGCCCCGGCGATCTCCGCGAAAACTGGCGGCGATTCCGGCAAGTGTTCGAATTGTTCCTGGTGGCAGCTGAACTCCAAGACCTGGATGATAGCGAAAAAATTGAATTTCTCCTCACCATCGCCGGTGCAAGGGCAAGAGAAATATTCACAAGGTTCAGGTTCTTCAGGAGGCAGCAAAGGTACGATTACCAGGCAGTCCTGGACAAATTCTCCAAGTACTGTGAAGAAAACGCAATCCAATCGGCAAGTAAAGGTAAGAAAAGCGGCAGTACTCGCCTCGTGGCCGGGATCCCGGAGCCCGAATTCCCAGAGGCCGAAATCCCGGGCCTGAGAGAGGGCTGGATCGAGGTCGGCGGCCATCTTGCTAAAGGTATCAAGCTAGCACAGTTGCGCGAGCAGTGCGCAGAACCGGAAGTTTCGTTTGCGCATGCGCGAGATGCTGCGCATGCGCAGTCAAGAAAACGGCCATCGGTAAAGGAATAGCGATCTGAGCATGCGCAGTCGCTTCCTACGTGCTACATACCGAGCGTCAGGATGTCAGAGGCCCCAGACCGCACCAATTTAAAGGGGAAACGTCCCAAATCCAATTTAAAAGGGAAACGTCCCAAATCAAAAAAACAAAAATCTGTTAAAGCTGTAAAACAACCTTCCCTCACCTGGAATGACAGCACATTGCCGCAAATTGACCCAGGAGATGAATTTGACCTCTGAAGAACCCTCCGACAAGCAGTTACCTACGCACAAGCCGATGATTCCGACCTCGAATACTTCGATGACGATCTTTACAGTGTTTCCGGACCTCGCGAGCCCAATGATAGCTCCGTGGTCCTATACGACTATGACTCGGACGAACCTTTCGTGTTGCACATTGGCGGCCCCCACATTGAATCCGACGCAGATGCGGATTCATTTTTCGGATTTGAAGATCTTCAACCCAGCAGATATGACGTCCCAACTTATCAGTGCCGGATGATGCTGCAGCCTGACATTAACAGACAGGGAGCGGTGCAAGCCCACAGAGAGCGGCCTGCTGCCACACAGAGCATGGTCCACGTCCCGCTCAGCGTTCCCGACTCTATGAAAGAAGACATGCAAGACTCCAGAGCGCAGTCCTTGCATGAACAAGAAGTGACTCCAGAGTCACAAGCCTCCACAGCAAACTCGTGGAAAGACTCCACAATTGCAGAAACGCAAGACTCCAGAGCGCAGTCCTTGCATGAACAAGAAGTGACTCCAGAGTCACAAGCCTCCACAGCAAGCTCGTGGAAAAACTCCACAATTGCAGAAACGCAAGACTCCAGAGCGCAGTCCTTGCATGAACAAGAAGTGACTCCACAGTCACAAGCCTCCACAGCAAGCTCGTGGACAGAATCCACAATTGCAGAAACGCAAGGCTCCAGAGCGCAGTCCTTGCACGAACAAGAAGTGACTCCAGTGTCACAAGCCTCCACAGCAAGCTCGTGGACAGACTCCGCAATTGCAGAAACGCAAGACTCCAGAGCGCAGCCCTTGCACGAAAAAGAAGTGACTCCAGTGTCACAAGCCTCCACAGAGAGCTCGTGGACAGCCTCCACGATAGAAGAAACGCTTGACTCCAATGCGCAGTCCTTGCAGGAACAAGACCATGAGGGTCTAGCAACCTCTCCTGACCAACCAGCGGAAGACGATGCAAGTCTGCCATGCTCACGTGAACAGCGCGAAGGCTATGACAGCCTACCATGCTCCACTGCACAGCAGCATGACCATGACGGTCTCTCATGCTACAATGAAGGGCACAGCGCTGATGACTGTTCAAGCCCAACTGAAGACAAGCCAAAGGAATCTCCTCTTCCAAGCCCGAAGGAAAAAGGTTCATGCGCTGACCTTCAGAATCATTGTAGCCGAACAGAGATTAATAATGCTGCACGGTCACAGAAGGATACTGAGGATTTGCTAAAGAAATTACCTATATGTTTAACCACACTAACCCCAGTGATTAAGCAGTTATGTATGGGGAGTATAATGTGGGCAATTGAGAACAGTAAAAGAGAGACTGTGACCATGCCAGTCCCAGCAAAATCAGACCCAGAGACCATGAAGGCATGTACATTAGACAAAGATACATATGAGGTACCTGAGAAGAAAAGTGAACCGGAATGTTCTTTGGAAAATAGTACAATGTCGATAGAAACATTGGATCCTATATTCGAGACCATACATATGGGAGAATTTGGGGGTAATAAACAAGGTTCTGCAATGTCTGGGGGAAGATTTAAAATTCCAAAGAAGAAAAGCCCAAATGAAGGACAACGGCAAGACAATGACAGCCCACCGACATGGTGTGCACCACCAGATGAAAACTCTGACAATTTACCCAACCCTAGTGAACAGCAAGCAGCTACTGAGGATCTATCCACGGGATGTGAGACGAGTGACGACAGCATCCCACTTCCCATGCAAAAGGTGCAAGGTGACAGACCTCGCCTAGTGCGTACCGAGGCACTCGACGATCACGGTGGGACCACTGACTACTGCGGTGGCGGCGCACCGCTTCCACCCTCGATGGCTCGAGCCTCTCCACTGGTCGGTGCATTCCTGCATGTTCCGACTCCAGAAGTGCAGCTTCAGGGAATCTCGGCTGCCTCCAGTGAGCCTGTTGGGACTCCAGATGGGGAGCAGCCAAGCGCTGACTCTGATTCGCGCACGCCAGACCTTGCTCCGGACGGGCGGTGTCGCGGCCTCGGTGATGGCACACTCAGGGTGACGGCGGATGCCACGGCGACAGGGAATGGATCGCGTGGCAGTCCCACTGGGTCGGCAGTGGCGACCAGCACCGGCGGTCCAAGACGGACACACCAATTCGCGCCATCGCCAGACGTTGATGCGAGCAACAATTCTCTCTCCAAGGCGACATGCTTCGACGTTTCTCTGCGGAGTCGCCCTTCCGGCACAGCAGGTGGCCGGAACCAGCGTGCACGGTCTCGGCAAACTTCCACATCTGGCACAGTCATCGCCTTGCATGATATTAGTGATGGTGCTTCTTCGATGGCAACGACCCATCGGCTACAAGATGCCGTCCACCACAAACATAAAAAGAAAAAAGACTCCATCTTGTTCCTGGCATGCAGGGCGGATGGATTGGGGCGTAGGCGCAATCAGCGAGCTTTGCGCCGCCTTCCACGCTCGCAACTGATCCTCCACTGGTTCCCAAGGATGACTTCGTGGAGATGCCACGGATCGTGCCCCTTCCATCGCCACCCGTGACCAGGCCACAGCAGCTAAAATCCTCCCCATGCAGAAGCTAAGGCTGTTTCTGGGACCTTGCCACCTGTCAAATCCAGGGCAAACTTTATTGAAGCAGACAAGTATTTTCTCCCTTTTGAGTTGGCATGCCAGTCGAAATGTCCCCGCATAGTCAGCACATCATCTGGCTGTTTACAAAAATTAATTGATAGAATTATAGAGACAATATGTGGTTGTTCTCAAGGACCACAAACCAACGAAGGTGTTCAGTTGCAGATAATTAAGGCCTTACTAACTACAGTAACATCTCAGCACATAGAAATACACGAAGGAACTGTGTTATAGGCTGTTAGAACGCGCTACAATATACACCTGGCCAGCAAAAAAACTTAGTAAACCAAACCACAGCCAAGGCAACACTAACAAAGATGTTATATTTGCACGAATGAAAAACCAAGCACTGCACGAAGTACAACAAATGGAAAAGTAGAGACTTCGGCAACAGCATCACCTCCAACAGTCCAAGGTGAACCAGTGTGAACCCAAATCTCCACAGCTGAACCGGCTTGAGGACCAGCCTATTCTTGAGGCGGTCACCCATTAGACTGGACTTATAACGCTGTTCATACGTTCAAAAAAGTCAAACACTTCTGTATTATAACCTGTTGTTGTTTATCGTTCCAGATATCGTCTGACCGGACCACTGTTCAAGTTGTTTTTTTTCTCGCATTCATGTTTTGTTATGGTACAACCTTGTTATTGTGACGCACCCGACATCGCCCCATGTAAATAGTTACGTCATATACACACGCTGTACACAACACACACACACACTCTTAGATGCACTCACGACATGATCATATTTATAACCACGTAGGCACATATCTTTGTAAAAAGGGGGGATGTCATGATATTCAAACACACACATCATGATAGACACACCAACAGACAAATCAGAACACACAACACCACAACCAATCACAGAAAGATATAAAAGCACAAACACGACACCTGGTGGTCAGTATTAGCTGGAGACACGGACAAGGACAGACCTGCTACACGACACACTCAGGGAGACAGCACGTGCAGAGTATCCAGAACGAACTGTAAACAAGAGTTAAAATAAAATAGAGTTGTACCACATACTCATCTGTGCACCAGAGCACCCAACACCACACTAGTGTGGCCGGGTGGTAACATACTAGGCCCCCTAATCAGAACTTTCATGGCTTGGTCTCTGATTCCCTCCCATAAGTACCTTGTGAATCCACTTAAACTAATCTTCTTTCTAGTGCGCCATGTTGTGTTGATGTCTCTGGGTCTGTTTAGGGTCTTGAGGATCCACTGTATCCCATAAGAACTCAACGAGGTGGCCTCCTACCTCACCTTCTATCAAGGGGCGCCCTACACTGTCCCATTTGACGCTACACACCCACCCATCTTGGTAAGGCCTGACACCGTTAAGCCCTGGGACCTGTGTCCACCTGGGGAAATAGGGTGGTGGGATCCCCAGTCTCTCTCACTGGGGCTACAATGGTTTGTCTCGCCAGTCCCTCTAGTGGCATGGTTCGGGGTCTCTGTCCCATTCCCTGTCCCTGCGGCTGTTGGCAGGGTGCTCTGTACTCTGACATAATGGCCCATCCGGCCTCAATTGGAGCACCTCCCTTGTGGTGGATGCCTTGGCTAATCGCTACCTCTCGCTGTGAAATGAGTGCATGGTGGTGGGGAACATCTAGAATTACCCCCTCTGCTTCTGTCTCCCTCATATTGGGCCAGGGTTTGGGCCTGTCTGAACAGGATTCATTGTCCTGTTTTTATTCGCCTTTGCCTTCTGTATTTCCTGAATCTCTTTTTCCCAGGCTCGGGCCATCCTTCTGAGCATCCGTGCCTCCATATGTGTATCGTTGGTGGGGTCAAAAATTTTACCCTCCTACCCCCTTCGGTGGGGTGTGACACGAGGGTCCTGGTCCAATTTTACGAATTTTATGCCATTAACTGAATTCTATGCAGTTGCCCAAAGACTCCGGTGAATTGAACCCACAGTCAACCAGAAAATGCTGTTTTGTTCCCTATCTTTGTCTACACTTATTTAACCAATCTCGTGGAACCCCCTATAATAATCGACTAGGGTTAAAATTGCTGTTTACATCTCTTTGAGTTTCTCTCTGCCCATGTTTTGGCAATTGGACTGCTGGGCTTAGACTGGTGTGCCGGTGATTCTGGCTGATACTGGAACTGAGGTGCCATTGAGACTGGCTGATACGGACGGCACGGTGGCACAGTGGTTAGCACTGTTGCCTCACAGCTCCAGGGACCCGGGTTCAATTCCAGCCTCGGGTGACTGTGCGGACTCTGCACTTCCTCCCCGCGTCTGCGTGGGTCTCCTCTGGGTGCTCCGGTTTTCTGCCACAGTCCAAAGATGGGCAGGTTAGGTGGATTGGCCATGCTAAATTGCCCCTGAGTGTCCAAAAGGTTCGGTGGGGTTACTGGGTTACGGGGATTGGGTGGAGGCGTGGGCTTAAGTAGGGTGCTCTTTCCAAGGGCCGGTGCAGGCTCAATGGGCCGAATGGCCTCCTTCTGCACTGTAAATTGTATAATTCTATGATTGTATGATACTGGAACTGAGGTGTCGTTGAGTCTGACCGATACAGGGCAATACACAAAATAATGTCCTTATTTGGTCAAGATGTGGATATGCCGGCGTTGGACTGGGGTGAGCACAGTAAGAAGTCTTACAACACCAGGTTAAAGTCCAACAGGTTTGTTTCAAATCACTAGTTTTCGGAGCACTGTTCCTTCCTCAGGTGAATGAAGAAGTATGTTCCAGAAACATATATACAGACAAAGTCAAAGATGCAAGAAAATGCTTTGACTGCATGCATTTGCAGGTAATTAAGTCTTTACAGATCCAGAGATAGGGGTAACCCCAGGTTAAAGAGGTGTGAATTGTCTCAAGCCAGGACAGTTGGTAGAATTTCGTAAGCCCAGGCCAGATGGTGGGGGATGAATGTAATGTGACATGAATCCAAGGTCCCGGTTGAGGCCGTACTCATGTGTGCGGAACTTGGCTATAAGTTTCTGCTCGGCGATTTTGCGTTGTCGCGCGTCCTGAAGGCCGCCTTGGAGAATGCTTACCCAGAGATCAGAGGCTGAATGCCCTTGACTGCAGAAGTGTTCCCCGACTGGCAGGGAACATTCCTGCCTGGTGATTGTCACGCGTCCTGAAGGCCGCCTTGGAGAATGCTTACCCAGAGATCAGAGGCTAAATGCCCTTGACTGCAGAAGTGTTCCCCGACTGGCAGGGAACATTCCTGCCTGGCGATTGTCGCACGATGTCCGTTCACCCGTTGTCGCAGCGTCTGCATGGTCTCGCCAATGTACCACACTTCGGGACATCCTTTCCTGCAGCGTATGAGGTCGACAACGTTGTCCGAGTCGCACGAGTATGTACCGCGTACCTGGTGGGTGGTGTTCTCACGTGTAATGGTGATACCCATGTCGGTGATCTGGCACGTCTTGAGGAGATTGCCATGGCAGTGTTGTGTGGTGTCGTGGACCACATTGCTGCAAACAATGGTTTGGTTGAGGTTGCGCGGTTGTTTGAAGGCAAGTAGTGGGGGTGACCTTGGCAAGAAATTCATCTTCATCAAAGAAGGCTACGAAGAAGATGTTGTAGTTTCTCCGCTCTGGGGAAGTACTGGACGATGAAGTATACTCTATCGGTTGTGTCCCGTGTTTGTCTTCTGAAGAGGTCGGTGCGGTTTTTTGCTGTGGCGCGTTGGAACTGTCGATCAATGAGTCAAGCGCCATATCCCGTTCGTAAGAGGGCATCTTTCAGCATCTGTAGATGTCTGTTACGCTCCTCCTCGTCTGACCAGATCTTGTGTATACGGAGGTCTTGTCCATAAGGGATGGCTTCTTCTTTTATGTGTTTACGGTGGAAGCTGGAGAAGTGGAGCATCGTGAGGTTATCTGTGGGCTTGCAGTAAAGCGAAGTGCTGAGGTGACCATCCTTGATGGAGATGAGTGTGTCCATGAATGAAACTGATTCTGGAGAGTAGTCCATGGTGAGTCTGATGGTGGAATGGAACTTATTGATGTCATTGTGTAGTCGTATCAGTGATTCTTCGCCGTGCGTCCAAAGGAAAAAATGTCATCGATGTATCTGGTGTATAATGTCGGTTGAAGGTGCTGTGCGGTGAGGAGGTCTTGTTCAAACCTGTGCATGAAAATGTTGGCATATTGAGGTGTGAATTCGGTCCCCATGGCTGTTCCGTGCATCTGGATGAAGAACTTGTTGTCGAAGGTGAAGATGTTGTGATCCAGAATGAAGCGGATGAGTTGCAGAATTGCATCTGGAGATTGGCAGTTGTCGGTGTTGAGTACTGAGGCTGTTGCAGCAATGCTGCCGTCATGTGGGATGCTGGTGTAGAGTGCCGAGACGTCCATTGTGACGAGGAATGTTCCTGGTTCAACTGGTCCATGGGTGCTGAGTTTCTGTAGGAAGTCCGTTGTGTCGAAACAGAAGCTGGGTGTTCCTTGTACGATGAGTTTCAAGATGCCCTCGATGTAACCAGAGAGGTTCTCACACAGGGTCCCATTGCCTGATACAACAGGACGGCCTGGTGTGTTGGCCTTGTGTATTTTCGGGAGACAGTAGAGATTTCCAACGCGGGGAGTACGTGGGATGAGAGCACGTATGGTGCTTTGAGGGTCTGGATCCAAGGTCTTGATCAGTCTGTTGAGTTGGCGGGTGTGTTCCCTGGTCGGATCTGCAGGTGTCTGTAATGTTCCTGGTTGTTGAGTTGTCGGTATACTTCTTTGCAGTAGTCCGTTCTGTTCAGTATGATAGTGGCCCCTCCTTTAGCTGCTGGTTTGAATACGATGTTGCGGTTGGTCTTGAGAGCGCGGATGACGTTGCATTGTGCTTGGGTGACGTTCGGGGCTGTCTTGTGAATGTGACTGATGAATCTGGCATTGATGCGACTCCTGCGGCTTGAGCATACATGTCGAGTCTAGGGCAGCGGCCTTCCGGAGGGGTCCAATTTGCCTCTTTCCTCTTCGGTTGCCGCACTGCAGATCTCTCGGTCTGCTGTTCCAGTTCATTGGTTGACTCATTGGGTTCGCTGTCGGCCTCTTGTGGTCTGTCGAAGAACTCCCAGAGCCTCATTCGCGTTTCGGGTGGAAGCTGGAGAAGTGGAGCATCGTGAGGTTATCCGTGGGTTTGCGGTAAAACGAAGTGCTGAGGTAACAATCCTTGATAGAGATGAGTGTGTCCATGAATGAAACTGATTCTGGAGAGTAGTCCATGGTGAGTCTGATGGTGGGATGGAACTTATTGATGTCATTGTGTAGTCGTTTCAGTGATTCTTCGCCGTGCGTCCAAAGGGGAAAATGTCATCGATGTATCTGGTGTATAATGTCAGTTGAAGGTCCTGTGCGGTGAGGAGATCTTGTTCAAATTTGTGCATGAAAATGTTGGCATATTGAGGTGCGAATTCGGTCCCCATGGCTGTTCCGTACATCTGGATGGAGAACTTCTTGTCGAAGGTGAAGATGTTGTGATCCAGAATGAAGCGGATGAGTTGCAGAATTGCATCAGGAGATTGGCAGTTGTCGGTGTTGAGTACTGAGGCTGTTGCAGCAATGCTGTCGTCATGGGGGATGCTGGTGTAGAGTGCCGAGACGTCCATTGTGATGAGGAACGTTCCTGGTTCAACTGGTCCATGGGTGCTGAGTTTCTGTAGGAACATAGAACATAGAACATTACAGTGCAGTACAGGCCCTTCGGCCCTCGATGTTGCACCGACCTGTGAAACCACTCTAAAGCCCATCTATACTATTCCCTTATTGTCCATCTGTCTATCCAATGGCCATTTGAATGTCCTTAGTGTTGGCGAGTCCACTACTGTTGCAGGCAGGGCATTCCACACCCTTACTACTCTCTGAGTAAAGAACCTACCTCTGACATCTGTCTTATATCTATCTCCCCTCAATTTAAAGGTATATCCCCTCGTGCTAGACATCACCATCTGAGGAAAAAGGCTCTCACTGTCCACCCTATCCAATCCTCTGATCATCTTGTATGCCTCAATTAAGTCACCTCTTAACCTTCTTCTCTCTAACGAAAACAGCCTTAAGTCCCTCAGCCTTTCCTCATAAGATCTTCCCTCCATACCAGGCAACATTCTGGTAAATCTCCTCTGCACCCTTTCCAGTGCTTCCACATCTTTCCTATAATGCGGTGACCAGAATTGCACGCAATACTCCAAATGCGGCCGCACCAAAGTGTTGTATAGCTGCAACATGACCTCATGGCTCCTAAACTCAATCCCTCTACCAATAAAAGCTAACACACCGTACGCCTTCTTAACAACCCTCTCAACCTGGGTGGCAACTTTCAGGGATCTATGTACATGGACACCGAGATCTCTCTGCTCAGCCACACTGCCAAGAATCTTACCATTAGCCCAGTACTCAGTCTTCCTGTTATTCCTTCCAAAATGAATCACCTCACACTTTTCTGCATTAAACTCCATTTGCCACCTCTCAGTCCAGCGCTGCAGCTTATCTATGTCCCTCTGTAACTTGTAACATCCTTCCGCACTGTCCACAACTCCACCGACTTTAGTGTCATCTGCAAATTTACTCACCCTGGTTTACTGTCCCCTCCTGGCTCTTCTTAGCTCTCTCTTTAGGTCCTTCCTAGCTTACTTGTAACTCTCGAGCGCCCTAACTGAACCTTCATGTCTCATCTTTACATACGTCTCCTTCTTCCTCTTGACAAGTGTTTCGACTGCTTTAGTAAACCACGGTTCCCTCACTCGACCTCTTCCTCCCTGCCTGACAGGTACATACTTATCAAGGACACGCAGTAGCTGTTCCTTGAACAAGCTCCACGTTTCCATTGTGCCCATCCCGTGCAGTTTTCCTCTCCATCCGATGTATCCTAAGTCTTGCCTCATCGCATCATAATTGCCTTTCCCCCAGATATAACTCTTGCCCTGCGGCATATACCTATCCCTTTCCATCACTAAAGTAAATGTAATCGAATTGTGGTCACTATCACTAAAGTGCTCACCTACCTCCAAATCTAACACCTGTCCTGGTTCATTACCCAGTACCAAATCTAATACGGCCTCGCCTCTCGTTGGCCTATCTACATACTGTGTCAGGAAACCCTCCTGCACACATTGGACAAAAACAGACCCATCTAATGGACTCAAACTATTGCGTTTCCAGTCAATATTTGGAAAGTTAAAGTCCTTTCCAGAATCATCTTTGCAATCCTCTCCTCTACATCTCTGGAACTTTTCGGAGGCCGATAGAAAACCCCTAACAGGGTGACCTCTCCTTTCCTGTTTCTAACCTCAGCCCATACTACCTCAGTAGACGAGTCCTCATCAAACGTCCTTTCTGCCACCGTAATACTGTCCTTGACTAACACTGCCACCCCTCCCCCTCTTTTACCACCTTCCCTGAGCTTACTGAAATATCTAAATCCTGGCACCTGCAACAACCATTCCTGTCCCTGCTCTATCCATGTCTCCGAAATGGCCACAACATCGAAGTCCCAGGTACCAACCCCTGCCGCAGGTTCACCCACCTTATTCCGGATGCTCCTGGCATTGAAGAAGACACACTTTAAACCACCTTCCTGCCTGCCGGTACACTCCTGCAACTTTGAAACCCTACTCATGACCTCCCCACTCTCAACCTCCTGTATACTGGAGCTACAATTCAGGTTCCCAAGCCCCTGCTGAACTAGTTTAAACCCTCCCGAAGAGCATTAGCAAATTTCCCCCCCAGAATATTGGTACCCCTCCGGTCCAGGTGCAGACCATCCCATTTGTAGAGGTCCCACCGATCCCAGAATGAGCCCCAATTATCCAGAAATCTGAAACCCTCCCTCCTGCACCATCCCTGTAGCCACGTGTTCAACTCCTGTCTCTCCCTATTCCTTGTCTCGCTATCACGTGGCACGGGTAACAACCCAGAGATAATAACTCTGTTTGTCCTAGATCTAGGTTTCCACCCTAGCTCCCTGAATTCCTGCCTTACATCCCCATCCCTTTTCCTACCTATGTCGTTGGTACCTATGTGGACCACGACTTGGGGCTGCTCCCCCTCCCACTTAAGGATCCCGAAAACACGATCCGAAACATCACGCACCCTGGCACCTTGGAGGCAACACACCAACCATGAGTCTCTCTCGTTCCCACAGAATCTCCTATCTATCCCCCTAACTATGGAGTCTCCAATGACTAATGCTCTACTCCTCTCCCCCTTCCCTTCTGAGCAACAGGGACAGGCTCTGTGCCAGAGACCTGTACCCCATGGCTTGACCATGGTAAGTCCCCCCCCCCCCAACAGTATCCAAAGCGGTATACTTGTTATTAAGGGGAACGTCCACAGGGGATCCCTGTACTGACTGCTTCCTCCCAGCCCCTCTCACCGTCACCCATCTATCTTTATTCTTCGGAGTAACTACATCCCTGAAGCTTCTATCTATGACCAACTCTGCCTCCCGAATGATCCGAAGTTCATCCAACTCCAGCTCCAGTTCCCTAACGCGGTTTCTGAGGAGCTGGAGATGGGTGCACTTCCCACAGATGAAATCAGCAGGGACACTGATGGCGTCCCTCACCTCAAACATTCTCCAGGAGGAACATTGCACTACCTTCCCTGTCATCCCCTCTAGATAAAAAAAAAAGAAAGAGCTTACCTGTTATTCACTCCCCTTCTCAGCAAGCACTCACTCAGCAACCTCTGCGCCCCGCACGATAACACCTGAGGGAAAATAAATAAAAACTACTTACCAGTCACCAGCCAATCCCTTACCAGCAGGCTGTGACGTCACGGTTCAACTTTCCACTTCTACCTGCCCTCGAGCCTTCCTCTTGATCCTTACAGCGGTTGTTTTTTTTGGTTAGAGGAGGGGGTAGGGAGGGAAAAACTGAAGAAGTGGTTCGGGTTTAAGTGTCACTTGACAAGAGCTCCTCCACAAACCACCTCCAAGTTAGGGTGAGCACACGGACGTATGCAAATTTCCCCTGCAACTGCCAATCAGCAGCTCCGCTCTACTGCCCTCTGCTGGATGCTTGTCTTCACTTGAACAGCCCGGGTCTCTTGTTCAGGTACGCCTCCAAATTAGGGTGAGCACACGGTATGTTCCAGAAACATATATACAGATCCCTGGTCGGATCTGCAGGTGTCTGTAGTGTTCCTGGTTGTTGAGTTGTCGGTATACTTCTTTGCAGTAGTCCGTTCTGTTCAGTATGATAGTGGCCCCTCCTTTAGCTGCTGGTTTGAATACGATGTTGCGGTTGGTCTTGAGAGCGCGGATGACGTTGCATTGTGCTTGGGTGACGTTCGGGGCTGTCTTGTGAATGTGACTGATGAATCTGGCATTGATGCGACTCCTGCGGCTTGAGCATACATGTCGAGTCTAGGGCAGCGGCCTTCCGGAGGGGTCCAATTCGCCTCTTTCCTCTTCGGTTGCCGCACCGCAGATCTCTCGGTCTGCTGTTCCAGTTCATTGGTTGACTCATTGGGTTCGCTGTCGGCCTCTTGTGGTCTGTCGAAGAACTCCCAAAGCCTCATTCGCCTGATGAATTCCTCCATGTCTGCCGCGAGACTGATGGGGTCCATTTTGGTGGTGGTGCAGAAATTGAGCCCTCTGCTGAGGACTTTGATTTCGTCTGGTTGAAGGGTGTAGTCCGACAAGTTGACAATAGATTTCCCTGTATTGTTTTCTACTGTGGTACCGGGGAGGCTTGGTTGATGCTGGTGGTGATGCCGAGTTTCTCAAGCTTCCTGTTTGCATGTGTCTCGGCCAACGTTGTCTACCTCATACGCTGCAGGAAAGGATGTCCCGAAGTGTAGTACATTGGCGAGACCATGCAGACGCTGCGACAACGGATGAACAGACATCGCGCGACAATCGCCAAGCAGGAATGTTCCCTTTCAGTCGGGGAACACTTCAGCAGTCAAGGGCATTCAGCCTCTGATCTCCGGGTAAGCGTTCTCCAAGGCGGCCTTCAGGACGCACGACAACGCAAAATCGCCGAGCAGAAACTTATAGCCAAGTTCCGCACCATTGAGTACGACCTCAACCGGGACCTTGGATTCATGTCACATTACATTCATCCCCCATCATCAGGCCTGGGCTTGCGAAATCCTACCAACTGTCCTGGCTTGAGACAATTCACACCTCTTTAACCTGGGGCTAACCCTATCTCTGGATCTGTAAACACTTAATTAACTTCAAATGCTCGCATTCTAAGCATTGACTTGCATCTTTGACTTTGTCTGTATATATGTTTCTGGAACATACCTCTTCATTCACCTGAGGAAGGAGCAGTGCTCTGAAAGCTAGTGATTTGAAACAAACCTGTTGGACTTTAACTTGGTGTTGTAAGACTTCTTATTTATTTGGTAAAGTTCAAGCACCTCTGGTCCCAGCTTCCAGGACAAGTCCAGACTTGCCCTTGCTCACCTCTGTCCAGTGTCTGTGTTTACTTGGGCTTGTCCGAATTCCCAGCAGGCCTGGCTGCTCAAGCTGTTGCTGCTGTTTAATTTAGATTGCCCAATTCTGTATCTGGCCTAACTTTTCAGGCTGTTGGCCACTTGGCCACAATTGGCTATGGCAATGGGAGATGTCCCCTCTTTGAGTAGTGTCATGAAACCTTTTACATTGATCTAAGAGCCAGATCAAAGACCACAACAGTGCAGCATTCCCTCTGTACTGCACGGAGGTGTCAGCCAAAATTACATATTCAAGTCTCTGAAGTGGGATGCAAACTCATATCTTACAACTCAGGCAGAAGTGCTACTCCTACACATTACAATAAAACTGCCCTCCTCAAACAAGAAAGTGATTGAATCCGTTGGTGTTAGATTGTTGACACAGTTTTTCTTTTGTAAGGATTTCCATACCTAGATTAAAATAATCCTATCTGTGCAGAAAAATGCGAATGTGACCTGCATGCTTTCTGATTTTACAATAGGGGGAAATATCCTTAATCATATGATGCGACGCTGACTGCTACAGGCATTCTGATTTCCCAGTCCCCTGTCTCTGTGATTGGTAGACATTGACACATGCTGGGAGGGTAGAAAAGCGAACTGTGCCTGTGTATAATTCGTATATTTTATTCTCAAATAGGAAGGTTTCAGTCCTGGGAAAAAAAGGGCACTTCAGGATAAATATCAATTAGCTACCTGTGGGGGTTGCTGCTTGTACATTTTAGCTGGTATTTTTATATTTAATTGCATGCTGCTGTGCCAGTAAGTGTATCATGATGTGCATTATTAAAAAAAATATACAATAGTTTCAGCTGTTTAAATTGATTCAAAAAAATAAAAATTAGCAATGCTTGAATTTGTTGAAAGAACTGGCAGAATTGGAATGAAAACATTATTTTGTGAGAGAATAAATGGTACCACCTGCTGGGCATTTAGTGTAACATTTGCGCCTGGCTGATGCTCAGCACAGTCTGGCTTCAGAGACAAAAATAGGTTCATACAGCTACATATTGGAACAAATATATCCAGGCCTCTTTAATGCGAGTTCTGCTGAAAACGCTAGTTGTCCTCCTCCTAATCAGACGAAAGGAGTTAAATCTATTTAAAAAAACTCTTAATTCTTCATAAGGCTCCTATTTACAAATAATCTTAGAATTGCAAGTTCCCATCAAAGCCTGACCGGGGCAACCTTCACTGCCACTGGTCAAGATCCAGGAAGTCCATAACAGCACTGTGGGAGTGCCTTCGCCACATGGACTGCAGCGGTTCAAGAAGGGGACGTCCACCACCTTCTCAAAGGTAATTAGGAATTAGCAACAATTGCTGGCCTAGCCAGTGACTCTCACATCCTTTGAAAAATAAGAAAAATAGAACAGAGAACATACAGTGCAGGAGGAGGCCATTCGGCCCATCGAGTTTGCACCGACCCAATTAAGCCCTCACTTCCACCCTATCCCCGTAACCCAATAATCCCTCCTAACTTTTTTTTGGACACTAAGGGCAATTTAGCATGGCCAATCCACCTAACCTGCACATCTTTGGACTGTGCACATCGAACCTGGGTCCCTGGTGCTGTGAAGCCACAGTGCTATCCACTTGTGCTACCGTGCTGCCCAAATACTTAAAGCAATATTTTAAAATATATATTTTTTATCAATTAATGAGAAACTAGCAAGGTCACAGTTATATGTGTGAATTAGGTATATCTAGATGCCAATGTTTCTTAATGGTCTGATGTCTGTGGGGAAGATATAATATGAAATGCTAATTTATGCTCCGTAATGCAAATTATTAATATAATACCGTTGAATATGGAAAGTAGGTAACTAAGCAATACAGAACGGCAACATGAAAGATTTGGAGAGTTTTGGATCTTGATTTTCTTCTGCAGTGAATACATTGTAAAAAATCTACAAATAAACTTAATTTAGAAAATGGAGGCTGGGATTTTCCAGCCCCCCATTATAGGTTTCTCTGATGGTGCAGACAACTTGCCATTGCTCGCAGATGGGGCCACCGGGCCCCACCAAAGGCAATGGCCATTTGCGTTGCCCGCTGACTGCGCTGTTGGGGAGCCCGTCATGGGGGGGTCACCTTCAGAGGGACCAGAAGACCCCACCAGTGTTTTGGATTTTTGGATTTTACTTTTACTTTACTCTTGATTTTAAGTCTAGAATGAATATTTTAAGTTATTTTGTATTGAATCTTGCTTTGTAGACATGATTTAACCCTGGCTGTATTGTGCTCATAGTAGGGATGGCCTGGGTGCCATGCAATGCAGGCACCATCTTCTGCACCTGAAGGCTTTGGACCTCCTCCAATTGGCCTTGCAGTTGCTGGAATGTTATTGACAGCCCCTCCTGAATATCATGGCTATGTCCTGTCATCTGAATCAGCTCTGGGAGAATCTTGTCCAAAGGCTCAACATCTGTCTGGGACCCAGCTGAGTCCTGGGATCCAGCAGACCTCCGACTGCTGACTCCCTTGGATGTTCCTGCCTCCACCTGATGTGCATCAGCAGATGAGTGGTGCTCAACAGATTGTGCCCAAGAAGTTGTCTAATCATGTCGCCCACCGAGGTGTGCACTGGTGGAAGGTGAGGGTGATTGCTGTGACGAATTGCCCATGTTCTCCTTGGAGCTCTCCTCTTGGATGGTTGGGGGGGAGCATGACTCTGGCTGGCCCAGCGTTACCAGATTGAGATCCTGCAAGACAATGGACATGTGGTCAGTGAAAGGGAAGGATAATTTTGTTGGACTTCAACAACCTACTTGAGACTCCATCAACATATCTCCTGCCCCACCAGAGGTGCAAATACCCTGAACCACTGCTCCACGAGCATCAAAGGTGCCTACTGCTCCATTCTCCAACCACACTTCGGCAAATCCGACCACAAGTCGTTATTCCTACTTCTGGCTTACAAACAGCAACTCAAGCTGAGCCAGTCAAGAAAACCGTGCAGTGCTGGTCCGAGGCATCTGAGGACATCCTCCTCGACTGCTTGGAGTCTGTGGACTGGTCCATATTCAAGGCCGCGGCAGCTAACCTGGACGAGTACATAACCACTGTCACAGACTTCATCAGTAAGTGTGTCGAGGACTGTGTACCAAAGAAGACAATACGGGTATTCCCAATCAGAAACCCCGGCTCAAAAAAAGGGTTCACTCCCTGCTGAAGTTCTGGACTGAGGCGTTCAAGTCTGACGATCCTGACCTAAATAAGAAATCCAGGTAAGACGGATGGAAAGCCATCAGGGATGTAAAAAGACAAACTAGAGTCCCAGGCCAACAACACTAACCCACGACAACTATGGCAGGGCCTACACAAGATCACTGGCCACAAAGCGGAATAGCTGGGGCTGGAACCTCCCTACCCAATGAACAGAACAAGTTCTATGCCCGCTTTGAGCAGTCAGCCAATGCATCAGTGCCACCCGCCCCAACAGCCCTGGACGCACCCATACCCACTATTACAGCCTCAGAAGTAAGATCTGCCTTCTTGAAAGTGAATCCGCGGAAAGCGATGGACCAGACGGAGTCCCTGGGCGAGCACTCAGAGCCTGCGCAGACCAGCTGGCGACTGTATTCGCAGACATCTTCAACACCTCACTCCTCCGCTCTGAGATCCCCACCTCCTTCAAGAAGATAACCATAATACCAGTACCAAAGAAGAAAAAGGTAGCCTGCCTCAATGACTACCGACCGGTGGCCCTGACGTCTGTTATCATGAAATGCTTTGAGCGGTTAGTCTTGAGACGGATCAACGCCAGCCTCCCAGATGGTCTCGCTCCATTGCAGTTCGCCTATCACCGCAACCGGTCCACAGCAGATGCTATCTTCCTGGCTCTACAATCAACACTCGAACACATCAACAATAAGGATACCTATGTAAGACTGCTGTTCATACACTTCAGCTCCACCTTCAACGCCATTATCCCGACAAGACTAATAACCAAACTCTGCAATCTTGGACTTGACCCCTCCCTGTGCAGCTGGATTCTTGACTTCCTCACCAACAGACCGCAATCTGTCAGGATAGGTAACAACACCTCCTTCACAATAGTCCTCAACACCGGGGCCCCGCAAGGATGTGTGCTCAGTCCTCTACTGTACTCCCTATACACACATGACTGTGTGGCAAGATTTAACTCCAACTCAATCTATAAGTTTGTGGATGATATGACTGGTGGGTCGTATCTCAAACAACGACGAATCAGACTACAGGAGAGAGATAAATCACTTGGTCGCATGGTGTACCGAAAACAACCTCTCTCTAAATGTTGGAAAGACCAAGGAACTGATCATCGACTTCAGGAAGTGTAGCATGACGTCTGCATCAATGGCTCCGAAGTGGAGATGGTCGATAGCTTTAAGTTCCTGGGGATCACCATCACCACCAGTCTGTCCTGGTCCACTCACGTTGATACAACAGTCAAGAAAGCCCAACAACGTCTCTACTTCCTATAGAAGCTAAAGAAATTTGGCATGTCTGCATCGACTCTCACAAACTTCTACAGATGTTTGAGAGCATCCTATCCGGCTGCATCACAGCTTGGTATGGCAACTGCTCAGCCCAAGATCTTAAGAAACTGCAGAGTGTGGTGAACTCAGCCCAAAGCATCACACAAGCTTGCCACCCCCACATTGTTTCTGTATATACCTCGCGCTGCCTCAGTAAGGGAGACATCATTATCAGAGACCCCTCCCACCCAGGCATTGCCTTCTTCAAGACCCTTCCATCAGGCAGAAGGTACAGAAGTCTGAAGACCCACACATCCAGACATGGGAACAGCTTCTTCCCCACAGCTACAAGACTTCTCATTGACTCCCCCTCAGACCGATCTGTTCCCTGTAAGAACACTATTCACGACGCCCTATGCTGCTCTTGCTCATGTATTTGCTTTGTTTGGCCCCTTGTTCCGCACTGTAACCAATCACTGTTTGTCAATGTACCATTTGTCAATGTTCTCTGTTGATTATTCTTTTTGTCTACTATGTACGTACTGTGTACGTTCCCTCAGCCGCAGAAAAATACTTTTCATAATACTTTGGTACATGTGACAATAAATCAAATCATCATTATCATCACAGGTCATCTGGATGAAGGGACAGTGGATCCTCACTTCCCTCACAAACTCGCTGTCGGTCACTGCTCTATCCTTATGCATGTCCACCATCTCCAGGGCCCGCCATCTCCAGGGCCCGTTCCTCATGGAGATGAGGCCTCGCATCGCTGGCATCTTATTTTGGGCTATCTTCTCCTGCAGGAACAAAGAGGGAGCAATGTGAGCTGCACTCTTTTTGGGACAGAGGGGCCTACAGCAAGTGGCATGTGTGGGCATCTCACCTAAATATTAAAGGATTGTGCTAGTAAGTCCAGGGGGTTTTGAGGAACAAGCTTGAAGATTGGATGTTTGGAGGGTGCAAGGTTTCAGTTAGTGGATTTGGGGGGAGAGGGTTTCGGAAATCGAAGGGTGGAAGGGGGGTCTGATGCCAGGAGAAAGGTGGTAATTTACCCTTGCAGCTCATTGGAGGTCGTTCGTCTTCTTCCTACATTGGATGTTGGTCCTCCTTGTCATGCTGCCCACACTCATTGCAGCTGCCACTACCTCCTAGCCGGCATTGCTGACCCTGTTGCTGGTACTCCGAACCCCTCGCGGGAACAGGGTGCCCGGCTTCTCATCCACTGCGTCGAGAAGCCTGGCCAGGTCGGCATCCCCAAAGTGAAGAACAGATCTCCATGCTGGCATTCCCATTACTTGACTGGAAGTGAGTGCTGAGGGAATGTTTAAAAGCACTCCCCCTTGTTAACGGAAAGCAGCTGAGGCGTGAGTAAGGTGAATCAGGTGGCAAGGGAGCCAGGCATGGCAAGAATCACGTGGAGGTTCATTTTTTTGCACTAAGTGCGGGTGAATACAGGCCGTGATCTCGTCAATGCAGCCGACGCGAAACACCCCGCCAAATATGTCCAAAATGACACAGTCATTTTTTGGGTGAATCATGTCCATCTATTTTGTATCTTTTTGCTGTACCTTTCTCTGCTTCAAACATTCTCTGCTGCAACACTGGCATCTACCCGGCAATATGGAAAGTTGCCCAGATATGCCCTGCACAAAAGAAACAGGAAAAATCCAACCCTGGCCGATTACCGCCCTATCAGTCTACTCTCCATCATCAGCAAAGTGATGGAAGGAGTCGTCAACAGTGCTATCAGGCGGCAGTTACTCGGCAATAACCTGCTCACGGACGTTCAGTTTGGGTTCCGCCAGGGTCACTCAGCTCCTGGCCTCATTACAGCCTTGGTTCAAAAGTGGACAAAAGAGCTTAATGCCAGAGGTGAGGTGAGAGTAACTGACCTTGACACCAAGGCAGCATTTGACTGAGAACAGCATCAAGGAGCCCTAGCAAAACTGGCAATCTGGTGGGAAAACTCTCTGCTGGTTGGAGTCATACCTGACACAAAGGAAGATGGTTGTGGTGGTTGGAGGTGAACCATCTCAGCACCAGAACATCACTGCAGGAGTTCCTCAAGGTTGTATCCTAGGCCCAAACATCTTCAGCTGCTTCATTAATGACCTTCCTTCCAACATAAGGTCAAAAGCTGTTTAGCACAGGGCTAAATCGCTGGCTTTGAAAGCAGACCAAGGCAGGCCAGCAGCACGGTTCAATTCCCGTTACAGCCTCCCCGAACAGGCGCCGGAATGTGGCGACTAGGGGCTTTTCACAGTAACTTCATTGAAGCCTACTTGTGACAATAAGCTATTTTCATTTCATTTTCAAAAGTGGTGATGTTTGCAGATGACTGCACAATGTTCAGCACCATTCACGACTCTGCAGATACTGAAACAGTCCATGTCCAAATGCAGCAAGGCTCGGACAATATCCAAGCTTGGGCTGACAAGTGACAAGTAACATTCATCCCACACAATTGCCAGGCATTGACCTTCTCCAATAAGAGAGGATCTAACCATTGTCCCTTGACATTCAATGGCATTACTATAGCTGAATCCCCACTATCAACATCGTGGGGGTTACCATTGACCAGAAATTGAACTGGACTAACCATATACATACCGTGGCTACCAGAGCAGGTCAAATGCCAGGAACCCTGCGGCGAGTAACCCCCCCCCCCCCCCCCCGCCCGCCGCCCCCCAAGGCCTGTCCATCATTTACAACGCACAAGTCAGGAATGTAATTGAATACTCTCCACTTGCCTGGATGAGTGCAGCTTCAACAACACCCAAATTGCTTGTTATCATCCAGGACAAAGCAGGTCAAAGCAGCCTGTTTGATGGCGTCCCCTTCCACAAACGTTCAATTCTTCCACCTCTGTCAAACAGTGGCAGCCTTGTGTACCATCCACAAGATGCACTGCGGGAACTCACCAAGATTTCTTAGGCAGCACCTTCCATTACTACCATTTAGAAGGTCAAGAGCAGCAGATACCTGGGACACACCACCTCCAAACCACTCACCATCCTGACTTGGAAATATATCGCCGTTCCTTCACTGTTGCTGGGTCAAAATCCCGGAACTCCCTCCTGAACAGCGCAGTTGACCTGCAGTATAAGGTGACCCCAGTACCTACACCTCAGGGACTGCAACGGTTCAAGAAGGCAACTTACCACCACCTTCTCAAGGGAAACTCAGGATGGGCAATAAATGCTGGCCTAACCAGCGACACCCACATCCTGTAAATGAATAAAAAGAAAATAGTTATCCAGGTTTCCCTTGAAGGACACATTTGCCTATTGCTCAAACTCTCCTACAGCAAAGCATTCCATTCTACAGCAGCCTTTGTGTGAAAATATTTCTCGCTGTTCAAGAGTTTCAGAAATGTTTTATTAATCAACCTCATAGACTCCCCTACCATAGTGAATGGTCCTTCCCTCATCAGGTCATCATAACGGACATAAGAGATCCCGTGGCATTACTTAAAGAAGAACAAGGGAGTTCTCTCGGTGTTGGCCAATATTTATCCCTTAACCAACATCACTAAAAACTAAATATTTTCTGGTCATATAAATATAGCATTGTGCAAATTTGAATCCATATTTCCCAAAACGACAACAGTATTTTTATTAGCTGTGAATGGTTTGTGGTGCTCTGAGGACCTCCCTGTCCCTGTGAATTAAATTTACATTTCATTTAATTTGAAATAATAGTTGGAAGCTTACTGTCTGGGCCTAGGATACAAGTGTAGCCTGGTTCAATTTTAAAAATCTATAGTTCCAGGTCAGGATGATGTGTGACCTGCTTGGAATTGGTGGTAGAGGTCGCAGGTCTGAGAGGTGCTGTTGAAGAAGGCTTGGCTAGTTGCTGTGCATGCTGTAGATTTCAAGGGATGTGGACATTTGTGGCAAAGCCAAGAGTCAAACGCATTGCTGTGGGTTTGGAGTCATATATAGGCCAGAGCAGGTAAGGACGGCAGATTTCCTTCCTTAAATGACATTAGTGAACCAAATGTATTTTTACAATTAGTGGTTTCATGGTTAGCATTACTAAACCTAGCTTTATATTCCAGATGTATGAATTATATTTAAATTCCATCAGCTGCAGTGGTCAGATTTGGGTCTGTGTCTTCAAAGCATTAGCCCAGGCCTCTGGTTTACGAGTCCAGTGACTTTATCACCATCTCCCATAAACACTGATGCACACTGTAGCCATACTGTGCTGATGGTGGAGAGACTAAATGTTTCCCATAGATTGAGGCGTATAAGTTGACCTGCAGTATAAGGTGACCCCATTTTCTGTACCCCAAAAGTCATGTTTTAGGCCTCTACTCTGCAGATCAGTCAACTTTCCTTTTCTCTGGAGAAATGCTTGCATTCGGAGTTGGCCTCAATTTTCCCATCGCAGAAATGCATGTTTTACTCACTTTATAAGTCAGTGCATGGAATAAAGCAGGTGACATGAGCCACGCTGTCATGATGCGTAAGAGTTTAAGATATGTGTAGAGTGCAGGCTGTGTGTGTGGCACTTGTCAAACAGAAAATAGGTCCTCCAGCAAAAAAGAGAAGCAAAATGCTGGCTTCAAGCAAAAAGTCAAAACATTTGCTAAGTTGTCAAATAAATGTGCTGCAGCAAGGGAATTCAGTATGTTACAGATAGGAGGGGGTCAGTTCAAACAGCAATGTTCTCCTCTTATCACCTGTCCATAAAAGCAAGCTGTTTCAAATGAGTTTTCTTTCGAATAAGCGGTGGTGTATTTTCTCAACCCCTCGTTGTTTTGTGTGATCCAATTGATCTAATAATCCAACAGCAAATTTGAGTTACGATTAACTCAGTGGGTTAGTTTATTGTACATACTCAAAACCACTCCAACTTCACAAAGTAGGATAAGGATAGAGGAAAGGAGGTTTTATAGTCCAGGATCCATAGAGGAAATTAAGATTGGTTCACCTGAGTTCCAGGGTGCCAAAGCCAGAGTCCAATGAGGAATTTGATGGTCACGTAGGCATTCGATGGTCAGCTGGCTGGAGACCAGTGTTGTAAGATTCACTTTTTCAGGTGGCATTGATGAATTAAGCACGCAGAGATTGCATCAGTTCTGTAGGCGAGGATATAAAATCATCCAGTAGAGTCAGGTGAGGTGGGCTGGAGGTCCAACATGGACAGAGTGTCTGTGCGACCTGCCAGTTGGATGTTAAACAGCAGACAAGTTGCACAACTCAGAAAGGTGATATTAGATTGTTCAAAGGACCACAGTCTTGGGTCATTTTACCTTGCTTCTCCACAGTGACTTCCACAAAGGATAATTATTCAGAGTCTGGAATTTGGCTTTGGTTTCAGGACTGATAATGTCTCAGCCATTATGAGTTGAAATGGGTGCCGTTGGCAGTGTGGGTCTGGTGGTGGGAAGCCGGACCTGCGGCCCCTCACTGTGGCAGAGCAGAGGGCCCTAGACGTGGTCGGAGGACCAGAGGAAAGGGAGGTCGCTAAGGTGGAATTCGGCCGCGGGCGAGGAAGTGAGACCCCGCTTAGTTGTGATTCCCTATGACATGTGTCAACTTCACCCCCACACCACCCTCACCCCCACACCACCCACACCCCAACCCTTCCCACCCCCACGCCCACCACCCCTCGGCCCGCGGTCTAATGATGCATCTTGTCTTGTGTCTTGCAGGACCTGCTGGTGATGGGGCGGGTTCATCTGGCGTCCCCCGCCCCCAGCCAGTGCCACAGTCGGAGACCCCCCATGAGTCGAGCAGTGACGGGGATAGCAGCTTGAACACCAGCCCTCTGCCCGAGACCCAGGAGATCCTGGAGCTCGAGTTGGAGGATGACACAGATTTTCTGACGCAGCTGTCTCCAACATCCTCCACCGTCTGAGAGACACTCACCTCGGTTGGGCACTTTAGTGAAGAGGCTCCTGGGTGCGCACCACACAGCTGCTCCGATACAGCAGGTGGAGGTAGGAACACCCAAGGGAGCGGACGACCAGAGGGCAGGCTGACCCCAGGGACTAGCTGCCGTCCAGACGGGTTTCGGGCTTCTGGAACAGACGGTCCCATCTATAGTGGCGATGCAGTCGAGAGCCAGGGGCTACATGACGGATTGTCGCCGAGCATCCAGCACCGACACGTGCAGTTCGAGGAGTCCAACCGCGTGCAGCAGCAGGAGGTGATGCCGACAATGCGTGCCACCCAGGCCAACACTGCACCGGTGCCGTCTGCGGTGGAGGCATTGGGGGCAATGGTCATGGCTATGGATCAGTATGTCCAAGGCCTGGGACGTTCTGTGCAGGTGCTGGCCGAAGCCCAGGACAAGGTTGCCATCACACAGGCAACCATGTACCAGAGCCACCTGGACATCACAGCAGCGCTCCTGAGCATGGCCCAGTCACAGCAGGCCATGGCTGGGAACGTCGGCAGCATTGCCCAGGCACTGGCTGACGTGATGCAGACACAGAGGGAGATGGCCGAATCCCAGAAAGAGATGGCGCAGTCACTGGCTGATGTGACACAAACTCAGAAGGTAGTGGCACAGTCGCAGCGTGATGTGATGCAGTCCCAGATGGAGATGGTCTACTCCCTGTGCTCCATGGTCGAGACCAGAACGGGCCTCCAAGACTGGTAGTGCCAGGTGGCGGGGGAGCCTCAGGGGATAACTCCACTCGCACCCACATTCCATGGAGTAGCCCGGGGGCCATCAGGCACCCCGAGGGAGGACGCGATGATGGGGCCTGTGCCGGTGAGTCCTGCAGGACAGCACCTCGGACTCTGCCCCTCCTGTCCCTGGTGCGTCTGGTGGGCAGCGGGCAGAACGGGGTGGCACCATTCCACCTGGGACACCCGAGCAGCAACTGGGCCCATCTAGGCCTGGTCTCCCAGAAGCCTCCCGCCAATGGGGGCCCAGATCGCACCGCGGGAATCACAGCAGGCCGCCTCCACTCTTGCTGTACCGTCTGGGGAACCACCTAGATGTAGAGTTAGGGCCAGTAAGGCCAGAAAGTTAGACACCAGTTAAATTGGTGCAAGACACAGTTTAGTTATAGGGGCTAGGGCACAAATCTGTAAATATTTGTTCACATTAAACACCTGTTACCACTGTTAAAACCAGCCTTAGTGCTCTATCAGATGGGTGTGAGGGGTGGGCTGGTGTGGGCTAACCAGAGAGTGGGGGGGGGGGGGGGGAATGGAGAATCCCGGCCAAAGAATTTGATCTCAATTGGAAAGGCTGTCTTTGGTTTTTGGACAGATTGATGGTATTCAAATGTTAGTTCGGCTAAAGGTTTTGGCACAAATTTGGTTATAAATTTGCATTCTATTTTTAAGCCAAAGCATCAGCCAGAAGATGGTTCAATAAAAATAAACAGCCCCAAATTACAAAGCTTGATCCAATCATTTGACACTCGGCAGTTCCAAAAGAACCCCTCCAAATGATCTCAAATGTTGTAATGTCAAAAATATGTCAGAGGTTTATAGTATTGATGGTATTGCGAACAAAATTCCAAATATGTACACTTAACTGGACAAGTCCTTCACATTTATCAAAAAAGAATTATGGGCAGAATTTTCCGTTTTTTTGTCTGCTGTCCACTCAGGCGGGAAAAGTGTTGTGTCGTCCGTCGGCTCCATTGCTGGCTTTTCCCACCATATTTTTTGGCACTTGGTCAAACAAAATTCTGAAGGTTGGTCCTACGAGGTAACGCCGGCAAGAGGCTGTCCCGCCAACAACATTGACCTTCAAGAGATCAGGGAGTCGCTTAAATCGAAACAAAATAAATAGAAGAAAAAGGTTCCCCCACACTGACAGGAGAACATCCCCACCATACGCATGGCCCCCAGGGAAATCCCCACGATGGACCTCCCCACCTGAAGCCCACCCTCCCGGCATTGCCCTGGGGAAATACCAAAAGTGGTTGGTGATAGAGTTGTTTGAAAATTCTATTAAAATGTCTGGTAAATGACATCAAAATAGGGTTCACGACCTTTAATGGCAAGGACCCCATTACGCCTTTGGTGGGGGGCAGGGACATCGGAACCGGAAATCCTGACGGCGTTTGTGGCCTCCTTTTGGAATATCCTCCCTTGCCGTCATTTGTCACCTGCCGAAAATGGGGATGGAAAATCTCCCCCTTGTTTATGAAACCTAGAATTAATATTGTCTATTTAATTGATGCATCAATAATTGTAGCATTTAGAATTATATTAAAAATAAGAAAAGCAAATATCCATAAAGCAGCTGCTGATGGTGTTGTTCAATTAACTAACAGACATTGACTATAACTGTGCTATTGCCTGCTCACCAAGCAGGCACTGTTAGCACTCAATATGATGCATTGATGGTGCTTTTTTAATACATCATGGTGGGAATTGGAACTGGTTTAATAGTAAACTGCAAAACACAAATTAATCAGTAAACTAAAAGGCACCAGATAAATCCTTAACCCCAACACCTGTCATCAAATAACCATTTAGAAATTCACAATTTCCTCATCTAGAAATATGTTACCTTTAAACAGAAGCATCTTGTATCAACTGATGTAGATTTTGTTGAAATTTGGAGGGGCAGCACGTTGGTGCAATAGTTAGCACTGCTGCCTCACGGCACCGAGGACCTGGGTTTGATCCCGGCCCCGGGTGTAGTTTGCACATTCTCCCCGTGTCTGCGTGGGTTTCAGCTCCCATAACCCAAAGATGTGCAGGACTGGCCATGCTAAATTGCCCCTTAATTAGGAAAAAAAAAGGAATTGGGCACTTTAAATTCATAAAGCTGTGTATATATACTTTGCTGCTATTTAAATCTCTTTGGTTGGGAAAGCCAGAAATAGGATGCTAATATTGTGGCTCAGTCAAAGAAAGAAAACAAAGTCTGCTTTTTTGACATACGGCTTCCTCACCCCACTTTCGGCCTCTCCACTGAGTGCAACTCAGCTGCATTGAAATCCTCCCTGCGTCGACTCTATCAAAATTTCTCATAACTTTAAAGATGTCTTTAGGTCACCAGAGAAAGAGAAGAGACCCAGGTTGTACATTCTCCCCTGATAGATAGATTCCTTCATTTCTGGAATCATCCTTGTAAACTCTTTTGGCATCCTTTCCAGTGCCTTTATAACTTCTTTATAAAAGGCAAACAGAATTAAGTGCAACACTTCTGATGTGATCTATCCAAGGTTTATGCAGGTTTAGCTTAACTTCTTTACTATTCAATTTGATTTATCTCGAAAAAGCTTGAGTGCTTGTTTTTTGCCTTTCTCTGGCCTTGTAATTATGTGTCCCTGCTTTCTGATTTGTGCATTTGTACTCCCACATCCCTTTCTCCCTTGGTGCCATTTAGCTTTGCAATTTATAAGAAAAATGCAACTTATTTTTGGCCATAATGTAGTACCTCACAATTATTTATGTTGAAATTCATTTGCCATTTATATGCCCATTCTGCAAGTCGGTTAATAATTTCTCGCAACTTGTTGCAGTCCTCCTCAATATTGATTATTCTCCCCCCCATATGTGGTGTCATCACCAGGTTAGAAATGAATTCCAAAGTCTAAACCATTATCAAAAATTGTGAACAGCAGTGGTCCCAGCTCTGATCGTCATGGAACACCATTTCCCACCTTCTACTCTGATTAATTACTCTTTACTCCTACTCCCTGTTGTATGTGCATGCATGCCATTATAATGTAAAGGCGCTCAGCAGAGCAAGGGTTAATGTGGGACTGGACAATAGCATCACCCACAGTATGACGTATAGAGTCACGTGGTAATAGACTCAGAGAACAGTATCGAAGGAACCTGCATGGGAGCAGCACCAGGCACGGCAGTAACTGGGATATGTACATAGTTAAGGATAGTTCATGTTCATGTTTGAACATACAGGTCTATGGACCTCTCAGTAAGTCACCAAACAAACCCATATGGTGATCAACGGTTTTAAGAATGGTAAATGAATGAACCCAGAACAGAATCCCAAGGTATGAAAAATTAAAGAAACTGAAGCCTGGCATGAGAGAGACATGCGCCGAAATTGAAGACAATTGAAGATTGTCTGAAATAGGAAACGCCGGGTGGAATTTTCCAGAACGCCCATGGTATGTTTTCCGGTGGCGGAGGCAGCTTGCCATTGGCTGCCGACAGCATCTTCCTGTTATGCCGGAGTCTACAAAGCTCCCACCACCAGGAAGGGTCACAAACCCCCGCCTCCATTACAGAGGTGGAGGCTGATGGAATCCAGCAGAATGCATGGAGGACCATTGCCAGACTTGATTGAGGCAGAGTCCAAACACAGGAAGGGTGAACAAATACAAAAAAAAACACTATTTACATTTTAGAATAGACAGCAATCTCAGAGCTTAACATTCAGAGGACAGCAATAAGAGAGCTGCAGAAATGGTCTACAGCCAACATTATGATATGTGGTGGACGTGCTGAGCTGAAATTAATTAAAACAATATATTCTGCAAATATATAAAACAAAAAAAGGTAAATATTGGTACTTTAGAGGATGAGAAGGGAGATTTAATAATGGGAGATGAGGAAATGGCTGAGGAACTGAACAGGTTTTTTGGGTCGATCTTCACAGTGGAAGACACAAATAACATGCCAGTGACTGATGGAAATGAGGCTATGACAGGTGAGGACCTTGAGATGATTGTTATCACTAAGGAAGTAGTGATGGGCAAGCTAATGGGGCTAAATGTAGACAAGTCTCCTGGCCCTGATGGAATGCATCCCAGAGTGCTAAAAGAGATGGCTAGGGAAATTGCAAATGCACTAGTGATAAATCACCAAAATTCACTAGACTCTGGGAGTCCTGGCAGATTGGAAATTAGCAAATGTGACACCACTGTTTAAAAAAGGAGGTAGGCAGAAAGCGGGTAATTATAGGCCAGTTAGCTTAACTTTGGTAGTAGGGAAGATGCTGGAATCTATCATCAAGGATGAAATAGCGAGACATCTGAATGGAAATTGTCCCATAGGTTCATAAAGGGCAGGTCGTGCCTAACTAATTTAGTGGAATTATTTGAGGACATTACCAGTGTAGTAGGTAACGGGGAGCCAATGGATGTGGTATATCTGGATTTCCAGAAAGCTTTTGACAAGGTGCCACACAAAAGGTTGCTGCATAAGATAAAGCTGCATGGCATTAAGGGTAAAGTAGTAGCATGGATAGAGGATTGGTTAATTAATAGAAAGCAAAGAGTGGGGATTAATGGGTGTTTCTCTGGTTGGCAATCAGTAGCTAGTGGTGTCCCTCAGGAATCAGTGTTGGGCCCACAATTGTTCACAATTTACATAGATGATTTGGAGTTGGGGACCAAGTGCAATGTGTCCAAGTTTGCAGATGACACTAAGATGAGTGGTAAAGCAAAAAGTGCAGAGGATATCAGAAGTCTGCAGAGGGATTTGGATAGGTTAAGTGAATGGGCTAGGGTCTGGCAGATGGAATACAATGTTGACAAATGTGAGGTTATCCATTTTGGTAGGAATAACAGCAAAAGGGATTATTATTTAAATGATAAAGTATTAAAACACGCTGCTGTGCAGAGAGACCGGGGTGTGCTAGTGCATGAGTCGCAAAAAGTTGGTTTACAGGTGCAACAGATGATTAAGAAGGCAAATGGGGTTTTGTCCTTCATTGCTAGAGCGATGGAGTTTAAGACTGGGAGGTTATGCTGCAATTATATAAGGTGTTAGTGAGGCCACACCTGGAGTACTGTGTTCAGTTTTGGTCTCCTTACCTGAGAAAGGACGTACTGGCACTGGAGGGTGTGCAGAGGAGATTCACTAGGTTAATCCCAGAGCTGAAGGGGTTGCATTACGAGGAGAGGTTGAGTAGACTGGGACTGTACTCGTTGGAATTTAGAAGGATGAGGAGGGGATCTTATAGAAACATGTAAAATTATGAAGGGAATAGATGCGGGCAGGTTATTTCCACTGGCGGGTGAAAGCAGAACTAGGGGGCATAGCCTCAAAATCAGGGGAAGTAGATTTAGGACTGAGCTTAGGAAGAACTTCTTCACCCCGAAGGGTTGTGAATCTATGGAATTCCTTGCCCAGTGAAGCAGTTGAGGCTCCTTCATTAAATGTTTTTAAGATAAAGATAAAGATAGATAGTTTTTTGAAGAATAAAGGGATTAAGGGTTATGGTGTACGGGCGGAAAGTGGAGCTGAGTCCACAAAAGATCAGCCATGATCTCATTGAATGGTGGAGCAGGCTCGAGGGGCCAGATTACCTACTCCTGCTCCTAGTTCCTATGGTCTTATTAAAACAAAAACAACAGAGTGGATAAAAACCTGTATGATTCGAAGGAACAAAATCTTCAGTTGCGCCGCTGGCATCTGGTTTGGGGAGAAATGTTCCTGCAGGATTGAAAAAAGGAAAATAGGTATAGATTGCTGCTGTTTTAAAAGTTTTAAAAAGTTTTTTAAAAAAAGCCATGACTGCATGGACCAGGCTGAACCTGAATAAAAGTGTGAGAAAATCACACAGAGACAACCAACAGTTGCAGATCCACCCTGAAAAAAAATCCTGTTACTGCACAGATAGCCTTCAAGGAGCAACAAACAGTACCCAAAATGAAACAGCAGATGGCAGTGCAGAGTGAGCAGATGGCTCTGAATGAAGGAAAGCTATCTGAGGAAACTCAAAAGAAGCAAAATTTGCAAAAAGTAAATTAAACTATTCTGCAGGAAACTGTTCACATCAGAGCTGAACTGGAAGATTTGAGATGTAATGCTCAAGCTGAGTATATATAGAAACATAGACTATAGGAGCAGGAGGAGACTATTCAGCCCTTCGAGCCTACTCCATCATTCATTGTGATCACGGCTGATCATCCAACTCAATAACCTGATCCTGCCTCCCCCCCCATATCCTTTTGACCCCTTTGCCCCAAGTGCTATATCTAACTGCTTTTTGAAAGCATGGTGGACTGGATTCTCAGTTTCAGCGGCTCAGTGCCAGCATCGGGGAGGGCCTTCCGATGACGGGCCAACACGTGCGCGGTGTGCGACACGATAACGGCATTTCGGAGGGGGCAGAGACTCAAAAGCTGGCGTCAAACCGGCGCCGCCCCCGATTTTGACATCGGAAGGGATTCTCCGCCCAATCGACAATTATGATTTCGCCGTCGGGCAACGGAGAACCCTGCCCACAATATTTTGGTTTCAACTACCTTCTGTGATAGCAGATTCCACAGACTGACCACTCTCTGGATGAAGAAATCTCTCCTCATCTCTGTCTTAAATGGTTTACCCCGTGAACCCTGGTTCTGGACACCCCCACCATCAGGAACATCCTCCTTGCATCTACCCTGTCTAGTCCTGTTAGAATTTTATAAGTTTCTATACGATCCCCTTTCATTCTTCTGAACTCCAGCAGATACAATCTTAACTGACTCGATCTCTCCTCATGCATCAGTTCTGTTATTCCAGGAAGCAGCATGGAAACCTTCTCTGCACTCACTCTGGAGCAAGAACATCCTTCCTCAGATAAGGAGGCCAAAACTGCACAAAATATTCCAGTTGTGGCCTCACCAAGGCCGTGTATAATTGCAGCAAGACATCCCGGCTCCTGCACTCGAATCCTCGCGTTATGAAGGTCAACATACTATTTATTGTGTGCTGCACCTGCATGCTCATCTTCAGTGACTGGTGGATGGGGATACCTAGATCTCATTACACATTCCCTTCTCCTAATTTATTAATTTTAATAATCTGCCTTTCTGTTTTTTTTCTACCAAAGTGGATAACCTCACATTTATCCAAATTATACTGCATCTGCCATTCTTTTACCCACTCACACCTTGTCCAAATTGCACTTAAGGATCTCTGCATCCTCCTCGCAGCTCACCCTCCCACCCAACATTGTGTCATCTGCCAACCTGGAGATATTACATTTAGTACCCTCATCTAAATCATTAATATATATAGTGAATAGCTGGGGTCCCCGTACCGAGCCCCTTGAAAATCTATGAAAAGACTTCCGCTTGCGGCGATGCGGAGCTAAGCCGCACGATTCGGCAGCTCCCGCGATCACGGACTTTCGGGCTCTCCAGAGGAGCCCCAACGGGAATTTTTAGAAGACGTCCCGTGTGGGAAGGTGAGAGCAAGGTCCCCCTTCACTGTATATGGAACGGAAAAGAAGTGAAACGGCAAAAAAAGCGGCGTTGGAGCAGCGAGAGAAGCGAGGGAAGAAAAACAAGATGGCGGCGGCCTGAGATAAAGTGGAAGGCGGGCCGGAGCTGCAAGAGTTCATTAAGCACTGTTTTGAGGAGCTGCGGAAAGAGATGCTGGCGCCTATGCTGTCGGCGATTGAAGGATTAGGGATGACCCAGAAGGCCCACGAGGTAAAGATCCAGGAGGTGCAGAAAAAAGTTAATGAGAACGAGGATGAGATTCTTGGGCCTGGCACTGAGGTTGGAGGCCGACGGGGCGCAGCACAAAAGGTGGGCGGAAAGATTCGAAGACCTGGAGAACAGGTCGAGGAGAAAGAATCTTTGGATCCTGGGTCTCCCTGAAGGAGTGGAGGGGGCCGATGCCGGGGCATATGCGAGCACGATGCTCGAGTCGCTGATGGGTGCGGAATGCCCTGCGAGGCCTCTGGAGCTGGATGGGGCACATCGGGTGCTGGCGAGGAGGCCCAAGGCTAATGAGCTGCCAAGGGCGATTGTGGTGAGGTTTCACCGTTTCACGGACAGAGAGAGGGTCTTGAAATGGGCCAAGAAAGAGCGGAGCAGCAGCTGGGAGAATGTGGAGATCTGAATCTACCCGGACTGGAGCACGGAGGTAGCAAAGAGGAGAGCAGGATTCAACCGGGCCAAGGCGGTGCTGCATCGGAAAGGAGTGAGATTCGGAATGCTGCAGCCAGCGCGATTGTGGGTCACATTCAAGGATCAACATCATTATTTTGAAACGCCTCAGGAGGCTTGGACCTTTATCCAAACTGAAAAGTTGGACTCAAACTGAGGGTTTGTGAGGGTGGGGGGGATGTTCGATGTTTGTTGTACATAGGGTGTTAATCACGCGCAGGAAATGTTCCACGGGTTGGGTGATGGATGGGGATGGGGAAAGGGACCGGGTGAGAAGACTGTACGAGAAGGTGGGCGCCGGTGCTGGAGGGAGGGGAGGCTCGGGGATGGGGGAAATGAGACAAGGCCGCGACAGGAGCTGCGCCAGAGGGGGCAGGGCAGGCTCAGGAAACCGCGGGCTTTTTCCCACGCTAGGGAAGGATGGGGCGGGGGGGAATGGAGGAGCGCACATTGATTGGGAGATTCCCACATGGGGGGGGTCAATGGGACGGCGGGGGAAGCTGGGGTCAGCAGGAGTCAGCTGACTTACGGGACTGCTATGGGGGGAGCAAAAGAGCTAGACATGGGGTCTAGCGGGGGGGGGGGGCGGGGCGGGGGGGGGAGGGGTTGCTGCTGCACTGGCCGAGGAGGAATTGGACACAGAAGAAGTGGTCGGGGCGGGGGTCCCCCGTCTGGGGGACTGGAGGTTGAGGGCGGCGCGGGCACGGGACTGGCCTAGAAAAGGGGCTGGCTAGTCGGCAGGGTGGGGGGGTGGGGGGGGGGAGTGGGAGGCCCCCCAATCCGGCTGATAACGTGGAATGTGAGGGGCCTGAATGGGCCGGTAAAGAGGGCCCGAGTGTTCACGCACTTGAAGGGACTGAAGGCAGACGTGGTCATGCTTCAGGAGACACATTTGAAGGTGGCAGACCAGGTCAGGTTAAGAAAGGGATGGGTAGGACAGGTATTCCATTCGGGGCTGAATGCGAAGAACAGAGGGGTGGCAATATTGGGGGGGAAGCGGGTGTCGTTTGAGGCCAAGAATATCGCAGTGGACAATGGAGGTCGATACGTGATGGTGAGCGGTAAGTTGCAGGGGACGTGGGTGGTATTGGTCAATGTATACGCCCCGAACTGGGATGATGCTGGATTCATGAAGCGTATGTTGGGGCGCATTCTGGACCTGGAGGTAGGAAGCTTGATAATGGGTGGGGATTTTAATACGGTGTTGGACCCAGCACTGGATAGCTCCAGATCTAGGACCGGAAAGAGGCCGGCTGCGGCCAAGATGCTTAGGGGGTTTATGGATCAGATGGGGGGAGTGGATCCGTGGAGGTTTGCCAGGCCACAGGCCAGGGAATTTTCTTTTTTCTCCCACGTGCACAAAGCCTACTCCCAGATAGATTTTTTTGTTCTGGGCAGGGCGCTGATCCCGAAAGTGGAGGGAACGGAGTATTCGGCCATAGTCATTTCAGATCACGCCCCGCACTGGGTGGAACTGGAGTTGGGAGAGGAGAGGGACCAACGCCCGTTGTGGCGGTTGGATGTGGGACTGCTGGCAGGTGAGGTGGTGTGTGGGAGGGTGAGGGGGTGCATTGAAAGGCACTTGGAGGCCAACGATAACGGGGAGGTGCAGGTGGGGGTGGTATGGGAGGCGCTGAAGGCGGTGATCAGGGGAGAGCTAATCTCCATCAGGGCTCATAGGGAGAATATAGAGGGCATGGAAAGGGAGAGGTTAGTGGGGGAGATTTTAAGAGTGGACAGGAGATACGCAGAGGCCCCGGAAGAGGGACTACTCAGGGAAAGGCAACATCTCCAGACGGAGTTCGACCTGTTGACCACAGGGAAGGCAGAGGCACAGTGGAGGAAAGCGCAGGGGGCGATGTATGAGTATGGGGAGAAGGCGAGCCGGATGCTGGCACACCAGCTCCGTAAGAGGATGGCAGCGAGGGAAATAGGTGGAGTCAAGGATGGAAGGGGAGCTACGGTGCGGAGTGCGACGAAAGAAATTGAGGCATTCAAGGCCTTCTATGAGGAGCTGTACAGATCCCAGCCCCCAGTGGGGGAAGAGGGGATGCGACAATTCTTGGACCAACTGAGGTTCCCGAGGGTGGAGGAGCAGGAGGTGGCTGGTTTGGGGGCACCAATTGGGTTGGAGGAGCTGATCAAAGGTCTGGGGAGTATGCAGGCAGAGAAGGCCCCGGGACCGGACGGGTTCCCGGTTGAGTTCTATAGGAGGTACGTAGACCTGTTAGCCCTGTTCCTAGTGAGGACTTTTAATGAGGCAAGGGAGGGAGGGGCCCTGCCCCCGGCAACGTCTGAGGCGACGATCTCGTTGATCCTGAAGCGGGACAAGGACCCACTGCAATGTGGGTCGTACAGGCCGATCTCGCTCCTCAACGTGGATGCTAAGTTGCTGGCAAAAGTGCTGGCTACGAGGATCGAGGACTGTGTCTCGGGGGTGATTCACGAGGACCAGACGGGATTTGTAAAGGGCAGGCAGCTAAACACCAATGTGCGGCGGCTCCTAAACGTGATAATGGTGCCATCGGTGGAGGGAGAGGCAGAGATAGTGGCGGCTATGGACGCGGAGAAGGCCTTTGACTGAG
The DNA here is from genome assembly GCF_047496885.1 of Scyliorhinus torazame. Classification (NCBI taxonomy): domain Eukaryota; kingdom Metazoa; phylum Chordata; class Chondrichthyes; order Carcharhiniformes; family Scyliorhinidae; genus Scyliorhinus; species Scyliorhinus torazame. The sequence continues at coordinate 74,300,113 of NC_092713.1, forward strand.
TAGAGTGGGAGTACCTCTGGGAAGTGCTGCGGAGGTTCGGGGGAGGGTTTATTAGTTGGGTTAAGCTCCTACACAGAGCCCCGGTGACGAGTGAGGTTACAAATCGGTGGAGGTCGGAGTATTTTCGGCTGTATTGTGGGACGAGGCAGGGGTGCCCCCGTCCCCCCTGTTGTTTGCATTAGCAATTGAACCCTTGGCCATGTCATTAAGGGAGTCTAGGAAATGGAGGGGGGTGGTCCGAGGGGGAGAAGAGCATCGAGTATTGCTTTATGCAGACGACCTGTTGCTGTATGTGGCGGATCCAGTGGAGGGGATGGTGGAGGTCATGCAGACTCTAAGGGAGTTTGGGGATTTTTCGGGCTATAAGCTTAATGTAGGGAAGAGTGAGCTTTTTGTATTACAGTCAGGAGACCAGGAAAGGGGATAGACGATCTACCGCTGAGGAGGGCGGAAAGGAGCTTTCAGTACTTGGGGATCCAAATAGCTAGGAGTTGGGGGGCCCTACATAAACTTAATCTGATGAGGCTGGTGGAGCAGATGGAGGAGGACTTCAAACGATGGGACATGTTGCCGCTCTCGCTAGCGGGTAGAGTGCAGTCGGTCAAAATGGTGGTCCTCCCGAGGTTTTGTGTTCCAGTGCCTTCCAATTGTAATCACCAAGGCCTTTTTTAAGAGGGTAGGCAGGAGTATTATGGGTTTTGTGTGGGCGAATAAGACCCCGAGGGTAAGGAGAGGGTTTCTGGAGCGCAGTAGGGACAGAGGAGGGTTGGCGTTGCCGAATCTGGGTGGCTACTACTGGGCAGCCAATGTGGTGATGATCCGTAAGTGGGTGATGGAGGGAGAGGGGGCGGCATGGAAGAGGCTGGGGGCGCTGGTGACGGCACTGCTGCCGCTCTCGCCGACAAGGTACACCACGAGTCCGGTGGTGGCGGCAACGCTAAAGATCTGGGGCCAGTGGAGACGGCATAGGGGAGCGATGGGAGCCTCGGTGTGGTCCCCGATCAGGGGTAACCATCGGTTCGTCCCAGGGAGGATGGACGGAGGGTTTCAGAGCTTATATCGGGCAGGGATTAGAAGAATGGGGGACCTGTTCATTGATGGGACGTTTGCGAGCCTAGGGGCACTGGAGGAGAAGTTTGGGCTACCCCCGGGAAATGCTTTCAGGTACATGCAAGTGAGGGCGTTTGTGAGGCGACAGGTGAGGGAGTTCCCGTTGCTCCCAGCACAGAAGATTCAAGATAGGGTGATTTTGGGTGTATGGGTCGGAGAGGGCAAGGTGTCGGCGATATATCAGGAGATGAAAGAAGAGGGGGAGGCGTTGGTAGAGGAGCTAAAGGGTAAATGGGAGGAGGAGCTGGGGGAGGAGATTGAGGAGGGGCTAAGGGCTGATGCCCTAAGTAGGGTTAATTCCTCTTCTTCGTGTGCCAGGCTTAGCCTGATACAATTTAAGGTGGTTCATAGAGCGCACATGACGGGGGCGAGGTTGAGTAGGTTTTTTGGGGTAGAGGACAGATGCGGGAGGTGCTCAGGAAGTCCGGCAAACCATGTCCATATGTTTTGGTCATGCCCGACAC